>NC_041389.1:344950382-345030567 GCF_002162155.2 Triticum dicoccoides
GGGGCGTGTGGGCGGGTGCGCGTGGGTGGCGGACGGCGGGGGCTCGATCGAGTGGGGAAACCTGGGACTAAGAAAAAAAATAGTAATCCTGGTACTAATGGTGCACTATATGCAAATGCGCCATTAGTGACCCTGGTTACTAATGGCGCACCTGCTTCTGGTGCGCCATTAGAAGTTTTGCAAAAAAATAAAAAAAAAGTATATATTCTAATGGCGCACCATGGCACAGTGCACAATTACTAGTTTAAACTAGTAATGGCGCACTGTGTCACGGTGCGCCATTAGTAGTTTTGCAAAAAAAAGAAAAAAAAATAAACAACAGTAGTGGCGCACCATGTCCCTGGTGCGCCATTAGTGTCTTCCACACTAATGGTGCACCTGAACATGGCGCGCCATTAGTATATACTAATGGCGCACCACATGGCAGGTGCGCCATTAGTGTCCATCCCATCTATAGCCCTTTTCCTAGTAGTGTAAACCGTTGCCTGATAATCTTAAATATGCTTATCTTGATGAAAAGAAAATATATCCTGTTATTATTAGCGCTAACCTTTCAGAGCATGAAGAGGAAAGATTATTGAAAACTCTGAAGAAGCACCGTGCCGCTATTGGATATACTCTGGATGATCTTAAGGGCATCTGTCCCACTCTATGTCAACATAAAATAAATTTGGAAGCTGATGCCAAAACAGTTTGTGATCCTCAACGACGTTTGAATCCTAAAATAAAAGAAGTGGTAAGAAAGGAAATACTCAAGATTCTAGAGGCAGGTATAATTGATCCCGTTGCTGATAGTCAGTGGGTAAGTCCTGTCCATTGTGTCCCTAAGAAGGGAGGTATTACTGTTATCCCTAATGATAAAGATGAATTGATTCCGCAAAGAATTATCACAGGTTATAGGATGGTAATTGATTTCCGCAAATTAAATAAGGGTACTAAGAAAGATCATTACCCCTTACCTTTTATTGATCAAATGCTAGAAAGATTATGCAAACATACACATTATTGCTTTCTAGATGGTTATTCTGGTTTTTCTCAAGTACCTGTGTCGGCTAAAGATCAATCAAAGACTACTTTTACATGCCCTTTTGGTACTTTTGCTTATAGACGTATGCCTTTTGGTTTATGTAATGCACCTGCTACCTTTCAAAGATGCATGATGGCTATATTCTCTGACTTTTGCGAGAAAATTTGTGAGGTTTTCATGGATGACTTTTCCGTCTATGGTTCCTCTTTTGATGATTGCTTGAGCAATCTTGCTCAAGTTTTGCAGAGATGTGAAGAAACTAATCTTGTCTTGAATTGGGAAAAGTGCCACTTTATGGTTAATGAAGGTATTGTTTTGGGGCACAAAGTTTCTGAAAGAGTTATTGAAGTTGATAAATCTAAGGTTGATGCTATTGAAAAGATGCCATGTCCCAAGGACATCAAAGGTATAAGAAGTTTCCTTGGTCACACCGGATTTTATAGGAGGTTCATTAAGGACTTCTCAAAAATCTCTCGACCTCTGACTAATTTATTACAAAAAGATGTACCATTTGTCTTTGATGATGATTTTGTAGAAGCATTTGAAATACTTCAGAAAGCATTAGTCTCTGCACCTGTTGTTCAGCCACCTGATTGGAATTTACCCTTTGAAATTTTGTGTGATGCTAGTGATTATGCTGTAGGTGCCTTTCTAGGGCAAAGAGTTGATAAGAAATTGAATGTTATACATTATGCTAGTAAGACTCTAGACAGTGCTCAAAGAAATTATGCTACTACCGAAAAGGAACTTTTAGCAATTGTTTTTGCTTGTGATAAATTCAAACCCTATATTGTTGATTCTAAAGTAACTATTCACACAGATCATGCTGCTATTAAATATCTTATGGAAAAGAAAGATGCAAAACCTAGACTTATTAGATGGGTTCTCCTGCTGCAAGAATTTGATTTGCATATCGTTGATAGAAAAGGAGCTGAGAACCCCGTTGCAGACAACTTATCTAGGTTAGAGAATGTTCTTGATGACCCACTACCTATTGATGATAGCTTTCCTGATGAACAATTAAATGTCATAAGTACTTCTCGTAGCACTCCATGGTATGCTGATTATGCTAATTATATTGTTGCTAAATTTATACCACCTAGCTTCACATATCAACAAAAGAAAAAGTTTTTCTATGACTTGCGACATTACTTCTGGGATGACCCACATCTTTATAAAGGAGTAGATGGTGTTATTAGACGTTGTGTACCTGAGCATGAATAGGAACAGATCCTACGCAAGTGTCACTCCAAAGCTTATGGAGGACACCACGCTGGAGATAGAACTGCACATAAGGTATTGCAATCCGGTTTTTATTGGCCTACTCTCTTCAAAGATGCTCGTAAGTTTGTCTTGTCTTGTGATGAATGTTAAAGAATTGGTAATATTAGTAGACATCAAGAAATGCCTATGAATTATTCTCTTGTTATTGAACCATTTGATGTTTGGGGCTTTGATTATATGGGACATTTTCCTACCTCTAGTGGTTATACACATATTTTAGTTGCTGATGGTGGTTCCTAGATATATAATGACTGATGGTGGTTCACATTTTATTCATGGTGCTTTCCGTAAGATGCTTGCTAAATACAATGATAATCATAGAATTGCATCTTCATATCATCCGCAGTCTAGTGGTCAGGTAGAATTTAGCGATAGAGAGCTCAAATTAATTTTGCAAAAGACTGTCAATAGGTCTAAAAAGAATTGGTCCAAGAAACTTGATGATGCATTATGGGCCTATAGAACTGCATACAAAAATCCTATGGGTATGTCTCCGTATAAAATGGATTATGGAAAAGCTTGTCACTTACCTCTCGAATTAGAACATAAGGCATATTGGGATATTAAAGAGCTCAACTATGATTTCAAACTTGCCGGTGAGAAGAGGTTATTTGATATTAGCTCACTTGATGAATGGAGAACCCAAGCGTATGAAAATGCCAAGTTGTTTAAAGAAAAGGTTAAAAGATGGCATGACAAAAGGATACAAAAGCGTGAGTTTAATGTAGGTGATTATGTGTTGCTATACAACTCTCATTTAAGTTTTTTTGCAGGAAAACTTCTCTCCAAATGGGAAGGTCCTTACGTTCTCGAGGAGGTCTATCGTTCCGGTGCTATAAAAATCAACAACATCGCAGGCACAAATCCGAAGGTGGTAAACGGTCAAAGGATCAAACACTATATCTCAGGTAATCCTATAAATGTTGAAACTAATATTATTGAAACCGTAACCCCGGAGGAGTACATAAGGGACACTCTCCAGAATGTTCCAGACCCTGAAAAGGAATAGGTATGTGGTACGGTAAGTAAACTGACTCCAAAACAATTTTTAAGGTAATATTTCTCCGTTTTGGAATATTTAGAAAAATAGAAAAATAAGTAGCAGTCCGGGGAGGACACGAGGGTGGAGGGCGCGCCCTACCCCCTGGACACGCCCCCCTACCTCGTGAGCACCTCGTGTGCCCTCCGGACTCCATTTCCTTGCACGATACGTATTTTGGTCGGTAAAAAATCATTATATATTCTCCCGAAGGTTTTGACTCCTGTATCACGCAAATATCCTATGTTTTTATTTTGAGCTGTTGCTGCTACAGATTAGAGCAATATGTCTTCTCAAGAGTCAGTCGGGGAGATCCGGGTATCTAACCCGGCACCGGAACCAAGGGCAAACAGTGGCGCTGACCACTTTGGGACGACAACGGAGGAAGAGATGGAGGCTGACCTGATGAGAGTAGATGCCATGGAATATCAAGAAGTCACCTCTCGCTTCCGAGCTGGGTTTACGATGGGGCAACTACAGAGCTCAGCTATTCCAAACTCGGTTATCCCTTCCAATGTTAAATTTCTTTCCTATGAAAATCTAAGGAGAAGTATCTCTGGTTCTCCCGCAGCTATGCAACACCCTTGGGTGCAAGGAGCTTTAGCCGTTACATGAAAGCTTCGCAAGGAAATAATGGACCTCAAGCAGCAGGTCAATAAGCTCGAGGAGGAGAACCGTATTTTGAGGGGAATCATCGCCAAGAATATTACACCAACAACAAAGAAGGAGAAATAATCACATGGGTATGGGCACTCCCCTTGGCAACTGCCAAGCTTGGGGGAGGTGCCCTGGTATCGTATCACCATCACAATTCCTATCTTTACCATTTTTCTTAGTTCGATCCTATTAGTAGTATCTTGATTTAGTAGAATAAAGTCATGGCATGATCTAGTTTTGAGTTTTGCTTTTTGATCCTTCTTTGTAATCGAGTTCGTGAGCTATATAATAAAGATTAGTGTTGAGTCAAGGGCTTGAGTATTTTGCCATGATCTTGGGTGATTAGAAGAAAAAGAATAAAAAGAATCAAAGAGTTCATATTAATCTTATTGAAAGTAATGACTTCACATAGAAAGAGTATGCTGATTTAAAGTTGTTGGGAGTTGATAATTATAGATTTGGTCATCATTGCAATTAATAGGAAGTAATAAGGAAAGAGAGGTTTCACATATAGATATATTATCATTGACATCTTTTATGATTGGGAGCACTCATTAAAATATGACATGCTAAAGAGTTGATGCTGGACAAGGAAGACAACATAATGAGTTATGTTTTCTTACATCTGAGATAAAGTATGTTGTCATGGATGCTCTACCGTGTTGAGCTTGCCTTTCCCCCTCATGCTAGCCAAATTCTCAGCACTAAGTAGAAATACTACTTGTGCTTCCAAATACCCTTAAACCAGTTTTGCCATGAGAGTCCACCATATCTACCTATGGATTGAGTAAGATCCTTCAAGTAAGTTGTCATCGATGCAAGCAATAAAAATTGCTCTTTAAATATGCATGACTTATTAGTGAAGAGAAAATAAACTTTGTACGAACTTGTTGTGGACGCAATAAAAGCGACGGACTGCATAATAAAGGTTCACATACAAGGGGCAATATAAAGTGACGTTCTTTTGCATTAAGATTTTGTGCATCAACCCTAAATGCGCATGACAACCTCTGCTTCCCTCTGTGAAGGGCCTATCTTTTATTATTATCCTCTACTTTATGCAAGAGTCATGGTGATCTTGACCTTTCCTTTTTTTATCCTTTGGCAAGCTCAACATGTTGGAAAGAACATGATATATATATCTAATTGGATGTGGGGGAGCATGAATTATTATTGTTGACGTTACCCTTGAGGTAAAAAGTTGTGGGGCAAAACTATAAGCCCCTATCTTTCTCTATGTCCGATTAAAACTCCGTAACCACAAGTATTGCGTGAGTGTTAGCAATTATGAAGGACTAAGTGATAGTTGAGTATGTGGACTTGCTTTTAAGCTCTGACATAGACTCTTCTCGATGTTATAATAAATTGCAATTGTTTCAATGACTGAGGGTATAATTTGTTGATGCTCAATAAGGTTTCTGATTCATACTTTGGCTTTGTGAAAAGACCATCACTTGAACTTGAGTAACCTTATGACAAAATTTATATATGTTGCTGTTATGAAATAATCATGATGCCTTCATGTCCGTATTCTATTCTTTATCGACACCTCTACCCCTAAACATGAGGACATATTTATTGTTATTGTCTTTTCGCTTGAGGACAAGCGAGGTCTAAGCTTGGGGGAGTTGATAGGTCCATTTTGCATCATGCTTTTATATCAATATTTATTGCATTATGGGCTGTTATTGCACGTTATGTCACAATACTTATGGCTATTCTCTCTTATTTTACAAGGTTTACATGAAGAGGGAGAATGCCGGCAGCTGGAATTCTGGGTTGGAAAAGGAACAAATATTGAAGGACTATTCTGTGCAACTCCAAAAGTCCTGAAACTCCACGGAATACCTTAAAATAAATAAAGAAAAATCATCGCCAAAGATGAAGGCCAGGGGGCCCACACCCTGCTCACGAGGGTGGGGGGCGCCCCCCTGGACGTGCCCCCCTATCTCATGGGCCCCCTGGTGGCTCTTCAACGTCCATCTTCTCCTATATGAAGTCTTTCGATGAGAAAAAAATAGGAGAGAACCTTTCGGGATGAGACTCCGCCGCCACGAGGCAGAACCTTGGCGGAACCAATCTAGGGCTCCGGCAGAGCTATTCTACCAGGGACACTTCCCTCCGGGAGGGGGAAATCATCTCCATCGTCATCACCAACTCTCCTCTCATCGGGAGAGGGCAATCTCCATCAACATCTTCACCAGCACCATCTCATCTCCAAACCCTAGTTCATCTCTTGTATCCAATTCTTGTCTCCAAGTCCGAGATTGGTGCTAGCAGGTTGCTATTAGTGTTGATTACTTCTTGTAGTTGATGTTAGTTGGTTTATTTGGTGGAAGATCATATGTTCAGATCCTTTATGCACATTATTACCCCTCTGATTATGAACATGAATATGCTTTGTGAGTAGTTACGTTTGTTCCTGAGGACAAGGTAGAAGTCTTGCTATTAGTAGTCATGTGAATTTTGTATTCGTTCGATATTTTGATAGGATGTATGTTGTCTAATCTCTAGTGGTGTTATGTGAACGTCGACTACATAACACTTCACCATTATTTGGGCCTAGAGGAAGGAATTGGGAAGTAATAAGTATATGATGGGTTGCTAGAGTGACAGAAGCTTAAACCCTAGTTTATGCGTTGCTTCGTAAGGGGCTGATTTGGATCCATATGTTTCATGCTATGGTTAGGTTTACCTTAATACTTTTGTTGTAGTTGCAGATGCTTGCAATAGAGGTTAATCATAAGTGGGATGCTTGTTCAAGTAAGAACAGCACCCAAGCACCGGTCCACCCACATACCAAATTATCAAAGTACCGAACGCGAATCATATGAGCATGATGAAAACTAGCTTGACGATATTCCCATGTGTCCTCGGGAGCGCTTTTCCTATTATAAGAGTTTGTCCAGGCTTGTCCTTTGCTACAAAAAGGATTGGGCCACCTTGATGCACTTTATTTACTTTTGTTACTTGTTGCTCATTACCATTTATCCTATCACAAAACTATTTGTTACCATTAATTTAGTACTTGCAGAGAATACCTTGCTGAAAACCACTTATCATTTCCTTCTGCTCCTCATTGGGTTCAACACTCTTACTTGTCGAAAGGACTATGATAGATCCCCTATACTTGTGGGTCATCAATGATGACGCCACATGGGCCGGGCATCTTGAGTTTAAGGTAGGCGTAGTGCGGTTGAAAGGGCTAGTTATCGACTAGAGGGGGGGTGAATAGGCGATTTTCATGAAAGTCTTCAAAACATGGGAGTTTCGAAGACAAACAATATAAACAACACTATTCGAATGCAGCGGAAGGTAGACTACACTAGACAAGCCATAGTCAAGTATTCAATATAGTGAAAGTACGAAGACTAATAGCAGCTAGGTAGTAAAGATCAGGATGGAAGATAGTATGAAGCCAATCAGAACAGATCGTCACACAGTGAAGTCAAACAGATAATGCAAGAAGGCAATGACTTCACGAAGACAAACTGTAAGTAAAGAGAGGTAAGAGATAGAACCAGTTGCTTCAGAAGGACAGTGATTTGTTCGACCAGTTCCAGTTGCTGTGACAACTGTACGTCTGGTTAAGGAGGCTGAGATTCAACTCAGAAGACCGCGTCTTCACCTTATTCCCCTTGAGCTAAGGACACCTAGTCCCCGCCCAATCACTCTGGTAAGTCTTCAAGGTAGACTTCCGAACCTTCACAGACTTTGTTCACCGACAATCCACAATGGCTCTTGGATGCTCAGAACGCGACGCCTAACCGGCTGGAGGATTCGAAGTCCTCAAGTGTAACAAGTCTTCAGATCACGTGGACAGAAAGACCTTAGTGATGCCAAACACTCTTTGGGCTCTAGGTGGTTTGGGCTTTGTCCTCGCAAGGAATCTCTCTTGAAAGCTTCGGCGGTGGGTTGCTCTCAAACGACAAAAGCCGTGTACTAACTCTGAGCAACCACCAATTTATGGTGTGGGGGGTGGGCTATTTATAGCCACTGGGCAACCCGACCAGATTTGTCCGAAATGACCCTGGGTCATTAAGAAACTGACACATGTCGCAACGGTCAGATTTCAAACACACGCGGCACCTTGACTTGGGCTACAAGTAAAGCTGACTTATCCGATATAGGATAAGATTTGCTCTCATTGTCTTCGCTCAAAGACATAGGATTTGGTTTGAGCATCACTTCAGTCACTCTGACTTTGTTCACTTGGACCCCACTTAACAGTGTGGTGGTTCCTTTGACTCAAGAAAGAAGAAAAGGAAACAACAAAACAACTAAGTCTTCACGCTCCATAGTCTTCACTAAATGTCTTCTCGTGTCATAGTCTTCAATGTGAATATCTTCACAGACCACCATTGCCTTCAATGTCTTCACACATTTTTAGGGGTCAGATCCGATAGGTAAACCGAATCAAGGAGGGACTACTACCTGTGTTATCCTGCAATTCTCACAAACACATTAGTCCCTCAACCAGGTTTGTCGTCAATACTCCAAAACCAACTAGGAGTGGCACTAGATGCACTTACAATCTCCCCTTTTTTGGTGATTGATGACAAAGTGGTTGAAGTTTTCAACGGGGATAAAAGTATGTGAAATTGTAAGGATTAAGATATTGTCTTCATAGATGGCAAAAAGGCTTCCCCTGAAGATGTGCACATAAATGTTTTGCGTTGGAATGCAAATGCACATGGCAGGTTGTACTTGTGGAGATCCTCTTCATCGTATGAAGACAATACATCATGCATGAACAGATATACAGGAATATTGACATGCACAATGAAAAATGGACGTCTGCGGAATGAGTTCATGCGGGATTTATCATCGCATATGCGGAATTTATCGTCGCATCACACAAAATAGCAGAAAAAGTAGCAGACGACCGTCAAGTTTAAGTGTTACAACTCAAAGAACAAAATATTGCAAAAATGAGAGTTGTAAGAACTAGGCAAAAGTATATAAACCACCCATCAGGACCCGCTTGAAGACTATCAACCTATGCTTCTCCCCCTTTTGTCAGTAAGGACCAAAAAGGTTTAAAGACAGAGGCTCTACTCGTTCCCATGAGGAGCAGGTGAAGTAGCAGGGTCGTCGTTGAGGTTTGGTGGTGCAGAAGAACTTGGTGAAGTGTTGATACGCGCTGATGTCGGCGGTGGTGAAGTAGCATCATCGGCTTCATCAATAACTCTGGCATTTACTGCGGCTGCGGAAGAAGAGTACTCTGAATCTTCAAGAGACGGGGTTCGACATAAAACAACATTCCTAGGAGGAGTGGAGTCAAACTTGAATCTTTCGTTGAAGCCATCGTCTTGAAGATCAGCTTCAGCACTAAGGAGTGTCAAACCCTTCCAATTCCTCTGACAGGTTTCGTGAGCGACAAAGGCGTTCTTGGTGGCAAGATTGCGAATGCGATTGATATCCACCAAGAGGCTTTGCATTTGTCGCATTTTCCAGTAATGATGCTTATCTTGTTTCTGATGCAAGGACACAAGAAGCTCGCGGTCATTGAGCACACGGGATCATTTGCGAGTTCTTGGAGCAATGGTGCTTTCTGTGGCTTCAGTATGTGCACAACGAGTGTTGCCGGCCAGTGGATAAACACGAGAAGCATCCTGAACACCTTCAACATGCTGGGAAAAACTCTGACGATCTATATTGTGAAGATATAGGGCTTCCTTGGCAGGCTCTGGGTAAATGGCTTCAATGGACATGTCAACCTCTGGTAAAAATATGAGATGGTTACGAGCAGAGGGTTGATAGTCAATGGCAGAGTGGAGCTTGATCAGACGCATGATCCAAGGAGCATAGAACTTCAGACCAAAAATGTCAGACCGAGATGCAGCAAACTGGTGAATGAAGAAATCTTGAGTATTGAAGCTTTTGCCATTGAGTATGTAGAAGACCAATGTTTTCATTACACCTTTAAGCTTTGCTGAGGAGGAATGCCCCTTGATCGGCCATAGGATCGCTGAATGATATGATAGATAGTGTGTGGCAGATACTCTAGGTCTTCAACAAGGAATTCCTTGGGATACTCAGCATTCGGGGGCAGTGGCTTCATCATACTAAGCATCTGGCTCATGTTGGGATCAGGCTTTTGAAAGATGCTCTCCAATGCATCGCGGTGAAGCTGACAACCAGGTTCATACAGTTCCCCTGGAGTGGAGAGGCCGGTAAGCTCAATGAGATCAAAGGCTTTGGCTTCATGATGAACGTTGCTCGTCATCCACTCAAGGACCCATGTCGTTGTATCCCTGTTGTAGCCGCGAATGTGGAGGGTTGCATAGAATTGCAGGAGAAGCTCTTCATTCCAATGTTCCTTATCAATGACAAACTCCAGAAGACCAGCATCACGAAAGCAGTCTAGGGCTTCTTCAAGGCAGGGCAGACCAGCAATGGCTTCAGCGTCCAGACGTATATGAGGAAATATGTGCTCCTGATTGTATAGGATGCAGGAGTAGTAGCTGCGCTGCTGGTAGCTCCAGAACCGATGTGATGAGATTCTTGTCTTGGAATATGGGTTCTTGCCAGAATCGAAGAAGGTGTTGTGTGCAATGAAGCCGTTGACATTGAATGAGCCTGGTGCCGATGCAGTACCCGGGAACCTTGGCAGCCTTGGCTTTGGCTTCTGAACCTGAGGCCTGTGCTCCACATGATAGACAAATTGAGGTCCAGGAGCAGGCGGAGGAATCAGAATTGGCCATCTGACAGGAACAAGCTCGCCTTGGTAGAATGCATGCTCAATTGTGTGGGGCCTTGGAGGCAGAACAGGAGCAGTGGCATTTGCAGAGGCTTCAGGTTGCACATTCATTGCAGGTGCAGCATTGGCTTCATTCACGTTGTTAACTTGAGGCGCCACATTGTCTTCAGTCATGACAATGTCATTGGCTTCAGTGACGATGTTGGTGGCTGCCTCAGTATTCTCAACCTCCACTTGAGGAGCTGGAGGGTCGGGCACAGATACATTCTCCTCGAGAACAACTTCTTGGGTGGTAGGGGGAGTAACAACAAGCTCTTCTTGTCTTTCTTCGGCTGATGCAGCCAGAATCTCTTCAGAAGCATTAGCTTCGGACACAGGAACCGTCACAGAAGGATTGTCTTCAGGAAACACTTGACGTGCCACTAAGCTAGATTGGTGTGAATTCTCTTCTGTGATGGTTGTCATGGAGACCGATGGACTATGGCCTTTGTGAAGCCGTTGATACACACGCGACGCTTTCAGGGATGGTGTGGTCTCCATGTAATTATCGTCATTGACAATTGGACTGGGACCTTGCGTTGGTGAAGGACGGGCTATACTTGGTGATTCTTGAACTGGGGTTGCTGGTTGGGGGCGATCAGCCCATGAGGCATCTTGTGAGATTGGCGTGAGAGGACGACCAATACTGATGGTTTCGTTGTTCGTGCGAACAAGCGATGATACCGTGTGGCGCTGGATCTGAGGAAGGACTTCATCATCTTCTACTTTGTCTTGGGGACCAATGTCTTCAGTCGCGATGGGGTCAACGACTGGAACCTCTTGAGCTTCCGGAGCCTCTGTGGAAGCAGGCTCATGAACAATCAATCGACGCTCTTGATTTGTAGATGGAGGGGGAGCAAAAGCGATGGGTTCAACAACAAGGGGCTCTTTGGGAGCAGCCCGATCTCTCTTCTTGGTCTTCCTGTTTTTGAGGGGTGGTGCATCATCTGTGGTGTTCTTGGTTTTGCGCTTTCTGGCTTCGGCTTCAGCTGCCTTGGTTTTCTGCTGATCTAAAGCCACTGTGGAGACTTTAGGCTTCGAGCCTGTCATGCTGGCTAGGAAGACAATGTGAGGTTCTTCCCGCTGTGGAGCTTCAGTTCGAGCCACAGTGTGCTTCTTCTTGTGCTTGGCAGCCATCTTGGGGTCAATACCAGGACACCCAAGAGCCTTGAGCTTTTCAGCTTTGTTGTAAGCCTGAACACACTTGGCAGCAAGAGTTTTCATGCGCTCTCTTGAGCCTTTGGCTTCCTCATGTTTCTTGCGAAACACCACCTTGAGGTCATTGAGCATCACCTTGAATTTCTAGACATCAGCCACACTCAGCTTGGCTACATGCTTCTTGAACTGTTCCTTCTCAAAATCAATCTTGTGGTTCAGTTCAATGATTCGCTAAGCCAGATCCAGCTCAAGAGCAATGGCGCCTTGAATGGAGACATTGATGCCAATGGGGAGTTGAAGATCATCAAAGCTGAGATCTTGATTGTCGAACCATTCATCAATGAAAGTGTGCAGGATATTCACATTGAAGAGGGGCAGATCATTGAAAATCTCCGCCTCTTGCTTGCTCTTGATCAGCTGCTCAAGGGCATCATTGCCAAATTCTTCATCTAAAGACAAATCAATGGCTTCAGATTCGTTCCTCAGAACGGCAGTAGGTGTCAATGCTTGAATCAGTTGCTGAACAGGTTTCTTCTGTGGCTTCTCACGCCTCTTGGAGATGTGAGAGAGATCTTCAGAGGTGTTACTGGGAGCAGGAGGGGCAGTTGCCAATGGCTTCACTCGCGAAGCTTTTGGAGCAGCAGATGACTTTGAAGCTTTAGCCTTCTTTTGCGTCTGCGGCTTTGGAGTAGGAGCTGGAGCTTCATTAGTGTCAACATCATCATCAGAATGATCCACTCTGGCACCTTGGACAGTAATGTGGGTGATGAGGCCATCAAGGTTGTAGAAGGGGCCAATCCTGTTCTGATTGGCTTTGTGGGTGCCATCGTCCAGAGGTGAGGAGGGTCTAGGGTTGAAGTCGAGCCCTAGAGCCTTCTTGTTCTTCGCAGCTGAGTCTTTGGTGAACTGGTAGTTGCGCTTGAACAGATGGTCTTCATGGCACCACAACAGAGAAGAAGGATCAGCATTCTCTGGCTGCGGTCTGCGAATCATGCACGGATAGAATTCTCGTTGGATGGCTTCAGGACGGGACTGGGGTTGAAGATTTTTGTACACAATATCTCCCCAGGGTCCCTTGATGGCATTTTTCTCTGCATATTCTTCAATGACAAAGCAGTATTTGAACCTTTCTTCTGCTCAATATCTTCGAATCCACTGGATTCAATTCTTGCGGCCGGTATAGGTTTCCTCAGGGTCTGTTTTGTACAGCTCGTGCAAATCTGGAGACAAATCCTTGGAAGTGTTACCACGGCGTTGTCTGCCTCCCTTTCATGCTGACTTCTCAGTTGCCATGAAGTTTAAGCTGAAGGGCTTCAGTACGTGCAATGGCTTCAAACGGCTGGTCAGACAAGAACTGGCTTCAGGTGAATTGATGTGACTCTGCAAGAATTCTGCAAATGAATGCAGACTATGAGAACCAAGGGATTCTCCCATGGACATGTACCTGTGACAGCATTAGAGGTGCGAGTGAAGGGGAAGAGGTCATATGCATTCTCAGAAGATTTTGAAGATAAATCAGTTTGAAGACATTGACCTCATAACGCGAAGACATTCACTTATTTGATGAGAGTTGGTTCCAGAGTTGTACAAATCCAAGAATAAGTACAAGTGAGGAATCTAACTTGTAAAGAAGCATAAGTGAATAGACTAGGCAGATTATGAGATGCAGAATGAGATAGATTCAAGTTTGGAGATCTAGAAACCACTTTTGGTAAAGACGAATGAATCTATCAGATCAAAAAGACGGTAAAAAGTAAACTTTAATTACCACACGAAGAACTGCTAGACGGAGCGAAGGTGGAGGCCGAGCAGTTCAATCTCCCGTTCCCTAACTCGGCAACGGAAGACATCTACGAAGACGACGGAGAAGACAGGGTCCACGGCCGGCGTGAGGACAGCGTTGAGGAAGTCGCGGCAGCTAAGCGCTTTGTTGTCAACGTCGTCGAGAGCTAGCGGAGGCGCTAGGGTTTGCGAGAGGTGGCGAGGAGGAAGATGAATTTTTGACCGAGATGTGACGGGAATTTATAAGGACAGAGACGGCACAACGCAATTACGCAGGTGCCCCTAGCGGTTCACATCTAACGGACACGTGGCAAGCATGCAATACCTTGGGAGTTGTTCCATGTTCCCACGCACGCCTGGATTGTCGGGGTGGTCATTCCAAATTCTCCAGGTTTCAGGGAAATAGGATAAAGCATTAAAAACAGATATAAATATTTGTCAGATTGACTTCAGCTCACAAGGTCTCAGTGAAGACAATCGACAGTTTTCAATAGAATGCATATGACTTGGTCAGATAGAGTTGAGGTGGAAGCATAGATAGGTTAGGGTCTGATCACATTCACTTAGTTCAAATGATTCAACACGAAGCCATAGCTATAAGTGAATGCTGTAGAGGACAGAACACAGATAGATATATATAGTACTAGTCCAATTCAACCAATTGAAGAACTTGAATATAACCCAAGGATGAATATGAATCCAATATGAAAACTATGCAAACATAACGCCAAGAGAAACACTTCAAACAAAAATTTGCTGGTGGCGTTACCCACCGTATAGGAAGTATTAGACCCAGACACGGCGCACAATTATCATGGCGCTTCGAAGTCAAATTCCGCATTAATGTATTCACACTTAGAGTGTATGTCTTCATTGATTGAAGATATACGTTACTTCGTGAGTTGCACATCTAAGTCATCAAAATGCATAAGTGTTAGGATGTGTGTCCATTTACAGGACATTTGAGGATTCCAAGATATATAGCTCACACCGCAACTTGCAAAACCTTTCTCATCCCAGGGCTTTGTGAATATATCAGCCAACTATTCTTCTGTCTTAACATGAATGATATCAATATCTTCCTTCATAACATGATCTCTGAGAAAGTGATGATGAATTTCATTGTGCTTTGTCTTCGAGTGCTGAACTGGTTTGTTGGCAATCTTGATGGCACTCTCATTATCGCAGTAAAGAGGCACATTCTTCAGATGGATTCCATAGTCCTTGAGAGTTTGCTTCATCCAGAGAAGTTGAGCATAGCAAGATCCAACAGCAATGTATTCAGCTTCAGTAGTAGAGAGAGATACATAGTTCTGCTTCTTTGAAGACCAACAGACAAGAGATCGTCCCAGAAAGTGACATGTGCCTGATGTGGACTTGCGATCAACCTTGTCACCAGCATAATCAGTATCCGAGAATCCAACTAGATCAAACTCTCAGCCCTTTGGATACCATAATCCTAGTGTTGGGGTGTAAGCCAAATATCGAAGAATTCGCTTCACAGCTAAGTGATGTGATTCCATTGGTGCCGCTTGGAATCGGGCACACATGCAAACACTAAGAATTATATCTGCCCTAGATGCACATAAGTAAAGGAAAGAACCAATCATGGAGCGATATACCTTTTGATCAAACTCTTTACCATTGTCGTCGGGACCCAGATGACTTTTGGTTGGCATTGGCGTCGTGTATCCTTTGCAGTCTTGCATTCCAAACTTCTTCAGACAATCTTTGAGATATTTTTCTTGTGATATGAAGATGTCGTTGCGTTGCTGACGGATTTGAAGACCCAGAAAGAACTTCAGCTCGCCCATCATGGACATTTGATATTGCTCTTGCATCATGTGACCAAATTCATCACCGTATTTCTTGTTGGTGCATCTGAAGATAATGTCATACACATAGATTTGGCACACAAATAGTTCACCATCATATGTCTTCGTGAAGAGTGTAGGATCTAGTGAACCAGGTTTGAAGCCTTTGCTCTTCAGGAAGTCTTTAAGCGTGTCATACCAAGCTCGAGGGCTTGTTTGAGGCCATATAGTGCCTTCTTGAGCTTGTATACCATATCAGGATGTTTTGGATCTTCAAAGCCTGGAGGTTGTGCGACATATACTTCTTCTTCTATCTTTCCATTGAGAAAAGCACTTTTCACATCCATTTGATACAGAAGAATGTTGTGATGATTTGCATAGGCTAGCAGTATGTGAATGGCTTCAAGTCTTGCCATCGGAGCAAATTTTTCATCAAAGTCAATTCCTTCCACTTGAGTGTAACCTTGCGCAACGAGATGAGCCTTGTTTCTGACCATTTGACCATGCTCATCTTGCTTGTTGTGATATATCCATTTGGTGCCAATGATATTGTGCTTCCGAGGATCAGGACGCTTGACCAATTCCCATACATTATTCAGCTCGAACTGTTGAAGCTCTTCTTGCATAGCTTGAATCCATTCAGGTTCCATGAAGGCTTCATCAACTTTATTGGGTTCAGAGATTGAGACAAATGCAAATGTCCATAGAAGTTGGTTAGCTGTGTTGCTCTTTGAGTTGCTTTTGAACGAGTGAGTGGACCAGGTGCATTCAAGCTGTCAATTATCTTCTCAATCTGATCCTCATTTGCAACATGAGGATGAGCAGGACGAAGATTTTGCTCATGCTGATCAATGTCATCACTTGGGGGATTGTCTTCAGGCTGAGCATTGTCTTCAGGTTGATTAGGTGCAGAAATGACAAGTTCCTCTTCAGATTGATTCTCAGAGGGTATGATATCTCCAATTCCCATCTGCTTGATGGATTCACTTGGAGGTACTTCATCTAGCACATTTGGCAGGTGCTCTCTTTGCGAGCCATTAGTTTCATCGAACCGCACATCCACAGTTTCAACCACTTTATAGTGAAAGAGGTTGAAGACTCTGTGGGAGTGCGAATCCTTTCCATAACCAAGCATAAAACCTTCATGTGCTTTCGGTGCAAATTTTGAAGTGTGATGTGGATCCTTGATCTAGCACCTAACACCAAATACTCTGAAGTAGCTTACATTTGGCTTGTTACCAGTTAGGAGCTCATAGGATGTTTTCTTCAAAAGCTTGTGAAGATAAGCGCGGTTGATGATGTGCAAGCAGTGTCAATGGCTTCAGGCCAGAACTTCCGTGGAGTCTTGTACTCATCAAGCATCGTTCGAGCCATCTCAATAAGAGTTCTGTTCTTGTGCTCGGCGATGCCATTCTGCTGAGGTGTATAAGGAGCAGAAAACTCATGTGTGATACCAAGTGTATCCAGATAGAGATCAAGGCCAGTGTTCTTGAACTCAGTGCCATTGTCGCTTCTGATGTGCTTGATCTTGACACCATAGTTCATCATGGCACGATTGGCAAATTGTCTGAAGACATCCTGCACTTCAGTCTTGTAGAGAATTATGTGCACCCAAGTATATCTAGAGTAATCATCAACAATTACGAAGCCATAGAGGCAAGCAGTTGCATTGAGAGTAGAGTAGTGAGTAGGGCCGAATAGATCCATGTGAAGCAGCTCGAAGGGTTGAGATGTAGTCATGATTGTCTTCGAGGGATGCTTGGCCCTAGTCATCTTTCCAGCTTCGCAGTCGCCACATAGATGGTCCTTCTTGAACTTGACGCCTTCGATGCCCACGACATGCTTCTTCTTCGTGAGAGTGTGCAAGTTCTTCATGCTAGCATGCCCTAGCCTTCGATGCCAGAGCCAGCATTCTGAAGCCTTTGCTAGAAGACATACGGCCATCTGTGGTCCTGCTGAGAAATCTACCATATATAGATCGTCTTTCCGATACCCTTCAAAGACTAGAGACTTGTCAGATTCCATTAGTACAAGGCATCGATATTTTCCAAATAGCACAATCATGTTTAAGTCACAAAGCATTGAGACAGACATTAAGTTGAAACCAAGGGATTCAACAAGCATCACTTTATCCATGTGCTGATCCCTTGATATTGCAACTCTACCTAGACCCAATATCTTGCTTTTACCGGTGTCAGCAAATGTGATGTGACTTTTGTCTGATGGACGTAGCGTTGAATCCATCAAAAGACTTGATCGCCCGTCTTGTGGTTAGTGCATCCACTATCCATAATCCATTCTGAAGTACGAGGTGTCGTAGCCTACAGTGCAGTTAGGGGGATAGGCTTCGCCAAGCGAGTTGTGAAGCATAAACATTTAACGAACAAGTGGAACATGAAAATTCAGATCTTGGTTAGGATAGATAGGGTGAGTATCAAGGAATCCTGGAACAAAGTACATAGTAAGACCATTTGGGCATTTTATCTTGCGCCCCACAAGATGTTTAAGGTCCCCAGCATTAGTTTTGGACGCCTTTGATTTCCGGCTGGAGACCTTACCCTGCAAAATAGAGTTAAGTTTTCTTAACCACCCACATTTTTAGGGGTGGCTTAGAAGCAATGAATCTAAGTGCAGCATCTGAGAATTTCAGCTTTGGATCCCTAGTAAATAGCCTTGCAGGAGGTGACTAATACTCATAAGAATAAGCAGAAAAATTCTTTGTTCTATGAACATAGCGGTTTGAGGAAACACGCTCATATTCATGGGTCTGAGTATGATTTCCCTGCAAAACATTGACGTTAGGGTGACTCAGATGAGTCCTCGGTCTGTATAAAGCTTTTGGACCATATGAACCCTTTGGTATGGGGTTTGTCGTCTTCATGGGTGGTGTCATGATGACATTCACACGAAGATTCTCAAGAAATTTTTTGGGAACCCTTATCTTCTTCAAAGGTGGCCCATGCCTGCAGTTAGTACCAATATACCTGGCAAACACTTCACCATTCTGATTCTTAAATAGTTTATAGTTTGCATCAAAGGATTCATCAATGATAATGGGGTTAGCACAAGTGAAACCAGATAAGGTGGATGGTTCAACTGGAGGTTCCTTTGCAGCAACCCATGTGGTTTTGGGGTACTGCTCAGGCTTCCAGTACGACCCATCAACATTCATTTTCCTCTTGAACCCAACACCCTCTTTCCTAGGGTTTCGGTTCAGAATCTGCTTTTTGGGGACATCACACAGTGTCTGATGCCCTTTGAGACTTTTGTACATCCCTGTCTCAAGCAGTGTCTTCAACCTGGCATTCTCATCAGCAATAGTAGTGGTATCCTCAGCAGAGGGGTTAGTTACCACGTCAGCAGTTGAAGATATTGCAACGGTAGCAACAGTAGAACATTCAGCAACAGAAGCAGCGTTATCACGCTTAATGCATTTTAGGCATGGTGGTTCAAATCCTTCCTGAGCGGGACTGATCTGTTGGGCGTGAAGTGACTCATTTTCCTTTTGAAGATCTTCATGATCCGATCTCAATTTCTCAAGTTCCTGCTTCCTTTGAAGATAATCATAGGAAAGCTTTTCATGAGAAGTTGTGAGCGATTCATGTCGACCTTCAAGTTCCTGGTACTTAATATGAAGATTTTTTATGTCTTCAATTAAGGACTGAGACTTGGTCATTTCCGCGTCCAACAGGTCATCGCTTTTGTCTAACAGTTTTTGAGTATGTTCCATAGCTTTCTGTTGTTCAGTTGCAATTTTAGCAAGTGTTTTGTAACTAGGTTTGGATTCATCATCAGAGTCATCTTCACTGGATGTTTGAAAGTAAGCATCGCATGATTTTACCTTGGCACCGCGTGCCATGAAGCAGTAGGTGGGAGGCGAGTCGTCCTCGACATTAACATCAGTGTTGGAGATGGAACCATTGTCTTCGGTGTTGAAGATGGACTTGGCGACGTAGGCAGTAGCTAGAGCCAGACTTGCAACACCCGCTTCAGACTACCCCTCAGACTCCACCTCCGCCTCCTCTGAAGCTGACTCCTCCTCTGAATCCATTTCCTTGCCAACAAAAGCACGGGCCTTGCCAAATGAGCTCTTCTTGTGTGATGAAGATCTGGAAGAAGACTTGGAAGAAGACTTTGAGGATTTCTTATTTTTCTTGTCATCAGAATCATATTCTTTGCTCTTCCTCTTCTTCTTCTCATTGTCCCACTGTGGACACTCAGAGATGTAGTGACCAGGTTTCTTGCACTTGTGACAGGTTCTCTTCTTGTGATCATAGGCAGAAGCTTCATTATTCCTTGAGCTGGATTGTGAAGACTTTCTGAAGCCTTTCTTCTTGGTGAATTTCTGGAACTTCTTTACAAGCATAGCAAGCTCCTTTCCAATGTGTTCAGGATCACCAGAAAGTCAGATTCTTCTTCAAATGAGGAAGCAGCAGCCTTTGCCTTCAAAGCTCGAGTTCGGCCATAGTTGGGGCCATAGATATCTCATTTCTCAAATAGCTGGCACTCATGTGTGTTGAGCCTCTCAAGTATGTCAGATGGATCGAGAGTCTTGAAATCAGGGCGTTCTTGTATCATCAGGGCTAATGTGTCAAATGATCTATCAAGAGATCTCAGTAGTGTCTTCACTATCTCATGCTTCGTGATCTCAGTGGCGCGGAGTGCTTGGAGCTCATTTGTGATATCAGTGAGGCGATCAAATGTGAGCTGGACATTCTTGTTGTTGTGTCTCTTGAAGCGGTTGAAGAGGTTGCGGAGAGTACTGATACGTTGATCTTGCTGAGTTGAGATGCCTTCATTGACCTTGGAGAGCCGGTCCCAGACTAGCTTCGACGTTTCCAGAGCACTCACACGGCCATACTATCCGTTGGTAAGGTGACCACAAATGATGTTCTTGGCAGTAGAGTCCAGTTGAATCTACTTCTTGACATCAGTAGGGGTGACGCCTTCACTTGTCTTGGGAACGCCATTCTTGACGACATACCATAGATCGACATCAATGGCTTCAAGATGCATGCACATCCTATTCTTCCAGTAGGGATATTCAGTGCCATCAAAGATGGGGCACGCAGCGGAGACTTTGATTATCCCTGCAGTCAACATAGCTAAACTCCAGGTGGTTAAACCGAATCACACAGAACAAGGGAGTACCTTGCTTTGATACCAATTGAAAGGGCTAGTTATCGACTAGAGGGGGTGTGAATAGGCGATTTTTATGAAAGTCTTCAAAACATGGGAGTTTCAAAGACAAACAATATAAACAACACTATTCGAATGCAGCGGAAGGTAGACTACACTAGACAAGCCATAGTCAAGTATTCAATATAGTGAAAGCACGAAGACTAATAGCAGCTAGGTAGTAAAGATCAGGAAGGAAGATAGTGTGAAGCCAATCAGAAATGATAGTCACACAGTGAAGTCAAACAGATAATACAAGCAGGCAATAACTTCACAAAGACAAACTGTAAGTAAAGAGAGGTAAGAGATAGAACCAGTGGCTTCAGAAGGACAGGGATTTGTTTGACCAGTTCCAGTTGCTGTGACAACTGTACGTCTGGTTAGGGAGGCTGAGATTCAACTTAGACGACCGCGTCTTCACCTTATTCCCCTTGAGCTAAGGACACCTAGTCCCCACCCAATTACTCTGGTAAGTCTTCAAGATAGACTTCGAACCTTCACAGACTTTGTTCACCGGCAATCCACAATGGCTCTTGGATGGTCAGAACGCGACGCCTAACCGACTGGAGGATTCACAGTCCTCAAGTGTAACTAGTCTTCAGATCACGCGGACAGAAAGACTTCAGTGATGCCAAACACTCTTTGGGCTCTGGGCGGTTTGGGCTTTGTCCTCGCAAGGAATCTCTCTCAAAAGCTTCGGCTGTGGGTTGCTCTCAAACAACAAAAGCCGTGTACTAACTCTGAACAGCCACCAATTTATGGTGTAGGGGGTGGGCTATTTATAGCCACTGGGCAACCCGACCGGATTTGTCCGAAATGACCCTGGGTCACTAAGAAACTGACACGTGTCGCAACGGCCAGATTTCAAACACACGCGGCAGCTTGACTTGGGCTACAAGTAAAGCTGACTTATCCGACACAAGATAGGATTTGCTCTCGTTGTCTTCGCTCGAAGACATAGGATTTGGTTTGAGCATCACTTCAGTCACTCTGACTTTGTTCACTTGGACCCCACTTAACAGTGCGGTGGTTCCTATGACTCAACAAAGAAGAAAAGGAAACAACGAAACAACTAAGTTTTCGCGCTCCATAGTCTTCACTAAATGTCTTCTCGTGTCATAGTCTTCAATGTGAATATCTTCAGAGACCACCATTGCCTTCAATGTCTTCACACGTTTTTAGGGGTCATCTCTAGTAGGTAAACCGAATCAAGGTGGGACTACTACTTGTGTTATCCTGCAATTCTCACAAATACATTAGTCCCTCAACCAGGTTTGTCGCCAATACTCCAAAACGAACTAGGGGTGGCACTAGATGCACTTACAATGGTACTCCATTGAAGCGGGCGAAGGCCGTTCTCCCGAGCAAGGCATGATAACCACTTTGGAGGGGGGCGATGGCGAAGAGTAGTTTGTCGCTTCTGAAGTTGCCTGGGGAGCCAAATATCACCTCTAGCACGAGAGAGCCCCTGCAGTGGGCTTTGACGCCTGGTATCACCCCTTCAAAGGTGGTGTTACTTTGGCTGATTCTGGATGGGTCTATCCTCATCCTGTGGACCGTGTCTTGGTATATTAGGTTAAGACTACTGTCGCCATCCATGAGGACGCGAGTGAGATGGTATCCATTGATTATTGGGTCGAGCACCAGGGCAGCTGATCCTCCGTGCCGCATACTAGTCGGTTAGTCCCTGTGATCGAAGGTGATCGGGCAGCCGACCAGTGGTTAAGCTTGGGGGCGACGGTCTATATAGCGTATGCGTCTCTGAGCGCGCATTTGCGGCTTCTTGTGGGTATGTGAGTCGAATGGATCATGTTTACTGTTTTTACCTCTGGTGGGAATTTTTTCTGTCCCCCAGTGTTCGGCTGGCGAGGCTCATCCTTGTCTTCACTTGGTGTTTCCCTTCCCTTGTGTTCGGCATTTAATTTGCCGGCCTTCTTAAAGACCCAGCATTCTCTGTGAGTGTGGTTTGCAGGTTTTTCGGGGGTGCCATGAATTTAGCACAGTCTGTCCAGGACTTTGTTCAGGCTGGACGGTTCCTCTTTGCCGCCTTTAAATGGCTTCTTTTGTTGACTGGGTCGAGGGCCCCTGAATCCGGCGTTGACCGTTGTGTTGTCCGGACTTTCTTCCTTGTTTTGAGGTTTGTTTTTATTACGCTGTGGCTTCCCATTGCCATCCCTGATTTCGGATGTACTTGGGTCGCTGGTGCCTGTACGGGCCAACCAACTATCTTCACCCGCGCAAAAGCGGGTCATAAGGCTTGTTAAGGCTGCCATTGTCCTCGGCTTTTCTTGGCCGAGGTGTCTGGCGAGCCACTCGTCCCAGATGCTGTGTTTGAAGGCCGCTAAGGCTTTGGCATCCGGACAATCGACAATTTGATTTTTCTAAGTGAGGAATCTGTTCCAAAGCTTGCGGGCGGACTCTCCGGGCTGTTGAATTATGTGACTTAAGTCGTCTACGTCCGTAGGCTGGACATAGGTCCCATGAAAATTGGCCCTGAAAGCATCCTCGAGTTCCTTCCTACTTCCGATTGAATTTTCGGGGAGGTTTTTCAACCAGTGTCGAGATGGTCCCTTCAACTTGAGGGGAAGGTATTTCATGGCGTGGAGGTCGTCCCCACGAGCCATGTGGATATGCAGGATAAAATCCTCAATCCAGACCCCGGGGTCTGTCGTGCCGTCATATGCCTCTATGTTCACAAGTTTAAAACCCTATGGAAATTCGTGGTCCAGTACCTCTTCGGTGAAGCACAGAGGGTGAGCAACCCCTCTGTATCTAGACGTGTTGTGGAATGCCATCGGCTGTTGTTGTGTCCGGTGCTGATTTCGATCTGGTACTCGATCAGTCTGATTGTTTTGGTGACCATAGTCCTGCGCTGGGGCGTGTCCTCTAGATCCATAGATGGACCTGGTCGTGCTGGCCTTTTTATCCAGGAGCTCACATAAATCGTGTGCGGTGTCGGTAGCTGCTCTATTGCGGTTACGAAGTGGTTGGTTCAGCCTCTTGGCCGTATTGTTCTTCGGTGGAACGGCCTCATCGTCGAATTCTGGCAGCAGCTTGCGTTTTGGATAGCTCTTTGTGTGGCGATCGTCGCCATACTTTTCTTCAGTGTCTAGCACTTTATTCCATCTGCGATTGAGCGTTTCCTGTGTGTCCTTAGGCCTTTGCTTCTGCTTCTTTAGACTTCTCGCAGTGGCCATAAGACTTCTGTGGAGGTTATCTCGTTCCAAACGTGTTTCCGGGATGATGAATGCATCGTCGTCCGGACTGTGCTCTTGTCCCATGGCAGTTTGATGAGTTCGTCCCTCGGGATCAATGTGATCGGGCTTCTGCTCCGGGCTGTGTTTGGCGTGATCTGGCTCATCTTGCTCCATTGCTGGGTCCATATGGTTGCTGTTGCCCTCGGAGTTGACTGGGGTGTCGATCTTTCTAGCGCTGTTATCTCTATTTTTACTGTTGCTGGACTTGGGGCGGCGTCTGCGCTGTCGTTTTGGCTTTTGTCTGGGGGTTTTATCCTCCAGTTCGTCGCCGTCGTCCTCCTTAGGCGTATCCACCATGTATATATCGTATGACGAGGTGGCGGTCCAGCGCCCCATTGGTGGTGGTTCTGAATCGTCTCCTGCGCCGACGTCCATATCGTCGGTATCATCGGAGTCAAAGTCAAGCATGTCTAATACATCATCGACAGTGGCTATGAAGTGGGTGGTGGATGGGCGACGAATTTCTTCGTCGCCTTCTTCCCCCTTGAGATGGACATAGTTTGACCAAGAGTCTCCTAACAAAGAGAGAGACTTTAATGAGTGCAGCATGTCACCAAAGGGCGAGTACTGGAAGATAACCGCAGCGGTGAATTCCACTGCCGGAGCTGAACCAGATTCGGCGGGCTCGGGGGTGCGCGGACTGGAACCTACAACCGGACACGAGTCCGGGGGTCCGGCGACACAGGCTTCCTTGGAAGTGAAGCCGGTGCTCGGCTCTACCGTCGATGAGTGTGAGGCCTCCGGGGCGGGTTCCATCCACCCGTCCTCGGACGACACAATCTGCCTCGGATTTAGGTCCGGAGCTGCTGCAGGTGCGATATCCCGAGTATTGTGAGATAGCAGGTCTAAGCCATGCCCGTCGTGACTGTTCGGCGCTCCTGGCGTAGGCCCGAATTCGTCGAAGATCAAGTCTCTGTGGATATCGGCCGTGTAGTTCAAGTTTCTGAATCTGACCTGATGGCCAGGGGCGTAACTGTCAATCTACTCCAGATGGCCAAGCGAATTGGCCCGCAGTGCGAAGCCGCCGAACACGAAGGTATGTTCGTGGAGAAAAGTCTCAACCTGGACCGTGTTGTTGATGATTGATGGAGCCATCAAGCCTTGCAGCGATGACACAGAGGAACTCTCAATGAAAGCACCAATGTCGGTGTCAAAACCGGCAGACCGCGGGTAGGGGGTCCCGATCTATGCGTCTAAGGCTAATGGTAACAGGAGGCAAGGGACACGATGTTTTACCCAGGTTCGGGCCCTCTTGATGGAGGTAAAACCCTACTTCCTGCTTGATTGATATTGATGATATGAGTATTACAAGAGTAGATCTACCACGAGATCGTAGAGGCTAAACCCTAGAAGCTAGCCTATGATGATTATGATTGTGTCCCTAAGGACTAAACCCTCCGGTTTATATAGACACCGGAGAGGGCTAGGGTTTACACATAGTCGGTTACAAAGAAGGAAATCTAATATCCGGATCGCCAAGCTTGTCTTCCACGCAAAGGAGAGTCCCCTCCGGACACGGGACGAAGTCTTGAGTCTTGTATCTTCACGGTCCAATAGTCTGGCTGTCCGGATACCCCCTAATCCAGGACTCCCTTAGGTATTGCCTTTGAGAGGAAACTCGATGTTGATGGAACATATTGGAAGCCTGAGCAGTACCCCAAAACCTCATGGGTTGCTGCAAAGGGACCTCCAGTTGATCCATCCAATTTATCTGGCTTTACATGTGAATCTCCTCATTCTTCTAATGAGTCATTTGACTCCAACTATAAACTGTTCATAAATCAAAACGGTGAAGTATTTGCTAGATATGTTGGCACAAACTGCAGGAACGGTTCCCCTATGAAGAAAATCTGGGTTCCCAAAAGTTGCCTTGAAAGTCTTCAGGTGAATGTCCTCATGACACCACCTGTGAAGAATAGGAACTCCAGATATTCTTCATATGGAGCCAAGTCCTCAGACGGACCAAATTCCTCACGTGGATCAAGTTCCTCAAAAGGATAAAAGTCCTCATATGGTCTTCATCGTGCTAACCCCTCTGTTTCGCGGGGTAGAGCTAAGGGCTATGAATATGAGCATTATTCTTCTAATCATTACGTTCATAAGTCCTTGAAGAATTTCTCTGCTTATTCATATGCTTACCCTAACCCCTCTTATGTGAAACAAAGTGGACTGGTGTCAGGACCGGTTTTCCAATAAAATATTTAATGAGAAACCGACCCTTTTACCGGACCAGTATAGTAAAATCCTCCTTACTGGTAGACAAATCCTTGATACAGAAATCCAGAAGTACTAAATATTATATAAGGTTGAGATGAGGCTACTCAACAATTTATTACAAGCATGCCAATATTATACATAAAGGCGGATATGACACAAGGGTATGGTGGCCTAACTACTGACTCGTAATAAAAGTGGTGGTGGATATGTCACAGTGAAGTGGGTGACATGACTCCTAAATCTTACAGCTCATCGAGCGTCGGAGTGAGGCTTGATGATTTTATTTGGGTAGCGGAAGCGTATATGATACAAGTGACCAATTCCAGGATCGCACGGGACTGACTGGGACTCCTCTAGGAGTCGGACTCGCTATCGTACTCTTCATCCATAAGATCGCCTTCGTCAATGTCTGGCCAAATCAACAAGCCAAGTGAGTTCTTTGAATGTACTCGCAAGACAGTTCGGACATAAGATATAACAAATGCAAACATGATGCACATGAGTAGTTTAGTAATGCGCACTCAGATAATAAATTTGCACGACATGTTAAATAAAAAGGAAGTCAGGCGGTAGTCCTCCCGAAATCCCAATAAAATAACTAAAGGCCGATCGGGTGTCTGAAGCGACGCCTCGAAAGGTAAAAATAAATTAACATGCCGCAGTCGGGTGTCAGGGCGACACCGCATAAAGGGCTTATATTGAATGGTAAATGACAGTACGTGCCACAGTCGGACGTCTTAAGCGACATCTCGAAAAGGGCTTATAATGAAAGTAAATAACAGGGATGCCACAGTCGGACGTCTGAGCGACATCATATAAAGGGCTTATATTGAAAGTAAATAACAAGGATGCCACAGTCGGACGTCTGAGCGCATCACATAAAGGGCTTATATTGAAAGTAAATAACAAGAATGCCATAGTCGGACGTCTGAGTGACATCTCATAAAGGGCTTATATCAAAAGTAAATAACAAGAGTGTCACAGTTGGATGCCTGAGCAACATCACATAAAGGACTTATATTTCATCATTCGAATTCAAGCAGTTCACGAATTTAAATCATTCCAAGGAAATACTCAGTACATAGTAATAAATGGGTTAGTCCATCCACAGGAATAACCTTCAGCCGGGTTTAACACTCATGTTTATTCACCAGAGATTTGTCACTGGGACTGACACTCAGACGGACGTTGAGACTGACACTGACACTGACATAGATAAGTTGATCACAGTCCTTGACCGTAGATACGGTTACTCGAATGGTTTTCACTCTGCAGAGTTTGTACTTTTTAACCACAGCCAACGGATTTCAGTAGTCACAAAGGACTAGTTCCGGTTACTGTATTTTAGAGGAAAACACCTCTAACCAGTACACACCCATTCCACATCCCATTGCCAGGGATCACCCTAGGCAACGTTCAAGAAAAACTTTAAGACGGGGAGGCCACAACCTCGAATAGCATGGGATCAAATTTATATCGCACGCTCTAATGGGTGCCCCCCTCTCGGTCCCAACCGGAAACACCCATGGCCCCTGATTGGATGACAGGCTTTAATCCAGGGCCATGGAGCCCTCATCACGGCCCCTCTATTTGGTGTGTACGTGGAAAGAGGTTTGCAACTTACTAAACCGTATTCTTTGCAGAAAAGATGTGGCAGCACGAAAAGGGGACGAACGGTAACGTGACATGATCCACTTTAACACTGGAGTTAAACAGTTTGACATAAGACTGGCATGCTTCAACAATACCATCTTACCACCTTTCATGTCACCACATGATCATGTTATCTCCCATCAAATGACACATCAAGTTTCGAAGCTCACTTGTAGTTGCCTTGCATGCAATATAACACTCACTGATGCGTATATTAAACATGCCATGAAATAACTACTCAACTAAACATGCAATACACTCATCATATCAAAGGTTCAAACATGCTTGCCTGGTTCGGAGTAGTCGGAGTCTAGCTCGGCGAAGTTTGCGGTTCCGTCACCTCCTCCGGTATCTACGGTATAGAGAAATCACATACTAACATAAATACCGTGTGTGCATAAAACTTATTCCAAATATTTTTCAAATAAATATGATAAAACACTAGACAGAAAAATAAAGATGACAGAAAAAGAATCAATTCAAAATCATCTTTTGTTTAAAAGTTATTAAGGTTTTGGTCTAGGGACTCATCTGTAATGAAATAGAAAGTTTCCAGGGGGTAGTTTATAAAAAGACAAAAACGTTTCAGTTAGAAAACGTATTTTGCCCGAAGGCATTTTCAGAAAACGGTTCGAAAAGGAGAAAAAAACTGACGAGGGGGTCCCACCCGTCAGGTTTGAATTCAAAATAGATCTCACTTGCGCCGGAGGGCAGCGGTGGTTGCCGGCGCCGATCCACGACGAGGTAGGGGGAAAGGAGGGTACCTACAGACTCACGATGCTCTTCCGCGTCTGTGGGTGGTGGAGTTGGTCGTCGGCGAGCACCACGTCGACAGCGGCCTTTACTCCGGCGGCCGGCGGTTCGGGTGGTGGTGGATCTCGCCGGGGAGAGCTGCAGGCGCCAAATTGAGGCTAGGGTTAGAAGAGTGGGTGCGCTAGAAGGTTGCTGACGCGGTTTGGGAGGCGGAGATGCCCTCACCGGAGAGAATCGTGCCGGAGCCCGAAGCGGATCGGGGCGGCCGGAGTCGGGGAAGAAGACCTCCTCGAGGCCCTCCTAGTGGCTAGGCGTGGCTCTGGTGAGGTGGAGGAGTGGTTCTGTGTCGAGGCCGAGCTCAAGGCCTCCATTTATAGCTGGCCCGAGGCGGTTGCCGTGATCGGGATTACTCCGGTGGTGATTACAGCGAGGCAGTGGTCGAACGGGGGGTTTAGGGGTCGGGGAAGCTGCGGATTGGATCATTGGCTTCCTCCCATAGCAAAACTTGGCCAGACTTGGGAGACACTCCAAGCCCTCGACGGAACGGGTCACGGGCTCGTCGGTGGGAGAGCGCGCGCTCTGCGCCTCTCAGGCCATGGCGATGGTGCTGCAGCACGCACAGGCAAGCGGACAGCCACGCGGAGGTTTCTGGTGGCTTGGGCGGTGCTGGACGGCTCCGAAAGGCAGGGCCGGCCCCTGCTGGCCGCCACGGTGGTTCAGCCACCACAGAAAACGCCGGTGCTGGCGAGACACGTCACCACCGACGCTTGCGCCCGTCCAAATGACCGTGCAGCGCACTGGATAAGAAGGAGGAGCAGGGAGCTAGAGGCCAGCACGCGCACTGGTGAGATTGACGCCGCGGCGCTGAAGAAACGACACTGACAACACACTGAATCACTGAACTCTGAACTTTTCTAAATTTTGACAGAAACAGTGCACGCCAGGTGTTCGATGAAATGTTTTTGGCATGTGGAAAATTTTTCTGGAGTTGATCTTTGGTGAGGTGACCTCTCAATGCATCCAGGGGCTGCATGATTTATCTCAGAATTTTTGGAGAAGAAAAAGAATGAATTTCATCAAAAATGGCAAATCTGGTTCAAACTTGCAGCAAGCAAAATTTGAAAAAATTTGAATTGTGGACAAGTGGATCTTGATGGATCTAGGTTGAGGGTACTAAAGACTAGCCAGGGGAGTTTGTTTGGGACCAAAACTCAAAAGGGTTCTGGTGGTTCCTTTGTAAATCACCAAGGTTCAAAATAAGTGACGGGAATAGTTTTGAGGGCAAAATAAATAGAATAAAAATCAAAAATGGGTTGAAACTTGCTGGAGTTGGGAGACTTGACTTGATCCAAGGTAGGGGTGGGTTTTGGAAGACAATGTCACCATGTGACATGGCAAAAGAGGAATTTTTAAAAGGGAAAAGAAGGAAAAAACAAAAATCCATAGGATTTCTTTTTAATAAAAAAATTGCAAAAACCCTCCAATATTATTGGTGTTGAGCCAACATAATTTATGAAAAACCCTCAACACCAAAGATCAAGGTTGAGAAGGACCTTTCTAAAGAAAACATATTTGTCATAAAAAAATTGGGAAGGAGAGTCCCTCCCAAAAAAATTCAAATAACCTCCTTTAAATCAAATAAAGATTTTTATAAAAACCAAATCAAAATTTTGGAGTGTTACAACACCTACCCCCTTAGGAAAAATCTCGTCCCCGAGATTTCAGCTGATCCTCAAATAGGTGTGGGTGTTCCGTCCGAAGAAAATTCTCCCTTTCCCACGTTGCTTCCTCCTCGGTGTGATTGCTCCACTGAACCTTGAAAAACTTTATTGTTTTCTGACGGGTTCTCCTTTCAGACTCCTCCAATATTTTTATTGGACGTTCTCTGTAGGTGAGGTCTGGTTGCACGTCAATGTCCTCATGAGATACATGCTTCTCTGGGTTGCTTACGCATTTCCTCAACTGTGAGACGTGGAACACGTCGTGGACGTCTGACATTCCTTCGGGTAGGTCTAGCTGGTAGGCTACTGTGCCTCTTCGTGCAACTACACAGAAGGGTCCAATAAATCTTGGTGCTAGCTTTCCTTTAACCTTGAACCGTTGCAGGCCCCTCATAGGAGATACTCGTAGGTACACGTATTCACCGGGTTCAAAGCTGACCCCCCGATGTTTTTGATCGTAATAACTCTTTTGTCGGCTTTGAGCTGTCTTGAGTCGGTCCCTGATTAGCCTAACGTTCTCCTCAGCTTCCTTGAGCATGTCTGGGCCGAAGATACGACTGTCTCCTATTTCTGACCAATTTAATGGAGTACGACATCTTCGCCCGTATAAGGCTTCAGAAGGTGCCATTTGTAGGCTGGCTTGGTAACTGTTATTGTATGCGAACTCGGCATATGGCAAGTTTTCTTCCCAACTGGTTCCATAGGTGAGAACACATGCTCTCAGCATGTCCTCTAGAATTTGGTTCACGCATTCAGTTTGTCCATCAGTATGGGGGTGGTATGCTGTACTGAATGCTAGTTGAGTTCCCAGAGCTTGTTGTAATTGATCCCAAAATCTAGAGACGAATTGAGTGCCTCTGTGAGATATTATAGTCTTTGGAATTCCATGCAGACAAACTATACGGGAGAGATAAAGTTTGGCAAGCTTCTGAGTGGTGTGGGTCGTCTTTACTGGGATGAAATGTGCCACCTTAGTCAATCTATCTATGATGACCCATATGGCATCATTTCCGTATCGTGACCGAGGTAGTCCGACAATAAAATCCATTCCAATTTCGTCCCATTTCCACTCGGGTATCTTGTTTGGCTGTAATAATCCTGCTAGTTTTTGGTGCTCGGCTTTAATGCGTTGACATGAATCACAACATGCAATGAATGTGGCTATATCCCTTTTCATACCGTGCCACCAATTTTTTTCCTGAATGTCCTTGTACATTTTTGTCCCTCCAGGATGGATTCAATATGGAGCAGCGTGGCCCTCGGCTAGAATTTGCTGTTTCAAGTCTTCTATATTTGGTACGCAAAGGCTGTCTTCATACCATAATATTCCCTTATCGTCTATGACGAATTCTGAGGCCTTGCCCAAACTCACTTTTCTTTTTATGCCTTCGATGCTGGGGTTTCCATGCTAAGCCTCCTTAATCTGTTCCATTAGGGTAGGCTGTATTACCAAATTTGACACATTACCCTCCGTGACCATCACCAAGTTGAGTTTGGTGAACTCCTGCTGAAATTCAGGTCTCAAGTTTGGTAGATTGTCCTTGCCTGAACTGGGGTTTTGGCTAAGAGCATCTGCCACTACATTCGCCTTTCCTAGATGGTAGTGAATGCCAACATCATAATCTTTCACTAATTACCAGCGTCATTGTCGTAAATTGAGTACCGGTTGTGTGAAAATATATTTGAGGTTTTTATGGTCCGAATATATTTCACAGCGATTCCCAAGAAAGAAGTGCCTCCACTCTTTGAGTGCATGAATGACTGCTGCCAACTCCAAGTCATGAGTAGGATAATTTTCTTCATGCTTTTGTAGTTGCCTGGAAGCATATGCGACTACTTTGCCTTCTTGCATTAATACGCATCCGAAGCCCTTCCGGGATGCATCACAATACACCTCAAAACTTTTGTGTATGTCTGGCACGACCTATACTGGTGCTGTTGTTAATTTCCTTTTGAGTTCTTGGAAACTGTTCTCACAAGCTTCAGTCCATACAAATTTTTTATCCTTCTTGAGTAACTGAGTCATTCGTTTAGCTATGGTGGAGAACCCTTCAATAAACCTTCGGTAATATCCTTCCATTCCCAAGAAACTTCGTACATCCGTTACGCTGGCTGGTGGTCTCCAGCCAAGTACGGCCTTGACCTTTTTAGGGTCTACAGCAACACCATCTTGGGTTAATATATGGCCTAGAAAACCAACCTGTCTTAACCAAAATTCACATTTGCTGAACTTGGCGTATAATTGTTGTTTCCTTAATTCTCCCAGTACAATCCTGAGATGTTCAGCATGCTCTTCTGGTGTCTTGGAGTATACCAGAATATCATCAATGAACACCACAACAAATTTGGCCATAAACTTCATAAACACTTTGTTCATGAGGTGGACAAAATATGCGGGGGCGTTTGTCAGTCTGAACGACATTATTGTGAATTCATATAATCCGTATCTGGAAATGAATGCTGTCTTAGGGATATCTTCTGTCCGTACCTTTAATTGATGATACCCCGACCTTAAATCATTTTTTGAGAAAACCTGGGCTCGTGCGAGCTGGTCAAATAAATCATTTATCCGTGGCATCGGATATTTGTTTTTGATGGTGACCATGTTGAGTGCTCGATAGTCTATACATCCCATCCTTTTTCTTGGCGAATAATACTGGTGCACCCCAAGGTGAGGAGCTGGCTCGTATAAATCCTTTGTCCAGTAATTCTTTTATTTGCTTCTTGAATTCTACCAACTCGGAGGGTGCCATTCTATAGGGCTTCTTGTAAATGGGGGTGGTTCCAGGTGCTAGCTCAATGATGAATTCTATTTCCCGATCTGGTGGCATGCCTGGTAGTTCTTCGGGAAATACGTCGGGGAACTCACACACCACTGGAACTTTGCTTAACTCTGAAACATCCACCTTGTTCAACCTTGATTGTCGTCACATTTGTCTCTCTTGAGCTGCAATTTTTATTGTCTTCCTGTGATGATGGGTAAGAATTATAGTCCGATTGAAGCAGTCGATAAATCCTTTGTTGGTGGTTAACCACTCCATTCCTAGGATAACATCCAGTCCCTTATTTTCCAATACAATGAGGTTTGCTTGAAATTTTAGTCCCTCAAACTCAATAACCACACCTTCGCAGTAACTCTGAGTAATTTGCTTAATCCCGGGGGACTTGATGATCATGGATTTTTCCAAAGGAAGCATCCAAAAATTATTTTGCAAAGCAAATCTCTTTGAAATGAACGAGTGAGAAGCTCCAGAATCAAACAAAACCGTGGCAGGTATTGTGTTGACAGGGAACGTACCGAGTACGATATCCGGGGCATTCTATGCTTCCTCCTTGGTCACATGGTTCAAGTGACCCTTCTTGTGATTGTTATTGGGGTTGAAGTTGTTACGCTTGGGTGTTGAATTATTTCCACCGTTGTTTGGCTTGGGAGATGAGTTTCTTGGCTTTGGGCACTATTTGGCATAGTGCCCTTCCTCTCCACAAGCGTAGCAAGTAACACCTAGGTGGTATGTAAAATCCTTGTCCCTTGCATGAAATTTTTGTTTGGGCGTGGAACATTGGTTGTGGACTTGTTTGCTCCATTCTTCTGAAAATCAGTCTTGTTCTGGTTGTTGCGAGCATGAGTAGTCTGGTCCCTTTTGTGCTTGCGAAAATCCACCAAGCTGCGGTGCTCATTTTCCAATGTAATGGCTTTGTCCACAAGTGTTTTGAAATCCGGAAAGGTGTGTATGACCAGCTGGCATTTAAGTGCTGGTGCTAGATCGTCCAGAAATTTTTCCACCTTTTTATTATCAGTCATGTGCTCTTTGTTGGCATAATGAGATAGTTGAGTAAACTGACTATTGTACTCAGTTACTGTCATGCTTCTCTGCTTGAGGTCATCAAATTCCCTTTTCTTGATCTTCATAATGCTTCTGGGAATGTGCGCCCCATGAAAACCTTCTTTAAATTCTTCCTAGGTGATGTTATTTTCATCGGGGTGCATGTGTAGGAAATTCTCCCACCATGATGCAGCTGCTCGAGTTAGGTAGTGAGGTGCATAAAGTACCTTCTCACGTCCGAACATTGTGCAATAATTAATTTCCTTTCAATGTCTCGAAGCCAATCATTGGCCTCAAGCGGTCTATCAGTGTGAGAGAATGTTGGGGGACGTGTCTTCTGTAGTTCAGACAACTTGGAATGTTGCTGATATGTTTCACGGTGATTTCCCATATTGATAACATGGTTCATCATTTCTTGATGCTGCTGCTGGCTTTGCTCATAAAGGCGGCATACTTGAGAAAACGCTGCTTCAGTGCCTTGCTGACTTGACTGCCCCTGTGTGAAATTGTTACTTGTCTGGGTACCATAATTTTCTTCCGACGGATTTGGCATGGAACGAGTCCAAGGACGAGGCATTTTCTACTCTGGGGTATTTGTGTAAAACTCATGAGAAAAACTGAGTGGCGTAATAAATAATTTTGCAAAGGCGGAAATTTAAGAACTCAATTTTTTTTCAAGAAAATACTTGATTGCGCATGGAGAAGGACGGCTCAGTACATATCTTACACGCAAGACGTAATTATACAATACATCACTCAGGATGTGCGTACACATTCCTGACATGTTATTTAGGCTAGTGCACTTCTCCCAGTCCCTACATGATGCACACACAAACTACTTCTCACCAAACCTATATACATATAAACATATCATACAAGCTGGTACATTGCACGACTGCTAGGCGCACTCAGTCGGAGATGGTGAGAATTTCCCTCGGCCTGCCGACGGTAAGACCCAGTGATGCTGGAGAATCAACCTCCTCCTCACTAATAGGCTCCAGGCGCGAATTGCTAAGTTGAGGAGCTGGTGCGGGCGCGGCAGGTGGTGCAGTACTGACTGGAGTAGGAGCAATGACCTGGTCAAACTCCTCAGTGGTAGGCAGGCGGCAAGCGGTGGCGAAGATGGCAGGTGCATAGGATGGTGCGGACGAGATGTAAGTCAGTGGTGGTGCTGTATGGAGGAGCTCCCTCCTGTTGGCGGAACAGCCCTGCACGAAGTCCATACGAGCAGCCACAAAGTCGTCCACGAGGTTATCAAAAGCTGCCTCGAGAGCCTTGAGATACTCAACCAACATCTCAATAGCATTATCTCTCTCTCCCCTAGGGCAAGCAAATGCATAGTGACAAGTGCATGGCACATGGCAGGGGAGGTAGCGGTAGCGACGAGCCTTCATCGTAGGAAGAGGATCCCGGAGACGAGCTATCGCCTCACGGGCAGCCATCTGCATGGCATGCCTCTCCATAGGCATGGCCCTTCCCACAAATCGGAAGCGGCGTGACTCAGAACGTCCTCCCTTGAATTGCACCGCGGCTTGGTGCATAGATATGCTGTCGTTGATCTTGTGCTGGTAGAGTGTGAACTCCGGATGAGCTGATGGCCCGATCGCGACTTTGGTGATGGAGACGAGAAGCTTGATAAATCCCTCAGGTACATTGGCAAACACCTGTGACTGACATCGCTGCGAGCCATCTACAAAAGTAGATAAAAATTCCGAATAGTCAAATATGATGACCAACAAAAAATTGCTACATTTGCTAAATATTAAAATAGCACTCATTACGCTAATAACCGATTAGCGATCGCACCTAGTGGCTTCCTACAGTCAGCCTGGCTCTGATACCAAGTTTGTCATGACCGGTTTTCCAATAAAATATTTATTGAGAAACCGACCCTTTTATCGGACCAGTATAGGAAAATCCTCCTTACTGGTAGACAAATCCTTGATACAGAAATCCAGAAGTACTAAATATTATACAAGGTTGAGCTGAGGCTACTCAACAATTTATTACAAGCACGCCAATATTATACATAAAGGCGGATATGACACAAGGGTATGGTGGCCTAACTACTGACTCGTAATAAAAGTGGTGGTGGATATGTCATAGTGAAGTGGGTGACATGACTCCTAAATCTTACAGCTCATCGAGCGTCGGAGTGAGGCTTGATGATTTTATTCGGGTAGCGGAAGCGTATATGATACAAGTGACCAATTCCAGGATCGCACGGGACTGACTGGGACTCCTCTAGGCGTCAGACTCGTTATCGTACTCTTCATCCATAAGATCGCCTTCGTTAACATCTGGCCAAATCAACAAGCCACGTGAGTACTTTGAATGTACTCGCAAGACAGTTCGGACACAAGATATAACAAATGCAAACATGATGCACATGAGCAGTTTAGTAATGCGCACTCAGATAATAAATTTGCAGGGCATGTTAAATAAAAAGGAAGTCAGGCGGTAGTCCTCCCGAAATCTCAATAAAATAACTGAAGGCCGATCGGGTGTCTGAAGCGACGCCTCGAAAGGTAAAAATAAATTAACATGCCGCAGTCGGGCGTCAGGGCGACACCGCATAAAGGGCTTATATTGAATGGTAAATGATAGTACGTGCCACAGTCGGACGTCTTAAGTGACATCTCGAAAAGGGCTTATAATGAAAGTAAATAGCAGGGATTCCACAGTCGGACGTCTGAGCGACATCACATAAAGGGCTTATATTGAAAGTAAATAACAAGGATGCCATAGTTGGACGTCTGAGCGACATCACATAAAGGGCTTATATTGAAAGTGAATAACAAGAATGCCACAGTCGGACGTCCGAGCGACATCTCATAAAGGGCTTATATCGAAAGTAAATAACAAGAGTGCCACAGTCGGACGCCTGAGCGACATCACATAAATGGCTTATATTTCATCATTCGAATTCAAGCAGTTCACAAATTTAAATCATTCCAAGGAAATACTCAGTACATAATAAGAAACGGGTTTGTCCATCCACAGGAATAACCTTTAGCCGGGTTTAACACTCATGTTTATTCACCGGAGATTTGTCACTGGAACTGACACTGAGACGGACATTGAGACTGACACTGACACTGACATAGATAAGTTGATCATAGTCCATGACCATAGATACGGTTACTCGAATGGTTTTGACTCTGCAGAGTTTGTACTTTTTAACCACAGCCAACGGATTTTAGTAGTCACAAAGGACTAGTTCCGTTTACGGTATTTTAGAGGAATACACATCTAACCAGTACACACCCATTCCACATCCCGTTGCCAGGGATCACCCTAGGCAACGTTCAAGAAAAACTTTAAGGCGGGGAGGCCACAACCTCGAATAGCATGGGATCAAATTTATATCGCTCGCTCTAAGGGGTGCCCCCCTCTCGGTCCCAACCGGAAACACCCATGCCCCCTGACCGGATGACGTGCTTTAATCTAGGGCCATGGAACCCTCATCATGGCCCCCCTATTTAGTGTGTACGTGGAAAGAGGTTTGCAACTTACTAAACCGTATTCTTTGCAGAAAAGATGTGGCAGCACGAAAAGGGGACGGACGGTAACGTGACATGATCCATGTTAACACTGGAGTTGAACGGGTTGACATAAGACTAGCATGCTTCAACAATACCATCTTACCACCTTTCATGTCACCACATGATCATGTTATCTCCCATCAAATGACACGTCAAGTTTCGAAGCTCACTTGTAGTTGCCTTGCATGCAATATAACACTCACTGATGCTTATATTAAACATGCCATGAAATAACTACTCAAGTAAACATGCAAGACACTCATCATATCAAAGGTTCAAACATGCTTGCCTGGTTCAGAGTAGTCGGAGTCTAGCTCGGCAAAGTTTGCGGTTCCGTCACCTCCTCCGGTATCTACGGTATAGAGAAATCGCATACTAACGTAAATACCGTGTGTGCATAAAACTTAGTCCAAATATTTTTCAAATAAATATGATAAAAAACTATACAGAAAAATAAAGATGACAGAAAAAGAATCAATTCAAAATCATCTTTTGTTTAAAAGTTATTAAGGTTTTGGTCCAGGGACTCATCTGTAATGAAACAGAAAGTTTCCACGGGGTAGTTTATAAAAACACAGAAAACGTTTCAGTTAGAAAACGTATTTTGCCCGAAGGCGTTTTTAGAAAATGGTTCGAAAAGGAGAAAAAAACCGACGAGGGGGTCCCACCCGTCAAGTTTGAATTCAAAACAGATCTCACCGGCGCAGGAGGGCTGCGGTGTTCGCCGGCGTCGATCCACGACGAGGTAGGGGAAAGGAGGGTACCTACGGACTCATGGTGCTCTTCCGCTTCTGTGGGTGGTGGAGTTGGTCGTCAGCGAAAACCACGTCGACGGCGGCCTTTACTCCGGCGGACGGTGGTTCGGGTGGTGGTGGATCTCGCCGGGGAGAGCTACAGGCGCCAAATTGAGGCAAGGGTGAGAAGAGTGGGTGCACTAGAAGGTTGCTGACGCGCTTTGGGAGGCGGAGATGCCCTCACCGGAGAGAATCATGCCGGAGCCCGAAGTGGATCGGGGCGGCCGCAGTCGGGGAAGAAGACCTCCTCGAGGCCCTCCTAGTGGCTGGGCGCGGCTCTGGTGAGGTGGAGGATGGGTTCTGGGTCAAGGGGGAGCTCGAGGCCTCCATTTATAGCCGGCCTGTCGGTGTACTAGAGTAGGGGTACCCTAGTATCCCGAACTTGTGCACGGGCAGTTGCAGCACCCCGCGGCAAGGCTTGCCAGGTGACCGCCAAGGTCCTCCGTGGTTCCTTTGGAGCCATTCAAGAACAAAGTATTTAAGCTCAGGAGACAAGGCCCCGGCAAGAGGAGCTTGCCGGGAAGGCCAACCAAGGCGTTTCAAGGAACTTGCCGTGACTCACCGCGCATCCCAGCAAGGCCCGGTGAGCGACAAGCTTCCGGACCCGACAAGACAACGGCCGCGGCAAGGCGCTTGCCGCGGCAGGCTACCACTCTGTACCCACGCTCCAGCACATCCACCAATGTGTCGCTCTGGGGGCCTTTCCAGGCGCGCGTGGCGGGAGGCTGTGCAGCCAGCGGTGCGCGGTGGTATGCGAAGCTGACAAGACTGCCATCATGGCGAGCGGTGGCGCCCCTGACGGTCCCTTTTTACACTGTTTGGGCGATGCAAACGGGCTTTTAATGCCCTTGTCCCCTGCCGTCAGGGTTAGGTAGGATACACTGTACAGGTAGCTGTACCAACCACCTCTCTTTTTATGTTTTTACCCTTGTTTACGTTGCCATCTGTCGGTGACCCCTTGAGCATATAAAAGGAGGCCCATGTGCAACGTAGGGGAGGGTCGGCTCAGTTCGAAGCCAGAAAACACTCACGCTCGGTCTCGTATGTACTGTAGCACTCAGCGCTCCCGAGCAAGAACACAATACAATCAGACAAGTAGCAGTAGGAGTATTCTCTCTCCGGAGAGCTCCGAAGCTGGGTAAACTACTCGTGTGCTTCGCCTTGATCTGCTCTTCGTGCGACCTCCGCCCCCCGTCGAACTGAAAGGGGCTCGGTCCGCCGTTCCCATAGGTGTTCGTGGATCAGTCACCCCGACATCTTTGGCGCGCCAGGTAGGGGGCGTCGAGATTGTGTGAACCTGATCCGGCGTTCACACGAGCTAGATCTTCATTTTCTTCATCAACATGCCACCGAAGAAGAAAACTTCGGTGGCAGCTGCTCCGTCCACGTCACTTCCACCACCACTGGAGCAAACGGGTGGTGGAGTGGACGCCGGCGGAAGAACGGACGTCGACGAGGAAGCTCATGATGCTGCCAGGTCCAAGGACAAGGCTGCACAAACCTCGGCGTCCGTACATGTACCGCGCCCATCTCAGCAGGCGCAGGACCGACAGCGTCATGGTACTCGCAGTACCATACGTTTGTTGGGCCAAGATCGATCTGGTGGATCTCGGGGTGCTCAAGACCAGCATGCACGCCAACATGCTGGCACGAGCGAGGCACGGTCGCCTGGACGGGCTACTGCTCCTTCTAACATAGTTAGAAGTCCGAGCATATCCTGCTCCTCGCACCGTTCGCCACTGCCACCCACCACTCCAGCAGAAGCTTTGGCGCGAGCTCAACTGCTCCTGGATTACCCTCCAGCGGAAGACAAGATCGACCAATGGAGGGCCACCATTCAGAGTCTCATCGGCTTTGCCAACGGCGACACTCCGCGGCAGCCAAGTGCATCGCGGCCGCGGCAGGACTGCCAGGCACAAGCCGGTGGCGACGAAACCGGTGGGGGTGCAAGCACCATGCACTCTCCATCCCGAAGGCCAAGATCGCCGACTCGTCGGATCCACCTCGACAGTGACTCCACCGCATCATCAGATCCACGAGCTCGTCGCGATCAGCGCCAAGTTCTTCACGAACGACAGCAAGAAGACGCTCGTACTCGCATCGAGCGCCGAAGAGAAGCGTGACGTCAATCCGACAAGCGCGCTGGGCCCTCTGTTGACGTGCATGCGCCAGGGGAACCAGGTGACTTGTCGTACGCGGTAGGTTGCCCTGCATTCACTCGTGAGCTGCGGCAAGTCTAGTGGCCCAGTACGAAGAACTTCAAGCCAGATGTACCAGAGAAGTACGACGGCAAGTCGCATCCGTCGGAGTTCCTCAGCATCTACACCATCGCGGTGCAAGCTGCTGGGGGGTGGGACGACAAGATCCTTGCCAACTACTTCCCGCTGGTGCTTAAGCCCAATATCAGATCCTGGCTCATGCACTTGCCGGACAACTCCATATCCTCCTGGGCAGATCTATGCCATCAGTTTGTCGGCGCCTTTACAGGCGGCCACAAGCCTCATGGCCAAGAGAGCGATCTTCATCTGCTCGCCCAGAAGGAAGGAGAGCCCCTGCGCAAGTACATTCAGAGATTCAGCCGTGTACAGCACAACATCCCAGATGTCCACCCTGCCGCGGTAATCAGCGCGTTCCATCAGAACGTGCGGAACCGCAGGATGCGGGAGGAGATGGCGATGTGCAAGATCAGAGACGTCAGTGAGCTATATGCCCTGGCCGACAAGTGTGCACGTGCTGAGGAAGGGAGGAAACTCCCGGGAGAGAATACGGGAGCAGGAGGATCGGATAGCGAGGAGACTGCCCTGGCAAGGAAAAACCGGCGGCGGAACAACAGGAAGAAGAAAGGCAAAGAGGTGCTGGTCGTTGAGCAGTCCGGCAAGAAGCCCAAAGCTGGTAGCTCCGGCAAGAAGGTTGCCGCAGATGTGGCGGTCGCAGACAAGCAGGACGGCACCAACAAGCAGTACTGCAAGATCCACTGCACCAACGGCCATGATCTCCAGAGCTGCAAGAAGGTCGAGCAGCTTGTTGAGCAGCAAAAGGCTGAATACGAGCGGCGCGACAAGGAGAAAGCCCAGGAAGGTGCTGGAGGAGCCAGCAAGAAACGTCCCGGCCGGGGAGGACGCCGCGGCAAGGCCAAGCAGCGGCAAGGAGACAGACCTCCCCGCGGCCGCGACAAGGATGAAGATGACGACGACGATGAAGATATGGATGAAGATGAGACCAATGAGCAGGAGTTCCAGAAAGCCACAGAGGTCCTGTGCATTGACGGTGGTGCTTCTCTGCATACTTCACACCGCCAGCTCAAGCAGTGGGTGCGGGAAGTCAATGCAGCAGAACCACCCATCGAGTCACGCAAGCCTCTGAAATGGTCCAGCATGCCTATCGTCTTTGATATTGAGGACCACCCTGATCGCATAACTGCGGTCGGGTGCTTGCCGATGTTGGTTTCACCGACTATCCGCAACCTCAAGGTCACCAAGATGATAGTTGACGGCGGGGCCGGCTTGAACCTGATCTCCTCCGCGGTGCTCCAGAAACTCCAGATTCCTGATAGCGAGCTCGAAGAGACCGGCACGTTCCAAGGAATCAATCCGGGGAGGAGCAAGCCGAAGGGAAAAATCACATTGCCAGTAACATTTGGCAGCGAGCTGAACTTCAGAACTGAGAGGGTCACTTTTGACGTTGCTGATTTTCCATTACCCTACAATGGGATACTCGGCTGTCCGGCACTCGCCAAGTTTATGGCAGCCTCTCACTATGCATACAATGTGCTGAAGATGCCAGGCCCGATAAGTGTCATCTCTGTCCCTGGCGACAAGAAGGATGCTCTTATCTGCGCCGACAAGATCTACCGGGAAGCAGCAGCCGCAACAGATCACAAGTCACTTGCCGCTGAAGCTCCCGGGGCGAAGAAGAAGACCAAGTCCGGCAATAGTTCTGATGCCCACTCCGGCAAGCGCACCTCTTTGGAGTGCTGCGCTACCGTCGAGGACGCACCATCGAGCTCCACCGGCAAGTGTAAGAAGACAATGACAGCTCCACCAGAGACCAAGAAGGTGTCCGCCAAGGAGGACGGCATTGGTGGTACCTTCACCATCAGTGCCGCTCTCGACCCTAAATAGGAAAGCGCGCTCGTTGCTTTCCTGCGGGCAAATGTCGACGTGTTTGCGTGGCAACCGTCTGACATCCCCGGTGTTCCCAGGAAAGTAATCGAGCACCATCTCGCCGTTTGTCCTCATGCGCGGCCCGTCAAGCAGAAAGTCAGGAAACAGGCATTGGAGCGCCAAGAATTCATTGCAGAAGAGATCAAGAAATTGGAAGCAGCAGGCCTTGTCAGAGGAGTGCTCCATCCTACGTGGTTGGCCAATCCTGTAGTCGTGCGTAAGGCAAACGGGAAATGGAGGCTTTGTATTGACTTTACCGATGTTAATAAAGCTTGTCCCAAAGGCCCATTTCCCTTGCCGCGCATCGACCAGATTGTTGACTCCACGGCCGGATGTGACTTGCTTTCATTTCTTGATGCATACTCAGGATACCATCAGATCTTCATGGCAGAAGAGGATGAGGAGAAGACTGCATTCATCACCCCGTGTGGCACATACTGTTTCGTATGGATGCCCTTCGGTTTAAAGAATGCTGGTTCAACATTTGCAAGGGTAGTCCATGACGCTTTTGAACCGCAAATGCACAGAAATGTGGAAGCCTACATGGATGACATAGTGGTCAAGAGCAAGGACAAAGCAACTCTGATTCAAGATTTGGACGAAACCTTTGCAAATCTGTGCAAGATCAACCTCAAGCTTAACCCCGAGAAGTGTGTGTTTGGAGTCCCTTCCGGCAAGCTTCTCAGGTTCTTCGTGTCTCAGCGGGGAATTGAAGCCAATCCCGACAAGATCAAGGCCATTGAGCAGATCGAAGCACCAAAGCGCGTCAAGGATGTACGAAGACTTGCCGGTTGCGTGGCTGCTCTCAGTAGGTTTATCTCTAGGTCTGCTGAGCGCGCCCTGCTATTTTTCAAAATATTGAAAAAGGCAGGTCCAATGAAATGGACTCCGGAAGCAGAGGCTGCGCTGCAGGACTTGAAGAGATACCTGTCCTCCACTCCAACACTTGTCGCACCTCAGCCACAAGAGAAGTTGCTGCTATATATAGCAGCGACCAATCAAGTGGTTAGTGCTGCGTTAGTAGCGGAGAGGGAGGCGGATGATGAGCCACCAACCACGGCAGACACATCCAGCGACAAGCAGAGGACTTCACCGCCAAGCTCTGGTCCCGGCAAGGATGGATCTGCGTAGGAGCATGAGAAGATGCAGAAAAGAATGGTGCAACGCCCAGTTTACTTTGTCAGTTCTCTTCTGCAGGGAGCTAGATCTAGGTACTCTGGTGTGCAGAAGTTGCTTTTTGGCCTTCTCATGGCCTCGAGAAAGCTGTGCCATTACTTCCAAGCACATGAGATCACAGTCGTCACTCTTTTTCCGCTGAAGAGGATACTGCAAAATCCAGAAGCGACAGGCAGGATTGTCGAGTGGGCGCTGGAACTGTCAAGCTTTGGCCTCAAGTTTGAGAGCACTTCAACTATCCAAAGCAGAGCATTGGCAGAATTCATAGCAGAGTGGACGCCAACACCAGATGAAGAAATTCCAGAAACAAGCATCCCCGTCAAGGAAGCAAGCAAAGAGTGGCTGATGTACTTTGATGGTGCCTTCTCGCTGCAAGGCGCCGGTGCGGGCGTGCTACTTGTTGCACCCACCGGAGAGCACCTCAAGTACGTAGTCCAGATGCACTTTCCCAAGGAGCAAGCAACGAACAATACTGCAGAGTATGAAGGATTGCTTGCCGGTCTTAGGATCGCAGCAGACCTTGGGATCAAGAAGCTCGTTGTCAGGGGTGACTCACAACTTGTCGTCCGCCAAGTGAACAAGAACTATCAGAGTCCGTTGATGGAAGCATATGTTGATGAAGTGAGGAAGCTAGAAGAGCACTTTGACGGCCTACAGATGGAACATGTTCCAAGAGCTCAGAACGACATTGCCGATGGCCTGTCAAAGTGCGCCGCACTGAAGTTACCTGTGGAACCAGGGATCTTTGTGCTCAAGCTGACTCAACCATCCGTAACACCATCAACAGGACAAAGCAAGAAGAGGAAGTTGATTTCTGGTGACTATTTTCCGGCAGACCTTCCCAAAGCCGCCGCCAAGAAGGTCCCCAAAATCAACGCCAAGGATGCTGAGGAGCAGTCTGCTCCGACAAGCCTTAGGGTTTGTTCCGTTGAAGCAGACGCTCCCGACAAGTTTTGCTCCGGCAAGCTTGCCGGGGAACATCAAGCTCCGGCAGAGCCACAGGTTCTCGCCGTAGAAGCGGATGTTCCCACAGCAGCAGATGTGCCTTTAGTCCTTGTTGTCGAGCCGCAAGCTCCAGCATGGGCACAACAGATTGTCCATTTCCTTCAGACAGGAGAACTTCCCGAAGAGCAAGAAGAAGCGGAAAAAGTAGCCTGGCAGTCAAGTATGTACCAGTTTGTCGACAACACACTGTACAGAAGAAGACTCAACGGTGTGAAATTGAAGTGTATTCACCGGGAAGACAGACAAAAGCTGTTGGCAGAGATACATGGAGGCATATGTGGTCACCACATTGGCGCAAGAGCACTTGCCGGCAAAGCGTTCCGGCAAGGTTTCTTTTGGCCGACAGCCCTCCAGGATGCAACTGCGCAAGTAACTAAGTGTGAAGCGTGCCAGTTCCATTCCAAGAAGATACACCAGCCAGCTCAAGCTCTCCAGACGATCCCTTTATCCTGGCCATTTTCGGCCTGGGGGCTCGATATCCTCCGCCCCTTTCCCCGAGCTGTCGGGGGCTTTGAGTACTTGTACGTTGCAATCGACAATTTCACAAAGTGGCTGGAAGTGGAACCAGTGAGGAAGGTGACAGCACAGTCAGCAGTCAAGTTCTTCAGGTCGATTGTTTGCCATTTCGGGGTCCCTAATAGGATCATCATTGACAACGGCACGCAATTCACGAGCCGCACCTTCATGCAGTACGTCCAGGATCTTGGCGCCAAGGTCTGCTTCGCTTTTGTTGCTCATCCGAGAAGCAACGGTCAAACGGAAAGGGCAAATGATGAAGTGCTGCACGGGCTCAAGACCAGGACTTTCGACAGGCTGCACAAGTGCGGATCGAGGAGCTGCCGGTGGTTCTTTGGTCGATCAGAACGACGCCAAATCGAGCCACTGGCCAGACACCTTTCGCTCTAGTCTATGGAGCAGAGGCAGTTCTCCCCACGGAACTCGTATACGGATCACCTCGAGTGCTCGCCTATGATGAGCTTGAGCAAGAGCAGCTGCGACAAGATGACGCGCTGCTCCTTGAGGAGGACCGTCTTCAGGCTGCTGTACGAGCTACTCGATACAAGCAAGCTTTGCGCCGCTACCATAGCCGCAAAGTTAATGCCAGAAGCTTCGAGGAAGGCGACCTTGTTCTTCGGCGCGTTTAGTCCGCCAAGAATTCCAACAAGTTGACGCCAAAGTGGGAAGGCCCTTACCGGGTGAAACGAGTCACTAGGCCTGGCGCAGTCCGCCTTGAGACCGAAGATGGCACTCCGGTGAGCAACTCCTGGAACATTGAGCATCTTCATAAGTTTTACCCGTAGGGCGCGGTTGCCGGAACCCGTTCCGGCAACCACCTTTTGTACAAGTCTTGCCGATGTTGCATGTAATCCTTTGTATAAAGCCGGGCGCAGATCCCGTGCATAAGTAAAGCTCATGTGCTCAGCACATCTTGTCAATTTCATGCTTTCTACCTTATATTTGCATGCATTATCTGACACTTTGTGCAGCGCAACCCCCGGTAAGCAGTAACGAGCCGGAAGGCACCATATCTTTATTTTCTCTTCTTTCTTTTTCTAATAAAGGAAAGCAAGGTTCCCTCGCACACAAGTTTGCCGGGGGAAAGGAGAAGATTATGATGTGGACCAGGCGTCGTTCAAGCAAGTTTCGCCTTGCCGGAAAGAAAACGACAGAAAAGCTAAGTTGCCAAAGTTTGAGCAATCAGTTTTAAATTTTTAAGTTATCTTCCTTGAACGACCATGCTTTGTATGGAAAACCTGTGCGCGGAGGAACCAACTCGTAGCTAGTTGCGCCCTTACTTTGTTTCGAGTCCGCTCAACAACTTAAGTGAGCCGCGACTAGTTGCGACAAGGTTTCTTGTCGGCAGCGGCACCGCCAGCAGGCTGCTGACGTCCCGCACTCAGCGCTCGCGGCTAAGGTGCCTGCGCCGGCAAGTTCCCTAGAAGCGTAGGGTAAAAACCTACAAAGGAAGGAATCAAGTAAAGGGAATAACATAGCAAATCTCTACCCAAAATAGAGTTATATTACAAGATAGCTTGTCGCAGCTCTAATAGATTGTTCTCGTGACATGACCAGCAGCGACAAAGGGAAAAAGAAACGGGCGGCCTAATCTACGCGATCGCCCTCAACCCTCTTGATCTCGCTCACCTTGTCCACAATGGGTGCGGCAAGGGCCTTGAGCGCATCCAGATCAGCATCCGGCGGCAAGGATTTGAGGACGTTGGTGAGGTTGAGGCCTGGATTGCGGAAGGCCACCTTCATCAGCACCTTCTGGAGGGCTCCTGCGCAGATCTTGCGCGACTCGTCGGCCAGCTGCTTTGGGATCTTCTCCCGGAGTCGCTGGAGTGCCGTCGCCACGCCCTTGAAGAACAAGCTGAGCTTGGCGCTGGGTTGGAGGTGCTCGTCGGAGGAGTACCCGAGATCCTCCACCCCCAGCTGCGCCAACTCCCCGTCGATGGCGGCGGCAATATTCACCAGACCCTTAGTCCAGTGCTCCACAGTCTCCCTGAAGGTGTCGTGGGCGGCAACAACATTCGCCAGCAGCGCCTCGTCGGCCTTGATCTTCTCCGACAAGGCCACCTCCCGCTCCCTGGCGCCGTCCAGCGTCTGAGTCAACGTGGCCAACTTCAGCTCGAGATCTGCGTTGGAGTCCTTGGCGGCGCTGAGCTCCTTGCTCCTCTCAGCGAGAAGACCCTGCAGCTCACCATGAGCGGCAGCATCCTTCTTGCACTCACGTTTGAGCGCAGCGAGCTCCTCGCCACTCGCCCTGAGATCGGCTTCCAGCTGCGCCACCTTCACCTCCAGCTCCTTCTTGGCGGCCTCAGCAGCTGCGGCAGCATCCCTTGCCTCCTTGAGAGCCCCGCCAATCGCTTGCTCGCGCGCGGCAAGCTCCTCCTCATGGCTGTCAAGATTGACCTTGCGCTGCGCCAACTCTCCTTCCTGCGCAAATAAGTTTTCGGCGACAAGCCGTTGCTTCTCTTCAGCTCCAGCCTTCTCGAGGAGGAAGGCTTTCCGCTCCTCGAGAAGTTGCTCCCGCTCCTCCGCCAAGGACCGGAGAGTTTCCTGCCTCAGACCCCGGAGTTCCTCCGCACGCTTCTCAATATCCACTCCCTCCTTCGCGACAAGCGCCTCTCAGGATGCTAGTTTGGCTTGTCGGGCGCGGTAGAGCGACAGCAGCTTCCGCAGCAATCGCTCCTCCTCAGACTCGTCACTGCTGCTGCTTGGCGCGTCGACCAGCGTCAGCCCAGCGGAGGCGAGCACTTCTCCGTCTAGAATTTCTCCTTCGACCGGCGCCCTGGAGCTTGACGCCCGGGGGAGCTTGATGAAGATACCGTCGCCGGCCTTCAAGTAGGCGCCGGACTGGGGCTCTTCGGAGCCTGGCGCTGCAGCATCGGCGGAGGGATCGACGGTCGGCGTAGCGCCTGGCGCTCCTGCGGCCTCGGGGCCGTCAGTGCGATCGCCGGATCCCTCGCCCGCTTCTGCGGCGGCAGCCTTGGCGGCCTCTTCGCCGGCGGGATCATCAGCACCGGCCTCTTATTCGGTGGCGGCAGCGTTGTCGCTGTTGCCGCGCGCGTTCTCCTCACCGGCGTCCTTGGTTTCCATTGGCTCCGCAGGAGATGGATCTGAGGAACGAAAAAGGGAGAAAAAGTCAAGAAAAAATCCAAGAAAGGAAATTAGAAGAAGAAGAACCCAAGGGAAGTTTTCAGGCAAGAAGATTACCTGTGCTAGGATCTGCGGTCGCGGTCTCAACCGCCGGAGGATCACTGGTGCCGTCCCTTGCCGGAGAACTGTCCCTTGCCGGAGAGTTCCCCCTTGCCGAAGAGCGCTCCCTTACCGGGGACTCCTCCCTCGGCGGCGTAGTCGAAGCAGATGGCATTTCGGGAGCAGCTTCCGGGCATTCCTGGTGGGGCTGTTCTGCTCCTACACCAATCCAACAGTCAAGATATCAGTAGAGAAAAGAGCACCCATGCACGCCTGACGGCAGGAAGTAAACTATAAACTTACACTGGGGGCTACGCTGGGGGCTGCTTTGGGGAGTAGTTGCCGGGTCCATCAAGGTGGTCTCAGACACACCCCCTGCTGACACGGTGGGATCATCTTCGATGACAATCACCGGGGCCTTGGCTCTCTTCGCCGCTCTCTGGGCCAGCGTCCTGAAAAGGAATGGATTCAGACCAAAGCAAGTCAGATACAAGACGAAAGCAACAAGATAGCGAGAATTGAAGAACTACGAGGACAGCAAGGAATCTTACTCTTCTTCTTCCTCGTCGGAGCTGAGCGCGGAGAGATCGAAGTCCAGCTCGCCTCCGGTGCGACGAGGCGGAGGAGTAGGCTCCCTCGCCCGCTTGGCAGGAGCAGCAGCGGTGGACTGGGAAGACCCCGCTCCAGTTGCCGCAGTGGCGTGAGGCGCTCCCGCGGCAACGGTGCTTGTCGCGGTAGAGTGTGTCGCGCGGCTCGGCGGCTGTTGACCCGTTTGCCGCCCCGCTATGTCCGCGGCCTTGCGGAGACGCCTTCTTGGCGGGGCCGGGTGCTCCGCCTGCGGCAAACTGTCTGAAGGTTCAGGCTCTTCCTCGCCGGGCTCGCTCGGCTCAGCTTCAGGGCCGGCAAGATCTTCCTCGCCGGCAAACTCCTCGCGCTCGGCAAGGCTTGCCGCCTCTGCTGCCTCTGCCTCCTCCATGGTGAACCCGAACTCGCCCGCGGCAACTGCTGCTGCCACCTCTTCCAGCCTAGTGGTGATGCGCTGCATCTCATCATCAGTAGTGTCGCGGGTGAGGCTCTTCTGTTCATCAGCGCGGACCGGCACTTCTACTAAGTCGTCGAAGAACGCCCGCACGACGTCATCCGCAGGTTCTTGCCAAGTTGGGGCGATTCCGTGCGAATCGCACAACGACATCATTGGGCGGATCCGGTCTAGTGAAGAATTGTTGCACAACGGAACAACAGTCCTCGGCAACGTGAATGGATGCTGAGGATCGCGTTTGAACAGCTCCAGGAGCATCGCATCCAGTTCCAGGACGGTGAAGTTAAAGTTAAGGCCCGGGCGCAGCCTCATGATATCTGCCGAGTTCTTGAACTCCCAGGCGGGTCTCCCCCTCTCCTGCAGGGGGGCGATGCGGCAGCGAAGAAAATCTGCGCCGACAGCGCCTACGGTGAGCCCGGCAAGCCTGAGGTGAAGGATCCGGGTGATGGCAATTTTCAGCCTGCCGTCTTCTGGGGCCACGTTGCTCCAATCGTTGCCGCGCGCTATTCGGGCTTGTCGCAGGGCAATAAATGGCTGCGGGTTCTCCTCGACGATCCAGCACCACTCTGCTCTCCACTCCTCCCACTTGCTGCGGAGCTCACCCTCCAGATATGCTTCCTTCTTGCCGACTCTCGAGATCCAAGCGATCCCGCCGGCAAGAGGCTCTCTTCTCTCAACCCGAGGCATGAAGAAGTGGCGGAAAAGGGCTACGTTTGGGTGGACTCCGACAAAGTTTTCCCACAGATGTGCGAAAACTGCCATGGTCAGAACGGCATTGGGGGTGAAGTCGAGGAGGCGGAACACGTAGGTGTTCATGATGTCACAAAAAAATTCAGAGAAAGGCGGGCAGAGCCCGCAGTAGAAGAACAGCGCGAAAAAGTGATACCCGTTCGGAGCCAGTCTCGAAGCGGTGGCCGGGAGTACCCTCGAGCGCGGATGCGCTCGCGTCTTCGTCGACCAGAAGAGGTAGTAGTACTCCCTCAGTTCCTTCGCATCGAGCTGAGGGGAGAAGAGGGCCCGCTCCTTCCGCAGCGCCGCGAGCCGCTGCGCCTCGGCCGACTTCACGCCCTTCCCCTTGTCGGCTCTTGGAGCCATGGCGGAGGTGGTGGGGGAGATCGGCGGCGTTGGTGATGCTGGTGGCAATGGGGGGCGGAGCGCTGCTCTCCTTCGGCTTCGGGAAGAAGGGAGGAGCGGCGGAAATTTTTGGTGTTGGAGCAACAACCGGCGAGGTGGGCGAACTGCCCATGTTTCCCCTGCTTATAAAAAGGAAGGGGGCGGAGTTTCGCCCTTTCGATTAAAGAAACCACCCACGATCTCTCCCACGATGCCGCATTCAACGCGTGCCGTTCGGGGAGGGCGCGGTGGATACGGAGCAAGATTCGGCGTAACCCAGGCCGCGTGTGCCCGTGCCCTGTTTTGGGTCTGGCCCAACAGCGCTCGGCACTCTGTGTCGCCCAGGCCCGGGGGTTCCTGTCGGTGTACTAGAGTAGGGGTACCCTAGTATCCCGAACTTGTGCATGGGCAGCTGCAGCACCCCGCGGCAAGGCTTGCCGGGTGACCGCCAAGGTCCTCCGTGGTTCCTTTGGAGCCATTCAAGAACAAAGTATTTAAGCTCAGGAGACAAGGCCCCGGCAAGAGGAGCTTGCCGGGAAGGCCAACCAAGGCGTTTCAAGGAACTTGCCGCGACGCGCCGCGCATCCCGGCAAGGCCCGGTGAGCGACAAGCTTCCGGACCCGACAAGACAACGGCCGCGGCAAGGCGCTTGCCGCGGCAGGCTACCACTCTGTACCCACGCTCCAGCACATCCACCAACGTGTCGCTCTGGGGGCCTTTCCAGGCGCGCGTGGCGGGAGGCTGTGCAGCCAGCGGTGCGCGGTGGTATGCGAAGCTGACAAGACTGCCATCATGGCGAGCGGTGGCGCCCCTGACGGTCCCTTTTTACACTGTTTGGGCGACGCAGACGGGCATTTAATGCCCTTGTCCCCTGCCGTCAGGGTTAGGTAGGATACACTGTACAGGTAGCTGTACAACCACCTCTCTTTTTACGTTTTTACCCTTGTTTACGTTGCCACCTGTCGGTGACCCCTTGAGCATATAAAAGGAGGCCCATGTGCAATGTAGGGGAGGGTCGGCTCAGTACGAAGCCAGAAAACACTCACGCTCGGTCTCGTATGTATTGTAGCACTCAGCACTCCCGAGCAAGAACACAATACAATCAGACAAGCAGCAGTAGGAGTATTATCTCTCCGGAATGCTCCGAAGCTGGGTAAACTACTCGTGTGCTTCGCCTCGATCTGCTCTTCGTGCGACCTCCGCCCCCCGCCGAACCGAAAGGGGCTCGGTCCGCCGGTCCGATAGGTGTTCGTGGATCAGTCACCCCGACACAGCCCAAGGCGGTTGCCATGATCGGGATTACTTCCGTGGTGATTACGGCGAGGCAGTGGCCGAACGGGCGGTTTAGGGGTCGGGGCAGCTGCGGATTGGATCACTGGCTTCATCCCGTAGCTAAACTTGGCTAGACTTGGGCGACACTCCAAGCCCGCGACGGAACGCTCACTGGCTCGGCGGCGGCAGAGGGCACGCTCTGCGCCTCTCAGGCCACGGCGATGGTGCTGCAGCACGCACAGGCAAGCGGACAGCCACGCGGAGGTTTTTGGTGGCTTGGGCGGTGCTGGACGGCACCGAAAGGCAGGGCCGGCACCTGCCGGCCGCCACGGGTGGTTCTGCCACCGCAAAAGACGCCAGCGCTGGCGAGATACGTCGCCACCGATGCTTGCGCCCGTCCAAACGACCATGCGGCGCACTGGATAAGAAGGATGAGTAGTGAGCAAGAGGCCAGCGCGAGCACTGGTGAGATTGACGCCGCGGCGCTGAAGAAACGACACTGACGACAGACTGAATCACTGAACTCTGAACTTTTCTGAATTTTGACAGAAACAATGCACGGCAGGTGTTCGATGAAATGTTTTTTGCATGTGGAACTTTTTTATGGAGTTGATCTTTGGTGAGGTGACCTCTCAATGCATCCAGGGGCTGCATGATTTATCTCAGAATTTTTGGAGAAGAAAAAGAATGAATTTCATCAAAAATGGCAAATCTGGTTCAAACTTGCAACAAGCAAATTTTGAATTTTTTGAATTGTGGACAAGTGGATCTTGATGGATCTCGGTTGAGGGTACTAAAGACTAGCCAGGGGAGTTTGTTTGGGACCAAAACTCAAAAGGGTTAGGGTGGTTCCTTTGTAAATCACCAAGGCTCAAAATAAATGACAGGAATAGTTTTGATGGTAAAATAAATAGAATAAAAATCAAAAATGGTTTGAAACTTGCTGGAGTTGGGAGACTTGACTTGATCCAAGGTAGGGGTGGGTTTTGGAAGACAATATCACCATGTGACATGGCAAAAGAGGAATTTTTAAAAGGGAAAAGAAGGGAAAAACAAAAAACCATAGGATTTCTTTTTAATAAAAGTATTGCAAAAACCCTCCAATATTATTGGTGTTGAGCCAACATAATTTATGAAAAACCCTCAACACCAAAGATCAAGGTTGAGAAGGACCTTTCTAAAGAAAAAATATTTGTCATAAAAAAATGGGAAGGAGAGTCCCTCTAAAAAATAATTTCAAATAACCTCCTTTAAATCAAATAAAGATTTTTCTAAAAACCAAATCAAAATTTTGGAGTGGTACAGCTGGCTTCTATGCCACCTTTCTCATATGGTGCTCGCAGAGTGATGAATTCTCTTTGCCACCCCTTCAGATGTGGGTGGTAGTAAAAGAACTAATCTCTTATGCAGGGTCAGGTCTCCAGACGTGCTTAAAACGTCTAAAGAATTTGCTGGAGACCTGAACAGTGCGTGAAAGGACGCAGGCTAATCATGATGAAATGAAATTTCATTTCACACGTCCTCATATTGTTTATCTGTTCTATTGATCTGATGATATTGATGTCATATTCTTCACTGATGAAGTATATGAGTTTGTAAGCTGCACTAATTCATCTGCATGATGATCAACCCAAAGCCAATGAGTGGGTCCTCGATAGTGGATGTACAAATCACATGACTGGTGACAAGAATCTATTGATGGATGCTCCTTTATCACCATCGAATCTGAAGCATATCATCTTCACTGACAAAGGCAAAAGTCACGTATTGGGTCTAGGTAAGGTTGCGATCTGAAAGGATCGACACATGGACAGAGTCATGCTTGTCGAATCCTTAGGATACAACCTCATGTCTGTCTCAATGCTTTGTGTTCTTGATATGGTTGTTGTCTTGGGCAAATATCATTGCATTGTGATCATGGAAGCTGACAATTCCAAAGTCTTCGAAGGCTTTAGGAGAGGAGACTTGTACATTGTTGATTTCTCTATAGGACCACAACCAGCCGTATGCCTACTTGCAAAAGCTTCAGAAGTTTGGCTATGGCATCGATGACTTGGTCATGCTGGCATGAGGAATTTGCACACGCTTGCAAAGAAGAAACATGTCATTGGCATTGAGAATCTCAAATTCCTCAAGGATCACTTATGCGGAGCCTGTGAAGCTGGAAAGATGACAAAGGCCAAGCATCCAGCGAAGACTATCATGACCACCACTCAACCATTTGAATTGGTTCACATGGATCTCTTCGGTCCTAATCATTATTCTGCTGTTACAAATGATGCATCTCTATATGGCTTTGTTATTGTTGATGATTATTCTCGTTACACATGGGTGCACATTGTCACTTACAAACATGAGGTGTAGGAAGTCTTCAAACGATTTTCCTTGAGGGCTTCAACCAACTTTGGTGTGAAGATCAAGCACATCAAAAGTGACAATGGGACTGAGTTCAAGAATTCCGGTCTTGATGACTATATTGATGAACTTGGTATTACTCATGAGTTATCTGCTCCCTATACTCCTCAGCAGAATGGCGTCATGAAGCGCAAGAACAGAACTCTTATTGAGATGGCTCGCACTATGCTTGATGAATACAAGACACCTTGTCGTTTCTGGATTGAGGCTATTGATACTGCGTGCCACATCATCAACAGAGTATATCTTCACAAATTCTTCAAGAAGACTGCCTATGAACTCCTCACAGACAAGAAACCCAATCCGAGTTACTTCAAAGTCTTCGGTGCTAAATGTTGGATTAGAGATCCTCATCACAATTCTAAATTTGCACCAAAAGCACATGAGTGTTTTATGCTTGGTTACGAAAAGGACTCGCACACCTGCAAAGTCTTCAACAACGTTCTTCACAAGGTTGTTGAAACTATAGATGTGTGGTTCGATGAAACTAATGGCTCGCAAAGAGAGCACCTACCTTCTGTGTTAGATGAACCAGCACCTGAGGAATCTATCAAGTTCAAGGCTACAGAGGATGTCATTCCCATCGAAGAATCTGCTGAAGAATTCATTCCATAACATGATGAACTTTGAGTTGGCACACCTGAAGAAAATGGTGCTGAGTAAAATGCTCCTGAAGAGAATGCGGATCAAATTCCTCGAAGACAACCCGCTCATCCTCGCATTGCAAACGAAGTGCAAATCGAGAAGATCATTGATGACATTGAAGCACCAGGTCCTCTCATCTGCTCAAAATCTTCACATTTGTCTAACTTTTGTGGGCACTTTACTTTTGTCTCTATCACAAACCCCACTGAGGTAGATGAAGCATTTATGGAGCCTGAGTGGATTCATGCTATGCAAGAAGAATTACATTAGTTCAAACTCAACAACGTCTCGGAACTGGTAAAACGTCCAGATCCTCGCAAGCACAACAATATTGGCACAAAGTGGATCTACTGCAACAAGCAAGATGAAAATGGCCTTGTGGTGAGGAATAAGGCACGACTTGTAGCTCAAGTCTACACACAGGTTGAAGGAATTGACTTCGATGAAACTTTTGCACCTGTTGCTAGACTTGAGGCTATTCGCATATTGCTTGCTTATGCTAACCATCATGATATTATTTTGCAACAAATGGATGTGAAAAGTGCATTCCTCAATGGTAAGCTTGAGGAAGAAGTATATGTTGCTCAACCCCCAGGTTTTGAAGATCCAAAGCATCCTGACAAAGTCTTCAAACTCAATAAGGCCTTGTATGGCCTCAAGCAGGCCCCTCAGGCGTGGTATGACACTTCGAAGGAATTCCTCATGAAGAAAGGCTTCAAGCCCGGTTCACTCGACCCAACTCTTTTCACTAAATCTTATGATGGTGAATTGTTTGTGTGCCAAATTTATGTTGATGATATCATTTTTGGCTGTACTGACCAATGATACAGTGATGAATTTGCCTATATGATGAGTGAATAATATCAAATGTCTGTGATGGGAGAATTGAAATTCTTTTTAGGTCTTCAAATTCGTCAATAGCACAATGGCATATTCATATCTCAGGAGAAATACCTCAAGGACGTATTGAGGAAATTCGGCATGCAAGATTGCAAAAAGGGGTCAAAATTCCAATGCCCACAAATGGCCATCTATGCACTGATGAAAATGGTAAAGACTTTGATCAAAAGGTATACCGCTCCATGATTGGCTCTTTGTTGTACCTATGTGCATCTAGGCCGAATATTATGCTTAGTGTTTGCATGTGTGCCCGATTTCAAGCTACACCGAAGGAATCACACCATAAGGCTGTGAAGCATATTCTTTGATATCTAGCTCACACACCAACACTTGGATTATGGTATCCCAAGGGCTCTTCATTTGATCTCATTGGATACTCTAACTCTGACTATGCTGGCGATCATGTTGACTGCAAGTCAACATCAGGCACATGCCATTTCCTCGGACGATCTTTGGTCTGTTAGTCCTCGAAGAAACAGAACTGCGTATCACTCTCCACTGCAGAAGCTGAGTAATTTGTTGCTGGATCGTGTTGTGCTCAACTACTATGGATGAAGCAAACATTCAAGGACTATGGCGTCAACGTGAAGAATGTGCCTCTCTACTGCGACAATGAGAGTGCTATCAAGATTGCTCATAACTCAGTTCAGCACTCAAAGACAAAGCACATCCAGATTCGTCATCATTTTCTTCGTGATCATGTGTTGAAAGGCGACATCTCCATCGACCACATTAGCAATGAAGACCAGCTGGCCAATATCTTCACTAAGCCCTTGGATGAGAAGAGATTTAGCAAGTTGCGATGTGAGCTAAATATTCGAATGTTCTCTGAAATGGACACACATCCTAACACTTATGCTGACTTGATGACTTAGATGCGCAACACATGAAGTATCATTTTTGTTCAATCAATGAAGACTAACCCTCTAAGTGTGAAGAAATTAATGAAGAAATTGATTTTAGATCCCTACGACAATTGTACGTGGTGTCTGAAATCAGCTCTCTTATATGGTGGGTTACGCCACCAACCAAAGTTGAAAATCTTCAATTTGAGTTTTTCTTCGCTTTTGAATTTCCTCAGTTTTTAAAATTCTTCAACTTTGCATTGTCTTCACTCCTTCCGGTGTTGTTCTTAATTTCAATATATATATATATGAGTTTTATGTCCTCTACAACATTCACTTATTGCTAATTCTTCAAGTTGATTTCTTCTGCTAAGTGAATGTGATCGGACCCTTCCCCCTCTATGCTAAACTCAACCCAGTCTGTTCACAAATTCTTCATGTGCGTTCTATTTGAAACTCGTTCAAAATCTTCACTGTGTCCTTGACAACTAAAGAAATTGCGAACGGAACGTTTAACTTATCTTATCTGAATTTTCGGCTTTGTCGCTCAAACCGTTCCGCATCCCACGACAATACTTATCTATTCACCCACGATCCTTCACGATCGCCACCTCTCAGTACGTGGGTGACACATGTCAAGAGAATAAGAAGGGCCAGGGGCACATTCGTCCGATTTCCTCGAGCGTACAGTTTTTCACTCCAGCTATAAATACCCCTGCCTCTTCCTCACTTCTCTTTTACTCCGCTCGCTCTCACTCTCGCTCGAGCTCCCCAAACCCTAGCGCCGCCGCTACTTCATCGTTGCCGTTGAGGAAGAGCTTCACTGCCTCGACCTTGTCGCCATCGTACTCGCGCCGATTGCGGATTTGTTCACTCCGCCGCCGCTGTAGCCGTCTTCCTCTGCCGAGTTAGGGCATGGAAGATCTGAACTGACAAACTTCACATCTACACTTCTCAGTTCGTCGTGTACTTCATCTCGGGTAATTAAAAGTTACTTTTATTGCCCCCTTTGATTCTTATGTTTTCTTGAAAATCTTCAAAGGTGTTTATTCTTCAAATCTTCACACACATATACACCTCACATGTCATATGCTCTTGATTCATTTCTCTAAGAAATGTTTTTCTTCAAGATTCCTCAATTGTGTGGATTTTCAATCTATACAACTCTGGAACCTGAGATAAATAATGCTTAGTGAAATTCCTCAAGACACATCTGGTCAAATTCCTCAAACCTATTCTTTTTGAAAAACCTTCTGAGAACGCATATGACCTCTCCAAATTCCTCGCAACCATACTCTGTTCACATGTACAAATGTCCGTCGCTGAATCACTAGGTTCTCATCAACTTAACTCATTTGCAGTGTTCCTCGAAGAAAAGTTGCACACCTCTTCAGAAACTTCAGTTGTTCATATTCCTCAGCTGAAGAAAATGGCTGAAGGTAAGAAGCCACAGAAGGGTGGAAAGAGGCCTGAGGTCAATACTCCTTTTGAAATCCCTGAGGACATTTATGCTGGATACTGCACTCTTGATGAGGCCAAATTTGGCAAGGAGGACAAAAATCAGTGCAAGGTGCGCATTCAAAGGATAGAGAGGAGATGGGCACCGGAATGGAGGGAGTACATGTATGTTACTCCCAAGTACATGAAGAAATTCTCTCTCAACCCCCCATGCTCAAGACCTCCATTGGCACCAGGCCAAGAGGCAGATCCCACCAGCCTCAAGCGCGGTGAGGACTATGCTGATGAATGGGCAAAGCACCAGGCCAAACTAGCCAAGCAAGCAAAGGAAGCAGTGAAGAAATTCAATGCAGACTCTGCTGCTGCTGCTACCGCTGCTAAGGCCTCTGCTAGGTAGTCGAAGAAGGCCATGCCTCAGAAGCCTGCTCATAAGTCAAGTGCTTCTCCCTCAATGACCTCATGGCCAAGTGCCTCAGCAATGCCCTCAAGGTCAGATTCTTTAAAGCCCTCACGGCCAATTCCTCAAACTGCTCCTCCTCCTTCAAGGTCCTCAGCCCTCCGTCAAAGTCATTAGCTACTCCGACCAAATCCTCTGCACCTGTGCATCTTGCCATGTGCCAAAGGACCACAGTCATCTCACTTGCCTTAGGAGCATCTGCAAGTTCCTTAGCTGGCCCCTCTCTGCTGAAGACAAAGGCCACCGCTGGATGAGGCCTTTGACCAAGTCCTCATAAGAAGCAGGTCGCCTTCCAAGTGCCCTCTGATGATGATGAGGCTGATGATGAAGAACTTGCCGAAATCATCAAAGACAGGCAGGCCAGGGCCGCTAGAGCCAAAGGAAGCAATGTGCCACTGCTATTGGATCCAAAGTTGATCCTCGACTTCATTGACCAATGGCACAAGGACCCTAACACGCACTTTGACGTAGATGAACCTCACTCCTGGCCATAGTCATGTTCTGACTGCCTTCATTGAGGAAGAAAAGTGGAAATTTGAAGAAGGCAAAAGGCTGAAGAAAGTGCAGTACAAGAAGCAGCTTTACCTCAAGGAAAATGTCCTCACTCTCACTCCTGATCAACTCATTGACTTGCAAGCTGAAATCAAGCAACTGAGTGATGAATTCAATCGGTACTATGCTGATTGGAAGGGCGCCAAGGTCCGGTTCGTCAATCTGACAAAGACTTTCACTTAAAGTGCTGCTCCTCCTGTGCACATTGAAGTTACAACGGTTGAGGCATCTGCTCAGCCCACTGAAGAGCATGCCAGCACCACTGATGACAATCAGGCTGCTGAAGAAAATGAGAGTACCAGGGCTGATGACTCTATTCCAGCCGCTGAAGATATTGCCAGGGCATCCACTAGTGGTGCACTTGAAGAAAGTGAAGAATTCTGGGCAACTGCATCAGTTGCGCCTGAAGAAACTGCACCAAAGTCCTCTGCACCTCATGCGCCGTCACCAACTCCGATCCTTCCATCTGCATCAGATGCGAAGAAGACCAAGGCTGTAGAGTGTGCAGCTATGAAGAAAAGGAAGGCATCAACTTCATCAAATTCTTCAGCTCCGAAGAAGATGAAGCCTCTGACTAGCTCCATTGACAATCCAATTGATGTTGTTCCTGTTTCATTCATGCCATCAAAGGACCTTGTTCCTTTTGGTGAAGATTATGTGATTCCCGATGAATCTGATGAAGAAAATCCTTCTGCTGCTTCGTCAGAGCAGTTGGATGAAGAAATTGAAGTGGATGCAATCCTTTCAACCCCAGTCGTCTCCTTGCATGTGCCTCAGTTCACTGCTGAAGAGGCCGACGTTGAAGAAATGGAAGATGAGGATGTGGACATTGGCTGTACCACTCCTGTGCTCAATGATGACTTTTGGGAAAGTCTGCACCCCAACTCTCCAATGTTCACTCCACTCCAAGCTATTCCTCAGTCCCCAGCTGCTACTGAAGTACAAATGGGTTCTGAAGAACCTCATGCAACCCCAAGTGTTCATGAAGAAATTCCAGCCACTAGTGCTGAAGAAATTGTAAATGATGAATTGAAGACCCAGGCTACAGCTGAAGAAGAGCCTAAAATTCCTCAGTCTGCGGATCCTGCGATTGTGATTCCTGAGGTGGTGCTCCAGTTGACTGACACTCCTCAGCCCAAACCAAAGGATCCCTTCTCAAAGAAGCAAAAGCTCAAGGTTGATGATTTCTTCTGCGAGAACGTGTTCTTCACTGACTTCAACCCCTATGACAATGCTCGTCTTAGAAGGAAGTGTTTCTGGACTGCCAGCCAGGCCAACTTCTATTCTTCACTTTTGTTCAATAAGGACAAAGTCTTGGACCACGAGCATATTCCTCACGTGGACATGGAATCAATGCCTTGCTTCTCCCGAGTCCTCAGTATGCTTCATGATGCAGGCTTGCTCAACTTTTGCTCAGACATAGTTGACTGGAATGTAGAGCTCATTCTTCAGTTCTACGCAACGCTGCATATCACAGGCGATGTAGCTGACATCAACTCTTGGGTGTTAGACTGGATGACCGAAAACACTCACTACAAGGCACCGGCCTCTGAATTGCTTCGGGCCTTGCCAATCAGTCCTCCACCTGACGGTGCTCGTTGTCTGTATGATGAGCCTGAACTTACTGCTCATTACATGCAAGTACTCATGAAGCCTCTGAAGCTTGGTCAAGCCCCAAGGACCAAATTCCTCATGAAGGAATTGTTGTATGTGCCAAGAACCATCTATTGCATTCTGACGAAGACTAAGAGCCCTATCAAAGGCCATGACTCATCCGATGAAGAAATTGTTGGGATGATGAAGAATATGCTATTCAACATCATGCATGGCATTCCCATTAATTATCATGATTTCTTCATGAGGACTCTGGCGAATGTTGCACTCTCTCCTTTTGAGCTGAAGCCTTATGCACCACGGATCATGAGATTCCTCAGAACAAGGTCTTCACTCAACTACAAAGCTGACTTTCAGAATCACCTCAGCTACTTGCCCCCGATAGAAGTCCTCAAGCGGACATATTCCTCAGCTCATGAGAAGGGCAAGGCACCAGCTGTTATCGATGAGGGTATTCGTCCATTGGATGGTCAGTTCCGCAAAGCTACATCTTATTCCACCAATGATGACTCTGCCACTCATGATTCTGCTGCCAATGCATCCAAGCCAAATCCTCAAGCCACTGATCCTCGTGTGATGACTGATCGTGAGTTGCTTCTAAGTCTTCACCAGAAGGTGGATCAAAACCACAAATGGGTTAAGCATCAGTTTGGCTCTATTCTTCACAACATGACTTCTACACATAATGCTGTGAAGCAAAACCATTTCTACCTTCATGAAGTTTTTGATCGCACCTAGGCTATTCTCTCACATCTCTATGGTGAAGAAGTCTGAAGCAAATAGGCTTCAAGGAAGATTTTGACTGGTCTGCTCCTCCACCGAAGAAATTCAAGAAGGTTAAGGTTCCTTCCTTGGTGGCCAGTTCATATTCTTCATCGCGCGACACGAACGAGTTTGAAGACTTGGATGACACTGCGGTAGGCCCTACAACGACTCAAGACCCCGACAACACTGGCGCTCCTCCATCATCATGATATTCTTCAGGGGCGTTAGTCCTCATTTTCAACCCTTTTGGTCATTCGATGACAAATGGGGAGAAATTTGAGTTAGTGTTCAAGTGGATCTATCTTATATGGGCGTTTTTTCTAAGTTACAACTCTCGTTCTTTTGATGACTTTGTTGAATTGAGTTGTAATCTTAAACTCTATGGTGGCCTGATACTTTTGTTGCGTTCATCTGCATGCTTATTCCTCATTAATGTTAATGCACGCATGCTGAATTACATCAGTCACCATATTTCATCATGCATTTCAAATTATTCATATTATATGTCAAATGCGTGTATGAATTACAAGATATAGGGGGAGATCTCCATGATTATACTCTTCAAGTGTGCATTGCTTCAAAACCAAATTCCTCACTATGCACATCTTTGATACGTCCATTTTGCATCATGCTTTTATATCAATATTTATTGCATTATGGGCAATTATTACACTTTATATCTCAATACTTAAGGCTATTCTCTCTTATTTTACAAGGTTTACCATGAAGAGGGGGAATGCCGGCAGCTGGAATTTTGGCTGGAAAAGGAGCAAACGTTTGAAACCTATGCTGCACAGCTCCAAAAGTCCTGAGCTCCACGAAACAACTTTTTGGAATTAATAAGAATTTCTGAGCAAAAGAAATACGCCGGGGGCCCACACCCTGTCTAGGAGATAGGGGGCGCCCCCCCTATAGGCCCCCCTATCACCTGGGCCCCCTGATGGGCCTCCGGCGTCCATCTTCTGCTATATCATCACTTTTACCCTGGAAGAAATCATGGGCAAGCTTATGGGACGAAACTCCGCCACCACGAGGCGGAACCTTGGCGGAATCAATCTAGGGCTCCGGCGGAGTGGTTCTGCCGGGGTACACTTCCCTCTGGGAGGGGGAAATCATCACCAACGTCATCACCAACGATCGTCTCATTGGGAGGGGGTCAATCTCCATCAACATATTCACCAACACCATCTCCTCTCAAAACCCTAGTTCATCTCTTGAATCCAATCTTGTATCAAAACCACAAATTGGTACCTGTGGGTTGCTAGTAGTGTTGATTACTCCTTGTAGTTGATGCTAATTGGTTTACTTGGTGGAAGATCATATGTTCAGATCTTTTATGCATATTATTACCCCTCTGATTATGAACATGAATATGCTTTGTGAGTAGTTACGTTTGTTCCTGAGGACATGGGTGAAGTCTTGCTATTAGTAGTCATGTGAATTTGGTATTCATTCGATATTTTGAAGAGATGTATGGTATCTTTTCCTCTAGTGGTGTTATGTGAACGTCGACTACATGACAGTTCACCATTATTTGGGCCTAGAGGAAGGCATGGGGGAGTAATAAGTAGATGATGGGTTGCTAGAGTGATAGAAACTTAAACCCTAGTTTATGCGTTGCTTCGTTAGGGGTTGATATGGATCCATATGTTTAATGTTGTGGTTAGGTTTACCTTAATACTTCTTTTGTAGTTGCGGACGCTTGCAATAGGGGTTAATCATAAGTGGGATTCTTTTCCAAGTTAGGGCAGTACCCAAGTACCGGTCCACCCACATATCAAATTATCAAAGTACCGAACGCGAATCATATGAACATGATGAAAATTAGCTTGACGATAATTTCCATGTGTCCTCGGGAGCTCCTTTCTCATTATTAGAATTTGTCTAGGCTTATCCTTTGCTTCATAAAGGATTGGGCCACCTTGCTGCACTTTATTTACTTTATTTACTTGTTACTCGTTACCATTTATCTTATCACAAAACTATCTATCACCTACAATTTCAGTGCTTGCAGAGAAAACCTTACTGAAAACCGCTTATCATTTCCTTCTGCTCCTCATTGGGTTTGACACTCTTACTTATCGAAAGGACTACGATTGATCCCCTACACTTGTGGGTCATCAAGACTCTTTTCTGGCACCGTTGCCAGGGAGTGTGGTGCTTTTGGTGAGTGGAACTTGGTAAGGAAACATTTATATAGTGTGCTGAAATTTTCTGTTACTTATCACTATGGAAACTAATCCTTTGAGGGGCTTGTTTGTGGTATCTTCACCCCAACCAAAAGTGCAAAGAGTTGCTCCTCAACCTACTTAAATTTATGAAAATATTTACTTTGAGATTCCCTCGGGTATGATAGAAAAACTGCTAGCTAATCCATTTGCAGGAAATGGAACATTGCATCCCGATTTACACCTTATCTTTGTGGATGAAGTTTGTGGATTATTTAAGCTTGCAGGTATTCCCGATGATGGTTTCAAAAGGAAGGTCTTCCCTTTATCTTTGGAGGGAGATGCATTGCCATGGTATAGGCTATGTGATGATACGAGATCTTGGAATTATAAGCGATTGAAGTTGGAATTTCACCAGAAGTTCTATCCTATGCATCTTGTTCATCGTGATCGTAATTACATATATAATTTCTGGCCTCGCGAAGGAGAAAGCATCGCTCAAGCTTGAGGGAGGCTTAAGTCAATGTTATATTCATGCCCCAATCATGAGCTCTCTCAGGAAATGATTATTCAGAATTTTTGCGCTCGGCTTTCTCTTGATAATCGCAACCTGCTCGATACTTCCTGTGCTGGTTCTTATATGCTGAAGACTATTGATTTCAAATGGCACTTACTGGAAAGAATTAAACACAACTCTGAAGATTGGGGTTCCGACGATGGTAAGGAGTTAGGTATGACACCTAAGTTTGATTGCGTTAAATCTTTTATGGATACCGATGCTTTCCGTGGATTTAGCTCTAAGTATGGACTTGACTCTGAGATAGTAGCTTCTTTCTGTGAATCTTTTACTACTCATGTTGATCTCCCTAAAGAGAAGTGGTTTAAATATAATCCTCCTGTTGAAGTGAAAGTAGTTGCACCTATTACAGTCGAAGAAAAGACTATTACCTATAGTGATCCTATTGTTCCTACTGCTTATGTTGAAAAACCTCCTTTTCCTGTTAGGATACAGAATCATGCTAAAGCTTCGACTGTTGTTCGCAAGAGTAATACTAAGACTTATACACCTCCTGAGAAAATTAAGATCTCTTGGATCGGGATTTAGATGGGCATGTTATTTCTTTCTGTGGTGAGACAGCCAATATTGCTAGACCTGATACTAAGACACGTAGACCTGTCGTAGGCATGCATGTTATTTATGTTAAAATAGGAGATCATTGTTATCATGGCTTATGTGATATGGGTGCTAGTGCTAGTGCGATACCTTATGATCTATATAAAGAAATTATGCATGACATTGCACCATTTGGGATTGTTAGAGATGTTGAAGTTTTGTGTGGGAAGGTTAAATACCCTGGTGATTTTCTTGTTCTTGGTTCCCCACAAGATGAGTTTTGTCCCATTATTTTTGGTAGACCCTTCTTGAATACGGCTAGTGCTAAGATTAATTGTGAAAAGAATATTGTCACTGTTGGCATTGATGGTATGTCTCATGAGTTTAATTTTGCTAAGTTTAGTAGACAACCTCGTGATAGGGAACCACCTGGTAAGGATGAGATTATTGGTCTTGCTTCCATTGCTGTTCCTCCAACTGATCCGTTAGAACAATATTTTCTAGACCATGAAAATGATATGTTTATGAATGAAAGGAAGGAAATAGATGAAGTGTTCCTTAAACAGGAACCTATGCTGAAACATAACCTTCCAGTTGAAATTCTTGGGGATCCCCCTCCACCCAAGGGTGATCCGTGTTTGAACTCAAACCATTACCTGATAATCTTAAGTATGCTTATCTTGATGAAAAAGGAATATATCATGTTATTATTAGTGCTAACCTTCCATAGAAACAAGTAGAAAGGTTATTGAAAACTCTGAATAAGCACCGAGCTGCTATTGGATATACTCTGGATGATCTTAAGGGCATTAGTCCCGCGTTGTGTTAACACAAAATTACATTGGAGGACGATGTGAAACCAGTTAGAGATCCTCAACGATGACTAAATCCCAAGATGAAGGAAGTGGTAAGAAAGGAGATACTAAAGCTCCTTGAGGAAGGTATTATTTATCCCGTTGCTAATAGTGAATGGGTAAGCCCTGTTCATTGTGTTCCTAAAATGGGAGGTATTACCGTTGTTCCTAATGATAAAGATGAATTGATCCCGCAAAGAATTATTATAGGTTATAGGATAGTAATTGATTTCCGTAAGTTAAATAAAGCTACTAAGAATGATCATTACCCTTTACATTTTATTGATCAAATGCTAGAAAGACTATCCAAACACACACATTTCTGCTTTCTAGATGGTTATTCTGGCTTCTCTCAAATACATGTGTCAGCGAAGGATCAATCTAAAGCTACTTTTACTTGCCCTTTTGGTACTTTTGCATATAGACGTATGCCTTTTGGTTTATGTAATGCACCTGCTACCTTTCAAAGATGCATGATGGCTATATTCTCTGATTTTTGTGTAAAGATTTGTGAGGTATTCATGGATGACTTCTCAGTCTATGGATCCTCTTTTGATGATTGTTTGAGCAACCTTGATCGAGTTTTGCAGAGATGCGAAGACACTAGTCTCGTCCTGAATTGGGAAAAGTGTCACTTTATGGTTAATGAAGGCATTGTCTTGGGGCACAAGATATCCGAGAGAGGTATTGAAGTTGATAAAGCCAAAGTTGATGCTATTGAAAAGATGCCATGTCCTAAGGACATAAAAGGTATAAGAAGTTTCCTCGGTCATGCCGGTTTTTATAGGAGGTTCATTAAGGACTTTTCTAAAATCTCTAGGCCTCTGACTAATTTATTGCAAAAAGATATTCCTTTTGTCTTTGATGATGATTGTGTAGAAGCATTTGAAGTACTTAAGAAAGCTTTGATCACTGCACCTATTGTTCAGCCGCCTGATTGGAATTTACCTTTTGAAATTATGTGCGATGCTAGTGATTATGCTGTAGGTGTTGTTCTAGGGCAAAGAGTCGATAAGAAATTGAATGTTATCTAGTATGCTAGTAAGACTCTTGATACTGCCCAGAGAAATTATGCTACTACAAAAAAAGAGTTCTTAGCAGTTGTGTTTGCATGTGATAAGTTTAGACCTTATATTGTTGATTCCAAAGTTACTATTCACACTGATCATGCTGCTATTAAATATCTTATGGAAAAGAAAGACCCTAAGCCTAGACTCATTAGATGGGTTCTCCTGCTCCAAGAATTTGACTTCATATTATTGATAGAAAGGGAGCTGAGAACCCCGTTGCAAATAACTTGTCTAGGTTAGAGAATGTTCTTGATGACCCACTTCCTATTAATGATAGTTTTCCTGATGAACAATTAGCGGTCGTCAATGCTTCTCGTACTGCTCCTTGGTATCCTGATTATGCTAATTACATTGTTGCTAAATATATACCGCCTAGTTTCACATACCAGCAAAAGAAAAACTTCTTTTATGATTTAAGACATTACTTCTGGAATGATCCACACCTTTATAAAGAAGGAGTAAATGGTGTTATTAGACGTTCTGTGCCTGATCATGAACATGAACATATTCTACGTAAGTGTCACTCTGAATCTTATGGAGCACACCACGCTGGAGATATAACTACACACATGGTACTACAATCTGGTTTTTATTGGCCTACTCTCTTCAAAGATGCTCGTAAGTTTTTTTTATCTTGTGATGAATGTCAAAGAATAGGTAACATTAGTAGACGTCAAGAAATGCCTATGAATTATTCTCTTGTTATTGAACCATTTGATGTTTGGGGCTTTGATTACATGGGACCTTTTCCTGCCTCTAATGGTTATACACATATTTTAATTGCTGTTGATTACGTTACTAAGTGGGTAGAAGTTATTCCAACTAGTAGTGTTGATCATAACACTTCTATTAAAATGCTTAAAGAAGTTATTTTTCCGTGGTTTGGAGTCCCTAGATATCTTATGACTGATGGTGGTTCACATTTTATTCATGGTGCTTTCCGTAAGATGCTTGCTAAGTATGATGTCAATCATAGAATAGCATCCCCTTATCACCCGCAGTCTAGTGGTCAAGTAGAGTTGAGCAATAGAGAGCTCAAATTAATTTTGCAAAAGACTGTGAATAGCTCTAGAAAGAATTGGTCCAAAAAACTTGATGATGCATTATGGGCCTATAGAACTGCATACAAAAATCCTATGGGTATGTCTCCATATAAGATGGTTTATGGAAAAGCGTGTCATTTACCTCTTGAACTTGAACATAAGGCATATTGGGCTATTAAAGAGATCAACTATGACTTCAAACTTGCCAGTGAGAAGAGGTTGTTTGGTATTACTCACTTGATGGATTGAGAACCCAAGCGTATGAGAATGTCAAGCTATTCAAAGAAAAAGTCAAACGCTGCCATAATAAGAGGATACAAAAGTATGAGTTTAACGTAGGATATTATGTGTTATTATTCAACTCTCGTTTAAGATTGTTTGAAGGAAAACTTCTCTCAAAATGGGAAAGTCCCTAGGTTATCGAGGAGGTCTATCGTTCTGGTGCTATAAAAATCAACAACTTCGAAGGCACAAATCCGAGGGTGGTAAACGGTCAAAGAATTAAACACTATATTTCAGGTAATCCTATCAATGTTGAAACTAATATTATTGAAACCGTACCCCCTGAGGAATACATAAGGGACACTTTCCAGAATGTTCCAGACTCCGAAAAGGAATAGGTATGTGATACGGTAAGTAACCCGACTCCAAAACAACTCCAATGGCAATTTTTATCAGTTTTGGATTATTTAAGAATTTTAGGAAGAAAGAAGTAGTCCGAAAGGGACACGAGACTCCCATGATAGTGGAGGGCGCCCCCCTATAGGGCACGCCCCCCTTTCTCGTGGGCACCTCGTGTGCCTCCCGGACTCTGTTTTCTTGCACCTTACGTATTTTGGTCGGTAAAAAATCATTATATATACTACCGAAGGTTTTGACCTCCGTATCACGCAAATATCCTCTGTTTTCGTTTCGAGCTGTTTCTGTTTCAGATCTAGAGCATCATGGTGTCTCCAAGCGCTCCCAAGGACAAGTTTTTCGAGAGGGTTATCAACCCCTATCTCGCGGAGGTGCTGCAACACCCTCAAACTATTGAGATCCGTGAGGGGGTGCTGCACATCCGTGATGAGGAGGGACCAAGGCGTACCGGGAGCGTGGAGACAAAGCTCAAAGCCGTGGAGCAGGAAGTTTTCAAGTGTCAAGGGATGGTGGAGCGTGGACTCAACGCCAACCAGATGATGATCATGGAGTTCACCAACAACCACAAGCTAGATGCCAAAGTCATTGGGGAGGCCATCTTCAAGCTTCAAGAGAAAATCGAGCACCTCCAAGCCCAGATCTATGACCTGCAAAACCAGAACTGTGAGTATGAATATAGATTCAAGAGGATGAGTTTGGCTGCAGATTTAAGGATCCCGGAGACTCGATCATCCTTTTATGATGGAGAGCCTATGCCTTGGAAGACGGATAACAAGCCTACATCATCAACAACTCCTACTTCCCCACCTCCGAGGACATAATCACATGGGTATGGGCACTCCCCTTGGCAACTGCCAAGCTTGGGTAGGTGCCCCGGTATCGTATCACCATCACACTCGTATCTTTACTGCTTTATTTAGTTTGATCCTTTTAGTAGTATCTTGATCTAGTAGATTCAAGTTTTGATATCAAGTAGTTTCGAGTTTTACTTTGTGATCTATTTTTGTAATCGAGTCCGTGAGCTATCTATAATAAAGATTAGTGTTGAGTCAAGGGCTTTGCTTTGTTGCTATGATCTTGAGGAAGTAGAAAGAATAAAAGAGTTCGTATTGCACTTATGGATAGTGATAACTTCACACATAGAAAGTATGAGGCATAAAAATTGTTGAGAGTTGATGAACGTAGTTTTGGTCATCGTTGCAATTAATAGGAAGTGATAAGGAAAGAGGGGTTCACATATAAATATATTATCTTGGACACCTTTTATAATTGGGAGCACTCATTAAGTATGACATGCTAAAAGAGTTGACGATGGACAAGGAAAACAACGTAATGGTTTATGTTTTCCGACATCTCAGTTAAAGTATATTGTCATTGACCTTCCAAACATGTTGAGCTTGCCTTCCCCCTCATGCTAGCCAAATTCCTTGCATCAAGTAGAGATACTACTTGTGCTTCCAAATACCCTTAAACCCAGTTTTGCCATGAGAGTCCACCATACCTACCTATGGATTGAGTAAGATCCTTCAAGTAAGTTGTCATGTTGCAAGCAATAAAAATTGCTACCTAAATATGTATGACTTATTAGTGCAGAGAAAATAAGCTTTGTACGAATTTGTTGTGGAAGTAATAAAAGCGACGGACTGCATAATAAAGGTCCACATACAAGGGGCAATATAAAGTGACGTTCTTTTGCATTAAGATTTTGTGCATCAACCCTAAACGCACATGACAACATCTTCTTCCCTCTGCGAAGGGCCTATCTTTTACTTTATGCTTGAGTCGAGGTGATCCTCACCTTTCCCTTTTTCATTTTATCCTTTGGCAAGCACCTCATGTTTGAAAGATCATGATACATATATCAAATTGGATGTAAGTTAGCATGGGCTATTATTGTTGACATCACCTAACGGTGAATACGTTGGGAGGCAACACAATAAGCCCCTATCTTTCTCAGTGTCCGGCTGAAACTCCATAACCACAAGTATTGCGTGAGTGTTAGCAATTGTAGAAGACTATGAGATAGTTGAGTATGTGAGCTTGCTGGAAAGCTCTATTGTTGATTCTTTCTGATGTTACGATAAATTTCAATTGCTTCAATGACTGAGATTAGAGTTTGTTAGTTCCCAATGAAGTTTTTTGAACCATACTTGACATTGTGAATTGATTGTCACTTGAGCATAGGAAATCATATGACAAAATCTATGTATGTTGCTGTTATTAGAATGATCATGATGCCCTCATGTCCGTATTTTATTTTTATCGACACCTCTATCTCTAAACATGTGGACATATTTTTTGATTTTGGCATCCGCTTGAGGACAAGCGAGGTCTAAGCTTGGGGGAGTTGATACGTCCATTTTGCATCATGCTTTTATATCAATATTATTGCATTATGGGCTGTTATTACACTTTATGTCTCAATACTTATGGCTATTCTCTCTTATTTTACAAGGTTTACCATGAAGAGGGGGAATGCCGGCAACTGGAATTCTGGCTGGAAAAGGAGCAAATGTTGGAAACCTATTCTGCACAGCTCCAAAAGTCTTGAAACTTGATGAAACAACTTTTTGGAATTAATAAGAATTTCTAAGCAAAAGAAATACGCCGGGGGGCCACACCCTATCCAGGAGATAGGGGGGTGCGCCCCTATCTTCTGGGCCCCCTAGTGGGCCTCCGGCGTCCATCTTTTGCTATATCATCACTTTTACCCTGGAAAAAATCGTTGGCAAGCTTATGGGACGAAACTCCGCAGCCACGAGGCGGAACCTTCACGGAATCAATCTAGGGCTCCGGCGGAGCTGTTCTGCCGGGAAAATCATCACCAACGTCATCACCAACGATCCTCTCATCGGGATGGGGTCAATCTCCATCAACATCTTCACCAGCACCATCTCCTCTCAAAACCCTAGTTCATCTCTTGTATCCAATCTTGTATCAAAACCAAAAATTGGTACCTGTGGGTTGCTAGTAGTGTTGATTTCTCCTTGTAGTTGATGCTAATTGGTTTACTTGGTGGAAGATCATATGTTCAGATCCTTTATGCATATTATTACCCCTCGTATTATGAACATGAATATGCTTTTTGAGTAGTTACGTTTGTTCCTGAGGACATGGATGAAGTCTTGCTATTAGTAGTCATGCGAATTTGGTATTTGTTCGATATTTTGATGAGATGTATGTTGTCTTTTCCTCTAGTGGTGTTATGTGAACGTCGACTACATGACACTTCACCATTATTTGGGCCTAGAGGAAGCCATGGGGAAGTAATAAGTAGATGATGGGTTGCTAGAGTGACAGAAGCTTAAACCCTAGTTTATGCATTGCTTCGTTAGGGGCTGATATGGATCCATATGTTTAATGTTGTTGTTCGGTTTACCTTAATACTTCTTTTGTACTTGCGGATGCTTGCAATAGGGGTTAATCATAAGTGGGATTCTTTTCCAAGTTAGGGCAGTACCCAAGTACCGGTCCACCCACATATCAAATTATCAAAGTACCGAACACGAATCATATGATCATGATGAAAATTAGCTTGACGATAATTCCCATGTGTCATCGGGAGCTCCTTTCTCATTATTAGAATTTGTCCAGGCTTATCCTTTACTTCATAAAGGATTGGGCCACCTTGCTGCACTTTATTTACTTTATTTACTTGTTACTCGTTACCATTTATCTTATCACAAAACTATCTATCACCTATAATTTTAGTGCTTGCAGAGAAAACCTTACTGAAAACCGCTTATCATTTCCTTCTGCTCCTTGTTGGGTTCGACACTCTTACTTATCGAAAGGACTATGATTGATCCCCTACACTTGTGGGTCATCAATCATCAGGGGGAGTTCTTCTATATCTTGCAATCAAATTCCTCAACATCAGTTTTTACAATTCATATATTTATCCCCGTTGAAAACTTAACCTATATTGTCATCAATCACCAAAAAGGGGGAGATTGTAAGTGCATCTAGTGCCCCTTAGTGATTTTGGTGTATTGAAGACTTATAGGTTAAGGGACTGATGCATTTGTGAGTGTACACAAGTTTATAAGTCTATGAGGAGTTTGATATGTACAGAGAAAGTTGACCCCTAAAAATGAAGTTCTTCGACTAAAGACTTTGGATTTCTGAAGAGTTTCTGAAGACTTTGGAAGTGAAGAAATTGGTGTGACCTTGAAGACTTGGTAATCATTCGAGGAACATGAAGCGTGAAGACTCTTGTTTTTATAGTTTCATTTTCTCTTTCTTGAGTCATAGGAAACGTCGTAGTGTTAAAGGGGGTCGAGGAAATACTAAGGAAATATTTCCATGTGATGCTCAACTCAAAATCCTACACCTACCAATCCCTTTGAGTGAATCAATTGGAAATCGCATACAGTTCACTCATATTCTTCAGTTACAGAGACGAATTTCTTCTGGTCTATGAGGAATTTGTTCTGACTGAGTAGTTAGGAATTCGTCAGTGCGAATTGCCTACACAGTGAGGAACATGATAGCCCTGAGGAATTTGAGAGTCAAATTTCCAACAGTTGTTGTGCTATGCGCTAGCTGTCCCAAAATATCCCCCCACCTAATGGTCATATCATTGAAGGGCATTTATGTCTTATCACGTCGGGCTGCTCCCTAGGCTATAAATAGCCGCCCCCTTCAACCACTAGCTGGTTGGCTGCTCCGAGAGTAAATGACACTTGTCATTTGAGAGCATCCCATCCTCTGAGGACTTTGAGCGAAAATCATCAAGGGAGGAAACTCAAACCCAACACCTAAAACCCAAAGTGATTGAGAATCACTGAAGAGATCGATCCTGCGTGGATCCGATGCTTGTTACCTTTGAAGACTGTGCTTCTTCCAGACGGTTAGGCGTCATGGTCTAAAGCATCCAAGAGGAATTGTGGATCGCCGAGTGACCTAGTCTGTGAAGGGTTGGAAGTCACATGAAGACTTACCACGAGTGTTTGGGCGAGGTCTGTGTGACCTTAGCTCAAGGAGAATATGGTGAGGATTGTGTGTCCGGGACTATGTGTCCTCGAGTTTAAATACTCAGCCGCTCCAACCAGATGTACAACTAAGACAGCAGTTGGAGCTGGCCTACCAAATCATTGTATTCACCAAGCTTACTGATTCTATTTCCTCAACTCTTTCATTTCCTCATCTGTTGTTGTGTGCTTCTTCATATCTGTTTTGAAGACTTTGACTGAAGACTTTCTCAAATTCCTCAGTTCAATTTCTTCAGTCTGTCCGTCTTCTTTCTGTGTTATCCTGTGTTTATGCTTTCTGTACTCTGTGCTTGTCTTCATTCCTTTATGATGACGATGCTTGTGTTCTGTTTTGTTTATATTTGAGTACTTATTCCGCTGCAAGTTGTTCTTCGCTAAGGAATTTCCTCACCAGCAAATTCCTCGGTGAAGAAATCTTAAAAATCGCCTATTCACCCCCCTCTAGTCGATATAACGCACATTCACATTTACACTTCATAAATTATTTCTTTTATCATTTACCTACTCGAGGACGAGCAGGAATTAAGCTTGGGGATGCTGATAGGTCTCCAACGTATCTATAATTTATTAAGTATTGATGCTATTATATTATCCATCTAGGATGTTTTATATGCATTTATATGCTATTTTATATGATTTTTGGGACTAACCTATTAACCTAGAGCCCAGTGCCAGGTTATGTTTTCTCCTTGTTTTTGAGTTTTACAGAAAAGGAATACCAAACGAAGTCCAATTGATGTGCCAATTTTTGATGATTTTTATGGACCAAAAGAAGCCCCTGGAGTGCAAGAGTTGGGCTAGAAGAGTCTCGGGCAGCCCACGAGGGTGGGGTGCGCGCCCCCCTGCCTCGTGGACAGCCCGGAGACCCCCCTGACTTGAAATCAACGCAAACCTCTCCTATAAGTACAGAAACCTTCGGGAAATAACCTAGATCAAAAGTTCCACCACCGCAAGTCTCTGTAGCCACGAGAAATCAATCTAGGCCCTCCCTGGCACCCTGTCGGAGGGGGCCATCATCACCGGAGGCCATGGAGGAGGATCCCAGAGGGGACATCATCGCCATGAAGGCCAAGGACCAGAGGGAGAACCTCACCCTATCCAGGGGGAGGCCATGGAGGAGGAAGCACAAGGGGGAGGGCCTCTCCTCCTGTCTCTCGGTGGCGCCGGAGTGCCATCGGGAGGGGAATCATCGCCGCGGTGATCGCTTCATCAACATCACCATCATCATCACCATCCTCATCGCTTTTACGCGGTCCACTCTCCCGCACACCGCTATAATCCCTACTTGATCATGGTGATTTATGCCACATATTATGATCCAATGATGTGTTCCCATCCTATGATGTTTTGAGTAGATATCTTTTGTCTTTGGGTTGATTGATGATCTAGATTGGTACGAGTTGTATGTTTTATTTTGGTGTTGTCCTATTCTTCCCTCCGTGTCGCGCAAGCATGAGGGATTCGCATTCTAGGGTGTTGCAATACGTTCATGATTCTCTTATAGTGGGTTGCTTGAGTGACAGAAGCATAAACCCGAGTAAGGGGGTTGTGGCATATGGGATAAAGGGGACTTGATGCTTTAATGCTATGGTTGGGTTTTACCTTAATGATCTTTAGTAGTTGCGGATGCTTGCTAGAGTTCCAATCATAAGTGCATATGATCCAAGAAGAGAAAGTATGTTAGCTTATGCCTCTCCCTCATATGAAATTGCAATGACGACTACCGGTCTTGTTAACAATTGCCTAGGATAATTCCGCACACCGATCCATCATTATTCCACACTCGCTATTTATAATATTTAGGAATATATTCTAACTTTATGATAACAACACCTACTTTTATATTTTAGCTCTATGATATCATGCAAAGTTATTCTCTTCATACCCACAACGTAGTTTTATTTCTCGTATCTAGTTGGAAGCAAATGTTCGGTGTACGTAGAGTCGTATCAGTGGCAGATAGGACTTGAGAGAATATTGATCTTACCTTTAGCTCCTTGTGGGTTCGACACTCCATACGTATCACTTCCACCTTTTGAAATTTCTATGATGATTCCCTGCACTTGGGGATTATCAGTGCTCCGGGGATGAGGTCAATTCGGTGTTCAATGCCAAATAGTGGAGGTAGACCCAGAGGTAGCTCGTCGGGGAGAACATCTTGGAATTCCTACAAAAGGGAAAACAACACTAAAGGTAGATCGTGAGAGGTATTAGCTTTTGTTGCCTCATCCTTCCACACAAGGACATGGTGCATAACACTTGATGGGTTCTCACACACTTCTCTCATCTCACTTTTGGTGGCAAATAGGACTAAGTTTTTCATGTCGCTCATTGTGGAGGCACTCAATTTTGGCTTGTGGTACTCACTCTCTTTTGGGTGTGTCACTCTCTCACTCTTTTCTCCATGATGGGTGGCTTGCTTGTCGGCGATAACTTGACTTGGAGACATAGGTCATAGCACGTACTCCTTTCCTTTCATCATGAAGCTATAGTGATTGGGATGCCCGTTGTGGATGGCGCCTCGGTCAAATTGCCATGGTCGACTGTAACAACCCAGATGTAACTTTCCATAATTGTAACTCCAACCCTTGCCTTTTCCGGCTATGTGATATGTTATTTCCTTTGTGGTTGGGTTTTTGTCTTTTCTTTTGCAATTTGTTCATGTCATGCATCTCATCTCATAGCATCATGCGCATTGCATTGGCATTGTTTTCTTAAAACTTGCATCTGCTCGTAGTTGCCGCTCCTCACTTCTCTCCCTTGCTTTCGTTGACCGTTCCGAGACCAACCTTGTTCTTCGTCTCCCCTCTCTACACAACCTCCGATCCCCTCGCGCACGTCCGAAAGCTATCCCAAACCCGACCCAGATTGTTGTCACTGATGGGTCTGGATCATCCCCAAACATCCCTAAAATATCTTTGGTTTCTTCTTTGACTATCCTATCCTATTTTTCTCGACCGTCGATTTTTATCGGAGGGTTCGTTTTGCCCCTAAGCTAGTCCACCTAGCTATTTAAACAGTCTAACCCTAGGTTTTAGGTAGTCTGTCCCATCCATCTCATCACCACCGCCGCAATCTTCTTCCACCTCGTTTTCCCCAATCCCCAACCAGAAACTCCCCTTGATCTCCACCTATTCCCCCATCCTTCCCTGCCTCGAGCCAAGAGCTCATCCTCGACCCCGATCCACCTCTCGCCGAGCCTCCCCTGCATCCTCATCGTCGCCCACGCCTTCCTCCACGCTCATACCCGAGCGGGAGCACCCCGAGCCGCAGCTCGTCCGTGAGCAGCCTTGCCACAATCAGGCTAGGACAACCCCGTTGTCCACCCCTGCTTCCCTGCTCCAGACCGACCGCCAAGCTGTCACCGACAGGCCACCGCCCGGATCCTCCTCGAGCTCCAAGTCCCCGCCCTGTTTCTGTCGTTTTCTACCCGCTCCTTGTCGGAGTTCCTTGCAGCGCCTTGATACGTCTCCAATGTATCTATAATTTTTTATTTTCCATGCTATTATATTACCCCTTTTGGATGTTTATGGGCTTTATTTTACACATTTATATCATTTTTGGGACTAACCTACTAACTGGAGGCCTAGCCCGTATTGCTGTTTTTTGCCTATTTCAGTATTTCGAAGAAAAGGAATAACAAACAGAGTCCAAACGGAATGAAACCTTCGGGAGCGTGATTTTTGGAACGAACGTGATCCAGAGGACTTGGAGTGCAAGTCAAGAAGCAGCCGAGGTGGCCACGAGAGGGTAGGGGGCGCCCACCCCTATAGGGTGCGCCCCCTGTCTCGTGGGCCTCTCGGGCGGCTGCCGACGTACTTCTTTCTCCTATATAAGCCTACGTACCCGAAAAACATCCAGGGAGCCAACAAAACACAATTTCCACCGCTGTAACCTTCTGTATCCGCGAGATCCCATCTTGGAGCCCTCACCGGCGCTCCGCTGGAGGGGGAATCGACCATGGAGGGCTTCTACATCAACACCATAGCCCCTCCGATGAGTTGTGAGTAGTTTACCATAGACCTTCGGGTCCATAGTTATTAGCTAGATGGCTTCTTCTCTCTTTTTGGATCTCAATACAATGTTCTCCCCCTCTCTTGTGGAGATCTATTTGATGTAAACTCTTTTTGCGGTGTGTTTTTCGAGATCCGATGAATTGTGAGTTTATGATCAAGTTTATCTATGAGAAATATTTGAATCTTCTCTGAATTCTTTTATGTATGATTGAGTTATCTTTGCAAGTCTCTTTGAATTATCAGTTTGGTTTGGCCTACTAGATTGATCTTTCTTGCCATGGGAGAAGTGCTTAGCTTTGGGTTCAATCTTGCGGTATCCTTACCCAGTGACAGAAAGGGTTGCAAGGCACGTATTGTATTGTTGCCATCGAGGATAAAAAGATGGGGTTTATATCATATTGCATGAGTTTATCCCTCTACATAATATCATCTTGCTTAAGGCGTTACTCTATTCTTATGAACTTAATACTCTAGGTGCAGGCAGGAGTCGGTCGATGTGTGGAGTAATAGTAGTAGATGCAAGCAAGAGTCGGTCTACTTGTTGCGGACGTGATGCCTATATACATGTTCATGCCTAGATAATCTCATAATTATTCACTTTTCTATCAATTGCTCGATAGTAATTTGTTCACCCACCGTAATACTTATGCTATCTTGAGAGAAGCCTCTAGTGAAACCTATGGCCCCCGGGTATATCTTTTATCATATAAGTTTCCAATCTACTTTTATTTTCATCTTTACTTTATGCATCTATATTATAAAATACCAAAACTATATTTCTCTTATCATACTATCTCTACTAGATCTCACTTTCGCAAGTGGCCGTGAAGGGATTGACAACCCCTTTATTGCATTGGTTGCGAGTTCTTTGTTTTTTTGTGTAGGTGCGTGGGACTTTTGAGGAGCCTCCTACTGGATTGATACCTTGGTTCTCAAAAACTGAGGGAAATACTTACGCTACTATTGCTGCATCACCCTTTCCTCTTCGAGGAAAACCAACGCAAGCTCAAGACGTGGCACACCACCGCCCATGGACGCCTCCTCTGCTTCGAGCTTCGACCCTACGCCGTCTTCCTTGAGTGCCGCAGGAGACCGCCGCCATGGATGCCCGACCTCGCTGCCGTCCATGGAGCTCTGCCTCGCCCCTGCTGACTTGAACTGAGTTGGATCCCCGGACCTCCTCCGTGCCGCTGCACCTCTTCCGCCGGTGAGATGCCCTGCTATTGCTCCTGCATTTTCCCCTATACCTTCCTTGCCTCACATCTCCCTATCTACCTCCCGATGCAGCACCATGGATGGTTGCAGCCCGATCTCGCGCCCGTCCTCCTGGATCCACCCGCTCCACCCCGTCGAGTCCCTCTGCTTGCCGGAGTCGCGCCAAGTTTGTCGTCGTCGTCCTCTGCTCGGGAACGAGCATGACCCCTGCCTTCAATCGCGTCAATCACCACCCGCTCCGTTGCCTTGTCTCGATCCTGCTCTGTGCCGGCCTTCGCCGGAGTCCCAAATGTGCTAGGCCGCTGCTGTGTCCCCTGCTTCTCGTCGCGCCGACCTCTGCTTCCTCTTCATCGAGCAGGAGCTCTGCTCGTCCCGCGTGCCTGGAGATCGAGCAGCTGTGCTCGTTCTCGAGAGCGTTGACCAGGCCCAGCGCACCTCCAGATCCAGCCCAGCTCCACCCCAGGCCGATTTGGCCCAAGGTGAGCAGTTCCCCAACGCCCCTCCTCTGTTCCACTTGGGCTTGGCCCGATTCTGCTTCTGTTGCTATCCTGTGGAGCCCAAATCTATTCAGATTCGACCTAGAGTCTATTTTTTTTAGTCCTGCGAATTTTGCTAATTATCCAGTGTTTTACAATTTTACAGAAAACCCCCTACACTACAAAAAAAAGACACATCCGTGACATTTTGGGCCGAACGATTTTTTTTTGTCATACATATGACACTTCTATGACGATAATTGTGACAAAACCCGGTATCATCATAGATGTGGTGGGCTCGTACTTCTATGACAAAAAATCAAGACAAAAAATGGGATTTTCGTCCTGGGCGGGCCAGAGACGCAGCTGCATGACATTCTTTCGGCCGTCCATGACGGAAAAAACCGTGGTAGAAGCGAGGGGGAGGAAAATTTCGGGGAGTTGCCAGTTATGGTGGGAGGTCGGGGGCGGAGCGATGTGTGTTTCTATCGTACGTATGTGCGTGTGTGCGAGGCGTTGGCTCTAACTGAACCCGAGCGAGGCATTGGGCTCTAACTGAACCCGAGCGATTGCACTGCGGACTACGTGTTACTGAACCCGAGCGATCGATCGATGGCTGTTAACTGAACCCGATGGAGCGACTCCTTTGCTACTCCTGCTAACTGAAGCCGATCGATGCTGCCTCTGGGATGAACAGTGAGTGTTGCGGGGGGGTTTGGATGAATAGTGAGCAGTGGCGTTGCCTCTGGATGAATAGGAACCCGTGGTGTGGAGGGCTGGATGAACAGTAGATGGTGGAGGGGTGGCCGTGGAGGGGTGGTTGAACAGGACCCCGTGGTGTGGAGGGCTGGATGAACAGTAGACGGTGGAGGGGTGCCCGTGGAGGGGTGGTTGAACAGTAGCCGGTGGAGTAGCGCGCGGTGGAGGCTGGATGAACAGGAGCCCGTGGAGGCTGGAGGAGGTCGACGGTAGCCCGTGGAGGCTGGAGGAGGTCGACGGTGGAGATGAACAGTATCCCGTGGAGTCCCGTTTT
>NC_041389.1:345030784-345039282 GCF_002162155.2 Triticum dicoccoides
CCGTAGCGCTCCAACACAAGTCCGTTTCGTCCGTTTTGGTACGCCACACCCATCCCGATCAACAAGACCCCCGTTTCGACCGTAGGAGGTCCGTTTCCTCCGTTTTGCAGTACGCCACACCCCTCCCGATCAACAGGACCCCCGTTTCGATCGTAGGAGGTCCGTTTCCTCCGTTCTGTGGTACGCCAGGCCCCTTCGGATCAACGGGACCCCGTTTCGAACGTGACCGGTCGAACACAAGGCCGTTTCCTTCGTTGAGCGGTACGCCAGGCCTCGTTTCCATCGCATGTTCTGTCCAAGCCCTCCCGATGAACACGACCACGCATTCCGTTCCGACCCTGCCGGTTGGCTCCCCATGAACACGACGACGATGCTGTTTCTCCGTTCCGACCCGGCCATGTACGTATGCACGATAGGTGTTAGAGACCCTGCCCCTATGTATGTTTGTGGCTGTATTTTCTTTCTTGCACCCTCGCCGTTGTATGTACGTGTACATGCTACGTGCGCGCCTCTACATCTATGACACGTGCGCGCCTCTACATCGACCAGTATTTACGTACACGTTCACGACCAGAATGACAATGCTACGTATGCTTCTACCAGGTGGGTCCCGACTGTCAGGCACTTCCTTGCGTGCGAAGATGTAGCTGGTGGGTCCCAGCAGTCAGGGTGGCGAATCTTTTTTTTGCCCAGACGCACTTCCTTGCATTCGAAGATGTAGCTGGTGGGTCCCAGCAGTCAGGGGGGTGAATCATTTTTTTTGCCGGACGCACTTCCTTGCATGCGAAGGTGTAGCTAGTGGGTCCTAGCAGTCAGGGGGGAAACATCTTTTTCGTGAAATATGGTGGCCCGTCCGGTGGGTCCCCGCTGTCAGGTGGAGGAATAATTATTTTGCGCGTAATAAGGAGGCACTTCCTTGCTGCGGCCGTGGACCCATCTATCAGCCTTTCCACGTACAGTCCACGTCCGATGGAAGCCGTTCCTTGACCACGTTGAACATGCCGTGCCGAGAGCACCAGGGCGATGGACGACAGTGAGGCCTAGGAAGGGGACGACACGGAGCCGGGGAAGATGCGGCCGTGGATTCCCACACGTAGAGGAGTACGAGGGTTCACTGGTTCGCTGTGGTGTGAGGCTGCCGTCGCCGCAGAATAACAGGGGGTGTGGGTGAGTAGAGGGATGGCCTGGCCAGCGGTGGGAGTAGTAGGGGGTGGTGAGGCCGCCGCCGCATCGCAGCCGGCCACGGGAGGCAGGAGCACGAGGCACGACCGGCGCTGGTTTGGGCGGCTGGAGCAAGAAGACCAGAGGTTGAAGAAGCACTACGGCCGTTGGATGGACATTGTACGGTCACTGGAGCAAGAATCGTGCATATTGACTAAGTTGACAAAGCCCTCCGTCCCCGTGAACATAGTAGGCCCACAAATCAGCCTGCCACTATACTGAGTCCCAGCTAACAGGGGGAGTATTCATTTTTTTGTGCATAATAAAGAGGCACTTCCTTGCGTGCGAAGATATAGCTGGTGGGTCCGAGCTGTCAGTGGCGGTAACGTTTTTTTTGCGAAATACTGAGGCCCTTTCGGTGGATCCCTGATGTCAGGTGGACGAATCATTATTTTGCGCGTAATAAGGAGGCATTTCCTTGCGTGCGGCCGTGGACCCAGCTGTCGGCCTCTCCACATACAGTCCACTTCAGATGCATGTCGGTCGTTGACCAAGTTGACCAGGTCACGCCGAGAGCACCAGGGCGGTGGACGACGGCGAGGCCTAGGAAGGGAATGACACGAAGGCAGGGAAGACTCAGCAGTTGTTTCCCACGCGGAGGGGAGTACGACTGAACGAGGGTTTACTGGTTCGTCTGCCGTCGCCGGAGAATAACAGCAGGTGTGGGTGAGTGGAGGAATGGCTAGGCCAGCGATGGGAGTACGATGGGGCGGTGAGGTCTACGCGGCAGCACAGCCGGCCGAAGGGAGGAGGGAGCAGGCAGTCCCGCCGGTGCTTGTTTGAGCGGCTGGAGCAGGAAGAGCAGAGATTGAAGAAGCACGACGGCCATTGGATGGACAGCCAACCGTCACTGCTTGTGCGTCAACCTTTTTTTAGGAAAGCCTCAAATCTGTGGAAAACAGCATACAACCCATCTGCCATTATTTCTAATAATTTACAGCCCATTTGCTAATTCTTAAGGTTTTTTTGGAGCCCATATTCTTTGTTAGCATTACAACCCATATTGTGGCCACGATTAAAAAAATATACGAAATTTTGCATATTTCGGTGCGGTCTGAACTGTTTTTAATCCCGAAATTTCGACTCACATTCAAACTGATTTTAAAAATAAATGTATATCAATATAAAGTCAAAAGAATTCTCCACGCATAAAAATTAATGTAATTTAAAATCTTGAAATGAAAAAAATATATTTGAAACTAATTGCCGGTTTGATGTGTTTTAAAAATGTACAGCCCATTTCTCATTACTGATGGGCCATTTTCTCGGTCAGCCGAATGAAAAGCTCTCCTCATCTTGAAAGATTTGCAGCCCAACAGGCCTGACAAAGCGACTTAATTGGCAAATCACAAAAGAACTGGGATGTGGCCCATGGACCCAGCTATCAGCCTCTCCACGTACAGTACTCTTCCGATGGAAGTCGTTCCTTGACCACGTTGACCACGCCACACGGAGAGCACCACGGCGGTGGACGACGACGAGGCGTAGGAAGGGGACGACACGGAGCCGGGAAAGACGCGGCAGTGGAAGCCCGTGCGGAGAGGAGTACGAGGGTTCACTGGTTCGGCTGTGCTGTGAGGCTGCCGTCGCCGCAGGGCCTGGCCAGCGGTGGGAATAGTAGGGGCAGTGAGTCCTCCACGGCAGCACAGCCAACCACGGGAGGCAGGAGCATGCGGCACGACCGGCGCTGCTTTGGGCGGCTGGAGCAAGAAGACTAGAGGTTGAAGAAGCACTATGGCCGTTGGATGGACATCGTACGGTCACTGGAGCTAGAATCGTTCATATTGCCTAGTTGACAAAGCCCTTCAGCCCCATCAACTTAGTAGGCCCACAAGATAGCCTCCCAACAAGGTGGGTCCCAGCTGGCCGGGGGAGTATTCATTTTTTTGTGCGTAATAAGGAGGCACTTCCGGTGGGTCCGAGCTGACAGAGGGGGGGGGGACATTTTTTTCGCGAAATATGGTGGCCCGTCCGGTGGGTCCCAGCAGTCAGGGGGAAACGATTTATTTCACAAAATACTGGTGGCCCGTCCGGTGGGTCCCCGCTGTCAGGTGGAGGAATAATTATTTTCCATGTAATATGGAGGCACTTCCTTGCGGCTGCCATGGACCCAGCTGTCAGCCTCTCCACGCACAGTACTCTTCCTATGGAAGTCGGTCGTTGACCACATTGACCACGCCGCGCCGAGAGCACCACGGCGGTGGACGATGGCGAGGCCTAGGAAGGGGACGACGCGGAGCCGGGCCACGGGAGGCAGGAGCAGGCGGTAGCACAGCCGGCCACGGGAGGCAGGAGCAGGCGGCACGACCGGCGCTGCTTTGGGTGGCTGGAGCAAGAAGACCAGAGGTTGAAGAAGTCGTATGGTCGTTGGATGGACATCATACAATCACTGGAGTATTGACTAAGTTGACAAAGCCCTCCATCCCCGTCAACATAGTAGGCCCACAAGTCAGCCCAATAATATGGTGGGTCCCAGCTAGCAGGGCGTATTCATTTTTTTGGGCGTAATAAGGAGGCACTTCCTTGCGTGCGAAGATATAGCTGGTGGGTCCGACCTGTCAGCGGGGGGACGTTTTTTCACGAAATACAGAGGCCCTTCCTGTGGGTCCTAGCTATCAGGTGGAGGAATCATTATTTTGCGCATAATAAGGAGGCATTTCCTTGCGTGCGGCCGTGGACCCAACTGTCAGCCTCTCCACGTACAGTCCACTTCCGATGGATGTCATTCATTGACCACGTTGACCAGGTCGCGCCGAGAGCACCAGGGCGGTGGACGACGGCGAGGCCTAGGAAGGGAACGACACGGAGCTAGGGAATACTCGGCAGTTGTTTCCCACACGGAGGAGTACGAGGGTTTACTGGTTCGTCTGCCGTCGCCGGAGAATTACAGTATGTGTGGGTGAGTAGAGGGATGGCTAGGCCAGCGATGGGAGTACAGTCGGGCCGTGAGGCCTGCGCGGCAGCATAGCCGGCCACGGGAGGAGGGAGCAGGCAGTCCCGCCAGCGCTTGTTTGAGCGGCTGGAGCATGAAGAAAAGAGATTGAAGAAGCACGACAGCCATTGGATGGATATCCAATAGTCACTGCTCTCGTGTGTTGACTAAGTTTACAGGGTGTTGCGTGTGCGTCAACCTTTTTTGTGTGAAAGCATACGCGTCAACCTATAGTAGGCGCACAAGTCAGCCTCAAATCTGTGAAAAACAGCATATAGCCCATCTGCCATTATTTCTAATAATGTACAGCCCATTTGCTAGTTCTTAAGATTTTTTTGGAGCCCATATTTTTTTGTTAGCATTACACCCCATATAGTGGCCACGGTTAAAAAGTATACGGAATTTTGCATATTTCGGTGCGGTCAACTGTTTTTAATCCAGAAATATCGATTCACATTCAAACTATTTTGAAAAATAATTTATATAAATATAAAATCAAAATAATTGTCCATGCATAAAAATCAATGGAATTTAAGATCTTGTAATGAAAAAAATGAAACTAATTCCCGGTTTGATGTATTTTAAAAATGTACAGGCCATTTCTCGGCAAACCGAATGACACTCTCCTCGTCTTGAATCATTTGCAGCCCTGCAGGGCCGATAAAGCAAGTAGGCCTTGTTTGGGTATTTCTTTAAAAAAAATAGAACTGGGCTAGCCATTTTCAGCAAGAAAAAAACACAACTGGGCTCATGATGTGGTAAACATAAATAAAACCTTGGCTAGACGGGCCACAGCCCCCGCACAGCCCCGTTGTTACCCTGATCCGTCACTAAAACTAGTATAAATAACAACTGCTTGTTCCTCATTGTCTAAAAAAAACTGCTTGTTCCTCAAAAAAACTGCGCATCTTGCTGGGTCCCTGGTGTGAGCCGCTCGTAGTGTAATTCTCTCGTTTATTGACTACGTTGATGATGGCATGAGCCTCAGATGTCCAACAATTAGGAGGAACCATATTTTTGGGCTTGTACTATAGAGGCACTTGCTTGCGTACTGCCATGACGCTGGTGGGTCCCTACTGTCATCCTCTCCACGTACAGTCATCTCCTTGTTCCTCTCGGTTGTTGACGACGTTGACAACGCAAGAGGGCGGCGCACCACGCACGGCGAGCGAACCAAGGCCGCAAGGCGGAGGACGATGGCGAGGCCTCGGACGGAACGAACAGGAGCCATTGAAGATGTGCCGGTCCAGTCGCAGGCGGAGAGGAGTACGAGGGTTGACTGGTGGGGGTGGTGGGGGCTAGTGACTTGGCTTCTGTAATGCACAGTGAGCTCAAGCAGCGCGTGAGTGATGTTATTTCCCTTGGTTGTGATTTGTTACAATATTTCACTCTAAATTAAACGAATGGCAAGCCATTTGCCTTGTTTCAAAGAAAATATGACAGTCACAGCCGAGTTGAAAAGGGCAGGAACATCTAACTCCAGCTTACAAACTGTACAAAAGCACGAGGGTTGATTGTTCATCAGATTTACAAAAAACCCCAGATTGAAAAGGGCAACAACATCTAACTCCAGCACAGTTTTCGGTAGTCACAGTCAAATGGATCGGTCAGATCCATAGAATGAACATCTTGGATCGTAAAATTTACTGGATTATGACCACAATATGTTGTAAATAGAAGCTCGACACGTTCAGAAGCTCTTTTGCCCACCTGAAACTCCTTTTTTTCTTTTCGACATACCCATCCATCAAAACCATGCTGCTGATAAACTTAAGCCTGATGGACAATAGTAACCTCGCATTCAGCAGGAAGAATGTGAGAAATCTTGTGTTTGCACGGTTGGCTACATATCGTTCTAGCGTTATTGTCTTCATCGAATCTCATGAGAAGTGAGAAAATCCCGATGCATACGAATCCACCGATTGGTCATAACTTTCTTACCCCGTTCCGTTGCCTAAATAGACATGAAAATTGAAAACAGTTAAGGTCTAAAAGAAGAGTGTCGAAAGAGCAACAGTTGAACGGTTAATTCTAGTACACTATATGCGGGCTTCCAATGTGCGTGAAACTATCACCTTTATATACAAATTCTCCAGACATAGAAAGCATTGCAGCAAGCCAATAATCTTGTTCAGATCAAAACTATTCATTTGGATATATAAGATCTTGACAGAATCTAGCACCATTGATAGGCCATCCATGGAGAAACTCTTCATTGAGCATAGAACATAATATTAGTACAAAATGTGTACTCCAAGATGATATATAAATTATGCGCAGAAATTTAAAATGCAGCATATGGTTACAAGTGTAGATGATAATATAAAGTACCTGAAGAACTATGGAGCGAAACACCATATTGAAATGAGCACAGAGATCATGTATTACACCCAAGGTCTCCAGTTTAGGCGCAGAGAGGACGGTTATTTGCAACGGTGAATAACTAGAATCAAGGATCAACCTTTGAAGTGAAGGGGCATCTTGGATGATGAGCTGCCTTCCGTCAAAAGAAATTCCAATTCTTATAAGGTTAGGCGACTTTATTTCGAGATAACCGATTCTAACTGTGAAAACAAGCACCAAGTACTCCAGCGCAGGGCAACTGGAGTGGATGATGTTGTGCAATGAGGCCTCTGATATACGAACCTGCACAAGTGAAAGTTTCTTGAGAAATGGGAGTCGAAGGTTTAGTACCAGATTATCTGGAAGGTAGCACAACGCCAAGGTGGCGGTGTGGAGAGAGGAGGAAACCGCGAGATGGACATTGGTGCTGATGGCACAAGTTCATGGCGTTCTATATGTGGTATGTGATTTCCCGGGGAATAGTAGAACTCAAGCAGCTGTAGTTCTGTGAATTTTGGGGATTTCAGCCAGGCGTCCACCGTGCAGGGCATGGTATGCTTGCTCGGGTAGCATGATGGGATGCAGAGGCTTTGAGCGGAGCCCTGGTGGGAGGAGATGATAGCTCTGGGGATTTCAAAATCATTGAAGAGAGATAGCTAACGACAGTCGAGATTAAGGGGCACGGCGCGCCATAGAGGGCGCCACCGAATTCAGAGGACTTGGGTGCGGCAGCAATGCTTGGTGGGGAGAATCGAGATGATCTCCCCAAGGACGGCGTCCGGGAGATCACTGATGCGGTCCACCCGAGATTCTATGGGTTCCTGGGATCCGGTGGGGGAGGGGTCGCCGCTTCTCCCCGCGCTGCTGGGTGCGGGATCTACAACAGGCGTCGCCGCTGGCGGGAGCCTCATCTTCTTGGCGCTGGGGTCAGCCGACTCCATTTTCCTCAAGGGCGTCGCGTCGCGCTCACAGATTTGAGAAGAGTAACATATGACGAGCCTAGTTGTAGTGCGAGCGAAGAAGAAGGGGAGCTGGGGGTTTTCTTTAGGAGTGAGGAAGAAGGGGAGCTGGGGTTTTCTGTAGGAATGAGTTGACGTGAGGTGGGTGGTTGCGAGGAGGAAGAAGAGCACCCAGGTTTTTTTTGTGGGGGAGGGGGGCGGTGTGCTAGGTGTGGGTAGTGCCTTTTGAATTGATTTTACTATTTACTAGTGTGGATTGGCTGTTTTGTCTTGGGCCCAGAGAAACAATTACTACTAGTACAGTGGAGACACTCTACAGCTACCTAGAAAAACAATTACTACTAGTACAGTGGAGACACTCTACCGCTTCTAGCTCCTCCTAGGTCATTGAAACGTCTCCCTCTACTGAATGCCGTTATACTTTTGTTCACCGACATGCGGACCATGCAGCGCGTGGGCCCAAATGCCATCCACCAAATTAGCAGGCAGTATGCAGGCGGAGAGTCACCCCGGCCGTAGTGCGGTAGTAACGAGCCGTCATATCACAAAATCCCACCTCCCCACAGTCTAAGTTTGGCAGACGAAGCAACCATCATTTCACTCCTCGCTGAATCCCCTTCTCCCTCACCGTTTTCAAGAAAGGCAACACTCGCCTCTGCCACTGTTCTTCTCTCCCTACGAAGGGAAGGTAAGCGTATCCGTGATGTTGGTGTATTTTCGTTCAGTGAAAAAAAAGAACTTTTGCAAAGCAGTAACCGATCCTCACTCTCGTTTTTGTTTCATTGTCATTGTGATTATGTTTTCCTTTCAGTGGTCTCCTAGTATTCATCAGTTTCATGATGGACCAAGGAGAACCAGGCAAATATCTACCGATATTGGAGCAGACGCGGGAGGCTGAAACCCACGAGACAGAGAGCTCCAAGAAGATGGAGGCAACCACCGAGTCGACCCCAGATACGCTCACGGCCACTACTGAGATGGTCAACGCCCCGTTTGAGGTTACAACCCTCGTGGCACTGCAGGAGCAGTTTCCCCCCTTCAAC
>NC_041389.1:345039722-345100845 GCF_002162155.2 Triticum dicoccoides
CCAAGGTGACTTCCTTCTTTGCCGATCTCGATTGTGGTTTTTCATCTAAGTATGTGGTGATTTTTTTTAGAAAAGGAAGTATGTGGTGATTAATAATGCAAACTTTTATTAGCTTCGATACCATGCTATACATAGTGGTTTAAATAACTTGTGGTTCTTATACTAAAAAGTAATTCAGAATTTGTTTCTGTTTCAATTAGAGCCCTGATGCAGACAAGGATTGTGTGGTTGTGCATGTCACTCGCTATGAGGCGGATGACATGAATATACGCACTGGGAAAACATAGTTCTTAGGCTGTTGGATCCTGGAAGCCATTTGTGGTTATACCAATGAAGAGTTGTATTCCAGCCTCACTATTGTCAGGCGTGTTGTCCAGGGTGTACTGAAGCACAAGAAGTTCAAAGCTACTCCTTCGTTTGTGAGGCATACTGTTCTTGTCAAGCTTACGCAGGAAGATGATGTGGCATGCCTCCACAAACAAGTTTATCAGTGGCAAGGCCACAAGGTTGTCTTCGTGAAGGTTCACAGGATTGAGCTTTTGCGGGACGTCCTCCATGATGTTCATGGCAAGGTCCGTCTTGTGCCAGCCCAAATTAGATCGAGTTATGAAATAGTTGCCCCAGCTACTGTTTAATAGTAGTTTGGATTGTGTCTAATTATCCGAACCTTGCCTGTTGTTGACCCCTCTGGGGCTAGTGCTCTGTTTGAATCCGTCTATGGGAACTGCTACTACTTTTGTGTGCCCGTGAATCATGTGAGAACCATCGTAATTGTTGCCGAAACAGATGCGTCCTCACTAGTTTTTTCATGAATATGGCATGGTAAGGCATAAGTTGTCACGGTTTATCATACGAGCAGTGTGTGTTTTGATGAAATAGAGCACTCGTTCGAGAACCGTGCGCCGACGTATACATAAGTACTTGTAAACACTGTTGGTGCTACCCCACTTGTAAGCAGTTGTGCAAAACACGTCATATTGGCTCAGCTCGCTTCAACACTAGGCATCGACCAGCTAACAATCAACCATCTGATGTCTGACATATAAGCAACTACTATGTATCTTGTTAGAGTGGTTCATGCAGTTAATTTTTTTTTTGACTATGGTTCATGCAGTTAATTGAGGCCACAATGTAATAAATTCCAAATGTTCACACGCTAGTCCAGCGCTCATGTGGAACACTCACAATTAAACTCTACTTCATAAAAATCTTGAAAAGCATAAGTTAAGCAATTTTATACATCTCAATGATTCATAGAACATAACAAACATATACTAGTTCACAGCAAAAGACAAAGTTGTGAGAAGGTTTACAAATCAGGAAAAAACAAGCAAGGCTTCTCTGAGCAAAGGGCCTCCCGGCAGGCTTAAATTTCCTGGAGTTCACTCTGGTTTTTTCTTGTTGCCACCATCCAGGGTTAGGTTCTCTCATTCCAGAATAACCAATTATAATTGTGGTCTCAGCTGGAATGCTGAATTGAACCATGCAGTGTACTGACCAGCTGAAATGCCTGTGCATTCCACTAAATTTAAGCACCGCTATTTGCAGAAATAAGCAGACCACAATGCCTCTTGTCCGCGCACCTGTCCAAAAAACCGCCGTGCAGCCGTGCCAGCTAGTCCTCGATCCATGGATGAACTGGTAGAATGTGCATTCCGGACTAGGATGCAGTTATTTTCGCTCGTCCCTGCACTGCAATCAGGAAGTAAAACGTACGAATAAGCTTCTTTTAGATTGTGTTGGTCATTCTACCTTAGTTACTACCAATGTAGGGATACCTTGAAGATGGGAGGTTAGACGACGACAACGAGGGATAGCCATCTCATTTTGCGCAGTTGTACTAAAACTGATGTGTGTGCTTTTGATTGCGCGGATAGAAACTATACAGAGACAGACATCCAAAACGATATGGAGACAAACATCCCTATTTGCGCAAATACAAAATACGGTTATTTAAATAGTGACACCTATTACTACTTTCACCCGTTTCCTCTTAGAACCAAGTCCTAGATTCATGCTACAGCTTTCCCACTTTCTTCCCTGTTTGAACCAACGCTTTGAGTTCACTGTATGAACTAGATTTACTTCTAATAATAGTAGAAGTCTAGGTGGCTTTGTAACAGCGGACGGAAGTAGAGAAGGATCCACACGAAGGGGGAAGAGCAGGGGCAGTAGAGCAAGGCAGGTTTCGAAGGAATATATACCCAAGGGTCGTCGGCATGTGGCAAAGACGGCGTCGGGAGGCCACATCTTGGCCACAATACCGCAGGGAGGAAGAAGGGGTTGGAGGCCCTCCCGAGCTGGCGCTCTCTCGGAGAGAACGGCATGGCCGCCAATCAGGACGCGCGGGCAGCCTTTGGTCTCCTCCCTCGTCGCCGACGACAGCGTGAATGGTGCACCTACACCCCCTGCCCCGGTCGAGGTTGTCCGGCTGGATTTGTGACCAGCCGTGAGCTTAGAGAGAGAGTGTGGCCACCTATGTCTTGCTTAGATCTGGAGAGCATGAGAGAGTGAATGAGAGGAACCCTAGTAAAGCAAGCGATAAGGCTCCTGCTTTTATATATAGTGGAGTGATTTTGTTGTACCGGCTTCAAAAAAATGCGCTCTTACGTGTACCCGCGAGTGGGTGTGAGAGAACTAGTGCGTGCGTGCACCGCTTCTCTTCGTGAGAGTACAACATATACTATGCCCAAAGAACGTTCACCGCAAGAGTAATAGTATAAGTGTGTGACGTGTGAGCTAAAATAAAATGTGCGCGCCGTCTTTTGTTTTTTAGAAGTTCTGAGGGTAGGGTGTGAAGAGCACATATGTGCGTGACGTCTACCTGCAGATAGAGGATGGGTGCGACGTGCGAGTCTGCGAGAGGACTCGGGAGAATCGTGACTCGTGAGGGTGTGTGTGCGTGAGAGAGAGGGGGGCAAGTATCAATGCAATGCATGTGTCCGTAAATCATTATCTGACAAACATTCGCCACAAGCCTTTTCCTGATGAACGCCGTAAGAACCATTAGATCGGCATCCGACAGTGTCAGTTTTGCCATGTCATTTAACAGAACAGCCACTCCTCCTACACACAAATCTTCCACGTGAGTGTTAGCAACTGCTGTATGCTCCCTCCATTCCGAAATGCAGTGCATATAGAGCCTCGCAAACTTTTATCGAGTTTTCGTGTACCAAATTGCACATGTAGAATACCCTGTATATATCATTTCATTCATCTTCAATAGGTAACTATAAAGATGGGCGAGGAGTCTACAAAGAAAGACCATCGTATCACCCGTAACAAATTCAACCATCCTTTAGTGTCGAGGAATATCATAGGAACTCTATATGATATGATTTTTATAGGATTTTTTTCCTTTAGAGCCAATTGGTTCATAGGAATAGATTCATATACTCTACATTTCAAAGGAAATAAACATGATATCATTTCTATAGCTTTAGAGCCACTTGGTTCATATGAGTGGATTCCTATACTCCCTTAATTTCAAAGGAAAATAAACATTAGCGTATATTCAATAGAAAAGTTCCTATGATATGAACCAAATTACATCTCTTTACTAATCCCTCCTCATAGGAATTGAGATACATGTCATCTCTAGATTCAATAGAAAAGTTCCTATGATGTGAACCAAATGACATCTCTTTTCCAATCCCAACTCATAGGAATTGAGATCCTCCATGTCATCTCTTTCCCTACAACTTCCACGTATGCATCTTCTATTCCTAAATAGATAGTACAACCCACTAGTAGCTATTTTCCAAAACATGCAACTATGGCAAAAGAACTATATAGTGTGCCAATAACTTTGAAAGATGGTCGCTGGATGAAGCTAACCCGACAGTGCAAAGATGGGCAAATCCGAGCACTACTGGCCGTTGGATATCATCAACATTCCACCAGATCTGCCACATGTACAATTTAGAAGACTCCATGGTTGAACTTCAGCATAATGCACAAACCTCAAAACACAAGCACTTCTCCTTTGTTCTAGAATCTTCTGTATCATAATTGATTTATTTTCTAAATGAATATGATTATTCGTTTTTTACTTTATGATTTACAATGCACAACCCCATGAGTCTTAACATTTTTATAAAACTAATTGATTTTGAATGAGATAAATATAAGAACTAAACGAACATCTACATCATGCATATATGACTCAAAGCTTTACATGCTATAGTGTGTATTTATTCATAATTTGCTTTCGAAATCTCATGCGTTCAATACATGTGTACCTTACTAGTTTTGAGTAGAGTAGCAAATTTCACGCGGCCCCGGGTATATCAAAATGCAGGGCCCATGCATCATTGCCTTTCGGTCGAACCTACGTCCACAATTTTTTGTACGTGCTATATCTCCACTAGTCCTCGAACCCAAAATGCTGCCTCGTTCCCGTAAAACCAAGCGCCCAGACATATTTAAGGCGTCGACTCGATCACTCTAACCCATTTACTACAAAGTGGCCCCGCACGCCGTAGTACTCCTACAAACCCTACCGCCGCACTCATCATTGGTTTTCTTCAAGAGGACGAGGGAGAAGCCGATTTATAGTGTAGGCGCTTTCAAACAAAAGGATCTGTAGTGGAGACCCCTACCCTAGGGTGCCCTAGGTAGCTGCCGCACGCATCATTGTTTTCTCTTTTCTTTATGCTCTTGCGCGCTAGAGTGAAATGATGGTTGCTTCATCCGTCCAACTTAATGCGGGAAAGGTGGGGCTTTGTGATTTGACCCCTCATCGCTCATTTTCTACTACTGCGGCACTACGACTGGGGTGCCTCCAATTCCAACCGCTGCTCCGAACTGTAATTTGGTGCATCGCACGTGGAACAAGACGGTGGATGAGCCATATGTCTGCCAAAGGGGTCCTGTTAAGTGTGTCGCCATTTCGTGTGCGGACTGACCTTGCTTGAGTTGCTACGCCAACACGACAGGAGCAGCCTACCACTTGGTTTTGCTTCTTGGTCAATCCCGACTATATTGATCTAAAAAGATACGTGCTGAACTACCTTCTCCATCTCGGTTTTTTATTTGTAGGCGTCTTGGTTTATAGGGCCTACACGTAGTTCTAGGTCATCCATTTGACTCACTAACTATGAGTTACTATGTCACAAAAAGTATATCATTGGATTCTTATTGGTTGATATGTGAAGAAACAAGAAACAAGGTAGAAGTTAATGCACCACGCCTTAGTATTGTGGGATTATTTGGTTTCGTAAGATCGGAGGGAGTAGTTGTATTTAAAAGTCGAGGGCGGGGCTTTTCCTGCGTGGTAGGCGGGGCAGTTCCGCCTAGTCGGTTCGACAGAGATGCAAGAACACGAGGGAGTAGGCTGCTGCAAACGTAGGGTTGTGTGATTTGACAGCGAGTTACTGCTGGACAGGTGGGGCCCTGTGATTTGACTTGCCATTATCATTTTAACTGCGGCGCTGTGACTGGCGTGAGTCTCCCGATTCCTGACCACCTCCATACAGGTGCCTCTCCCAATGCTCCACCATGTAGTAGTAGAGGCTGGCTCTTGCATGAGAGGCCACTTATCCACTTTTTCCTTGCCTCTCTTTCCTCCACATATGCAAAAATGCCATGTAAAGCGCACTATTGTACTTACTTGCTCCTACAGGTGCTTAAACTTGCCATATAGGCATAACGTCTGATGTGGCAAGTCAATCAAGAAGAGAGAGACTAGTTTGGTGACCCAGGGAAGAAACAGTACTAAGCGCGTGTACCTAGGTGAAAAGACAATTTTGAGTCTATAGCTAATTAAATGAAGCAAACTTAGCAACACCATTTCATTGGAAGAGGTCACTCCTTGGCAAATGCAATAAATACTAGTACTTCCTGTGTCCCATTATATAAGAACGTTTTTGACACTACACTAGCTAGTGTCAAAAACGTTCTTATATTATGGGATAGAGGGAGTACGGAGAAAGATATAGAGAGGAGTAAAAAAATACACTTATAGCCAACCTTATAGCCAACTTTGTTGTAGTATGAGTGACTAAGTGATGACTATGTATGATAGGCGAACATAAGATAGCCTAATGCACCATGTTATATCTCCAAGGGCGCAACCACGCGAGCGACGCGACGGTTGTGGTAGGCGCGACCATGATACGGGCTGCTGGCAGCCCTTGGATCTGAGATCGAACGGTCACATGCTAAGTTGCTGAAATTTTTAAGAATAACCCTCCAGGATAGAATATTCACCCATAGGTCTAGAATCACGCCATGCAACCGTTCAATCTCAGATCCAAGGGCTCTCGGAAGCCCGTATCATGGGAGAATGGAAAGCCACTACCCTGCCATTAGCACACTAGCAGTTCTCTCCTACTCTTTCCCGCACGTCCTTTAATACTACGGTGGTTCGCTCCTAGTCGTCCCGTCCATTCACATTACGGCAGTTCCACTAATCCTAACCCTCCTCCCAAATCCATGGCGTCCCAAATCTCCCCGATCAGCGGTGAGTACAAGGATAGAACCATCACCGGCGATGAGTTCGACGTCATCTATACCCATACTTCCGCGACGGTGAAAGGATGCCTTTCTCGCTTCAGATGCATGTTCGAAAACTCACATGATGAGTGGGTCGCTGGGCTAGATGTTGAGTACACCACAGTCCTGGGACGAGAGAAGGATCTAAAGGACGAAGAGAGGAAGAAGCCGGCCGTGATCCAGGTTTGCGTACATAACGTTTGCTTGGTCTACCACATATGCCATGCCGATGTTGAGTGCCAGGATTTTAAGAACTTCCTCGAGAACGAAACAGTCAAATTCGTTACTGTAGACTTTAAGAACGACAAAGAAGTCCTACATCGGATATGCCTCGTTGTAGGCAACCCCTTCGACCTCCAGAAGAATTGGCTGGTGCCCTCTCGTCAGCCCTCAATGCTGACCCTGGCAGGAGCCATGGTTCATCCTTCGTACCGCAAACTGGAGAAACCTCATTACACGTTTCATCATCATGCATGGTAGTGCAATGTGCTAGATATATACCATATCCAGTACGCTGCAATGGATGGCTACCTTTGTTTCAATATCTACAAGGGTTGGATGAAGAGCAACAGCCAAGTTGGCGGTTCAAGCAAAGAAGTATTGGCCAAGAGGAAGGGGGACAAGGACGAAGTCGAGGACGTGGACGAGGACTCCGAGTAAGGTGGCAGTGTCGTTGCTCATGGCAGTTCTAAACTTCTAATGCAGTGTCTACCGGATTAGTTGCATAGTTTAATTTCAGGTGTGCTTAGATTAATTTGAGGGGTGTGTTGTGCTGAGCCCCCAGCAGAACTATGTTATGTTTCTTCTTGTTACTTTAACTCTTCAGTATGTACATACTAGTACTAGTATTTCTTTAATAGAATTTAGCACCCCAATTAAGCACGTACTAGCTTTTTTAATAGTACTATATGCATAATTTGGCGACGAGCGCTCTCTATGTGTACCACCTTTTTTTAAAATTTCAATTTTTGCTCCATAGTGGAGTACTACTGTACAAAAGTATACATTCTTTAAAAGGCTAGCGTACTGTTCATCACATATATATATATATATAGCCAGTTAAATTCTCAACCTAGAACGACGTGCATGCCATGTAGTAAACCGATCCGGAGGAAGTATAGTAAAAATGAGGTGATTTTACCCAGCGATCGGCGAGGGAGCATGGCCTGTCATGCGGTCCCACGTGTCATGATGTACCAAGGCGATGCGCGTGTCCCTTTTGAGGCAGAAGCAATACTAGTACGTGGTTTGAGATGATGTCCAACCGAAGTGTGAAATAATGGTTGCTTCGTCTGTCTGGGAAGGTGCGGCATTGTGATTTGACGTCTCATTGCTCATTACTAACACTGGGCCGGTATGAGTGGGGTGCGTCCCCCTGCTGTTCTGCACTGTTATTTCGTGCGTGACACGTCGACCCGGTTGCTATATGTCCCACATGTCGGCCATAGGAAGTACATATTTCATGAAAGGGAGCGTCGATGGAGGAGTATACTACAGAATTCATGAAAGGGAGCGACTTAGTTTTGGAAAAATCTGTTTTTACACAGTACGTACCCACCAGGGTTTATAGGGCTCATCTAAAAACATTCGTTTTTCCGTTTGATAAGTCTCAATTCTAGTACTATACTAGTAGTAGTACCATTACATGTTGGATTTCGAGGGGCGTTAGATCACCTGACGCAAGCAGTGTCAAGAGGAAACTAACCAATGCATGTACAAGTTCATGGAAATTTAGTGGTCATTCATGCATTCGTTCTAAGTAATGCCTCGGTAAACATAACTTCTTGAGTAAAACGAGCGTACTATGCAAACTCCGAATTAATTCGACCACTCACCGTCTACCTTGGTTGGAGAGATTTTGAAATTGAGCCATAAACTGGAAAGGAGGGAGTAGTAACTTTTGTCTTGATTACTATTTGTGGCCTTGTATAGATGCAAAATGTATTTTTTTATAGTGGCCTTTTATAAGTAAATAGAGGGAGTACTAACCAAAGTATGTAGTAGGGACGAGGAGTAAATGGAGGGAGTAGTAAAATTTTCTCCTCGTGCTACGAGCCACCGCGCGCATGGGCGAGGGAGCGGGCGTAAAGGCATACAGTAGTACTCCAGCTTCATCTCATCCTGCGAGCCACCGCGCCCGTAGGCGGGGGAGATGGTGTACTAAGCAAGTTTCTCCTCGTTCTGCGAGTTGACGGGACACATCAAAAGTACTCCAGTGTATAGAGCCTTGCCTCTAAGGTAGGCCCCACATGGTTTGCCTCTTTTTTTAATTTAACATAATGCATCAAGTCGCAATTTGTTTGTTCACCCGTGGTAGACGATCCTCCCTCCACCAAGTGGACAACCAGTACACGTGCCAAATTACCACGTGGGCTGTCTTTTTCGTACAGAAATGAGCTCCACGATGTACCCGCACGGGTGTGGTTGGGAAAGAGACGGGAGTACGTGTGCCGTGCGTGCACCTCTTCTCTTTGTGCACGTCCCCCACCTACGTGGGTGTTTGTGAGAGAGATACAAACCTAGACATAATGCGCCGTCCATCCCCATGCCTCCGCCCAGTCCAACCACCAGTCACCACCACGGCACCATGCCCCACTCCTCCTCACCCTATCTCTCATATTTCCCCCTCCATTTTTATATACAAGGGGCCACTATCAAAATTACAATATGCAGATATACAAGGCCACTAACACTAATCAATGCAATATTAATGGTGTTTGCCTCGTGGTACTAGCAAAGGAGGACATTAATTATCCCTTGCATGCATGCGGGAGTTTGTAAAAAAATGCATCTTGATGTTCCGTGCAATGCACGGGCATCTTGCTAGTCCATGAAAACAACACATGGCAAAATTCCACGGCGAACGAGGGATTTGAATCTGTTGGGAGGGGCTGTTTGGATCTTGCCCGGGGTAGCCAAAATATTGGCGACCCTTTTGTCCACCAGTGCCTTTGCCACCGATAAACGAGGAACGGCTCGGGAGCTCATGTTGTCATGCATCCTCCAGCGCGCACGTTGGAGACGAGCTCGCACAAGCTGTGTTTTTTTGTCCCACAACGCCGCTCGAGCCACCCGCAGACCGACCGGCGACCCGCAAATTACGCCATCCAACGGTAGCCGCACACATTATGACAACAACTCAACCAACCGGACGAAATTCACGCAAACACGTAGACAAACTGATACTCATTCACGCAACCACCAGAGTATTTCATATAAACAACAACAGAAATCATATAAAATACCGGATTTTCACACAAACATGACATATTTCATTACATTCAAATGAACTACGTGGTGCTAGTTCTGGACAGCACAGGTATATAATACATGGCCTAAATGGTCGCCCACCGATCGATTTGTGTTCCTCATGTCCGGCAGCACGATCACCGGACTGCTGGGAGCCCCGGAGGTATATGCATCAGTGCAAAGGACGGCTCACTTCCCCACTGCCCAACTGATATCATTGGCTGGTGCCGAAGATGATGGTGGCCGGCACCGGTTCGAGTTCATCACCGGCCACTACTTCGCCATGGCTAGCACCGGCTCGAGTTCATCCTAACATTGACCTCTTTCATGGAGCCCATGCGGGGTCGACGAAGGTCCTCGCAACAAAAGGATCCGCCAAGACACCTGCTGTGTACGTCGGCGTCGCCTCCGCGGTGGCCATCATGGGACCCAAGCGGCGGCGGCCTCTCGTGTTCTACTTCTCCTCGATGATGGCGGCGGACGCGGAGGCGCTGGCCACCGACTCGTCACTCTCCGCGCACCCGGCTTCTGTCGCTGCTTGCATGGCGCAGCCGCCGACATGGGAGTCTCGGCCACAGAAACATGAGACACGGTACGAGGCAGCGGCGTGGACGGCAGCAACGACGCCCGTGCGCTGCTCCTCATCGAGCTGGCCTGGAGCGGCGAGTTGCTGAACCACGCGCCGACTTGGGGCGGCAACTGGCTCCGTCGGGCAATGGGAGGAAGGTGGATCAGCGAGCTGCATAGCTCGTATCCGGCGGGCTACCCAGCCGGCTTGCATGCAGAATAACTACTCTTCGTAAGCCATTGTAAGAGTGTACAAAATGGTGGAGGAGATAGGGGAGCGGCGGAGGTGTGCGACTCTTGGCCGGCTTTTGGCCTCGTTTAAATAGGAGATTAAATAGACGGTGGACGGGAGGAGCTCGGCCAGCGTTGCGTTTAACGCCGGCCCGGTCATGAACGAACATGTGTCCAGAGTGGGTTTCTCGGCTTCCACACGGGCGGGTTTCATGGAGGCGTTTGAATGCGGCACGGAGGCGTGTTCAGCCGGGCGTGCCATGAGTGGCACCCTCGACTCTGACCTAGGACACCGCGCCTTTCTTCCACTAATGTGTGGGCTCTTTGGGTGCATGGCCTGCATGTCAGTGACCCAACGCAGGCAGCGCACAGCAGAGGAACCTTTGGTGGGCCAGGGCGGTCAGAAGCGGGCATTTCATAAACCGATGATTGTTCATTGAGTGTGACGTCAGCTTTTTCATGTAGTTAAGCGTGTGTCTTGCGTCGTGTGATGTGTGCATGCAGGCGTGCGAGTGTTGCGTGCGTGCAAGGGTGCGTTTCAGTGTTGCATGCATGGGTGCGTACGTGCAAGGGTGCGTTTCAGTGTTGCATGCATGGCTGCGTACGCGCGTGTGTTCGTGAGTGCATGTGTACGTGTCAGTGTTGCACGCCAGCATGCATGCGTGTGTACGTGTCAGTGTTGCATGCCTACATGCGTGCGTGTCTTGCATGCGTGCATGTGTACGTGCGGGGTGAGGCTACATGTCTGTCGACTGACTTTTTCATCTCTGGTCATTAGATTTTCCATCCGTTGGATACGAAATCAAGGGCCTCCAGTTTATCATCAAACTCCACCCCCCCCCCGAGCTGCCAGCCACCACCGGCCGAACCGCCCGCCCCCGCCGCCCGCGGCCAGCCCACCCTCCCCGAAACGACTCCCCACCGCCAGTCCGCCGCTGCACCTTCGAGAGAGTGGGCCAGCATATATGATCTTGAGATTTTACGAAGTAACCATAGGTGCCTCGTAGTCGAGTGGAACGTCTCCTCCCACTGAACGTACATCGCAGGAAAATACTGAAATTAACACAAGATAAATGCGGGCACCGGGACTTTAACCTTGGTGGGCTCAAGAAACCACTGTCCTCTAACCATCCAACCACATGTTGGTTAGCACGACAAAATGTATGTGGTGACCGTTATGAGCTTATTCTGAAGTCCAGTGAGCATATCATGATTTCGCTTCAAATACAATGAGCGTAAGTGTCATCAACAAAATACGGAGCATGCATCAAATGCAAAGTCCGTCAGTGTCATCAACAAAATATGGAGACGTATCATGAGCTAGACACCGTTGTACTATTGTATATGCTTATTTTCTTAGTGGCCGATTGCGTGTGTGGTGTGGTGGGCACATCATTTCTAGTTGTGGTGGGTCAACATGAAGACTCATGGGTCGGTTCCATCCTGCACCACATATAGGTTGGACCGAGACGTGTCATACGGAGACCCATGTGGAGGACTCGACATACAACACGAAGCTACCAGAGTCGCGGAGGACTCTATCCCCACTGGTGATAAGACGACTATATATGATTTGTAACCCTAGGCCCTTAGTATGTTATACAAGCTTGGGGGCTAGTTCGTCGATAGTATACACACACGCACAATGCCTGGTATTCACGTGTACTTTGTACACACCCCTAACTCTAATATACAGTACCAGGAGTAGGCTCTTTCTTCAACTGCAAGGGTTCGATCTGAACTAGGGTAAAACTTTGCCTCGTATTACCATCCAGGCTAACAGCCAGGGATATCCTACCGAATGATATGATGAAATCATATCTGCCAACTACTATTAGAGAGGTGTGTCGGGGGGGGGGGTGCAATGTGTGCGAGAGAGGCCTAAAGATAATGTGCGTGCGGGAGACACGTAGGCACATATATGTGTGTATAGAGGGCTAGTAGAGACCGTGCATGTGTATATATGCATGTGAGAGAAATAGTGTTTTCCAACTGAGATTAGTGAAAAGAGTGGTACATAGTAGTCAGAAAGAGAGATAGAGAAACAAAGAGAGCATGTGCGTGAGACACCTCGACCCCCTGAGAGTGATTGTGAGCATGTGTGAAAGAGAAATGCCGAGGCATATAAAGTGTGTGCACTTATGTGTTAGATAGAGAGATATCTACGTGTAAAAGGCGGTTCTACGCATTAAATTAAAATATAAATGGCATTATTATTTTTGGATGTGATCATGAATTTTGCAAAATTGCGTATGGACAAAAATCGGTCTATCAGACACCCATACTCTATTGAATTCTAGCATGTGCATGTGTTTATTTCATATTATCGATCCATAGAGTGAGAGCGGTTTGAAATACAGGCAATGGATGCTTTTGCAATTCATATATAAACATTAATTAGTGCACTCCATGTTGTTAGTGTGAAGCACTTTATACATTTGTCACTTGCATGGATACATTCCAAATTGCTAGCTACAAAGTAAAATACATGTCGAATTCAACATAAAGGGGGTTTAGAAGATTCGAATTCATAGGAAGTGCATTCATCTATTTGAACCCGAGATAATGGCATTTGTAAATTAGATGTAAAAGGGGGCATCAATTTTTGTTGTGAGTTTGAACATGGTATATATATTCCTACGCATATCTAACTTTTTTTTGCAACCAAGGAGATTATACCTGGAACCATGCATGAACTGAGGTAAGTTGCATATTTTTTAATATATACTCATGTACAATGTATATTAAAATGTACCCCCTCCATTCCAAAATAATCGTAGCTTTAGGATTTTCGAGAGTAATGATTTGTGAAGTTTGACAAATCCTGAAAGTTCAATTCAAGAGAACCGAAAACGTTAATGCTTCTGCTCCCTAATATTAAACGAAGCGCCAAATAGGCCTCTGGTCACCCGAAACCGCGCGAGACTAATGTTTTGGTGGTAGGAAATTACTGTCCTGACTCTGGCCCGTGTAGCCTATCGGCCCGATGTCTAAAGGTCTAAACCGGGGTAGGTTTGTAACTTCCCCAAGACGCCAGTCTCAACCACCTACGAGAAGCATTCATATGCCGTGGGCGCCTAAACACCCATGCGCTTGGCCGAAATCTATCCCGCCCACATTTGGGAAACCTGACATGACTTTCCTACCCCCAACCCGCAATATGTCCGAAATTTTAGATGGGGGCAAAGTTTGTAACTTTCCCCAAATTTCAAACAAGCGCATCTCAAACCGAAACATTGTTCCCCCTTAGTTCCCCGCCTCCCTCCGTTTCGCCATTCATACTCCATGGGCGCGTAAACGCCCTCTCCACCAGCCGCGAAACCCCAACCTCCTCCATCCTCCACCCATAGCGGCCAATCCACCGCCGCCCTCCTCCATCACGCCAGAGCCAGTACCCCGACGTCGTCGTCCAACACAACCGCAACCGCTCAAGGACTTAGCAGCTGAAGCCGAGGCAGAGCTGCCTCCACGACGCCGACGCCGACGTGCGCCGTACCAGAACCTCTCCGGCCACGCCGTCCCGCACCTCACAGCTGCGGCTCCACTGTCGCAACCATCCACCACACCGGAGCTGTTCCCGCTACGCCATCGTTCGCCGCCTCGGATCTTCTTACCCTCCGCTGACAGACGGCCACCGCACCACACTCAACAACTTGGCCATGGGTTCGTCCAAGGATGCACCGTCCTCCACAACTTCTGGTTTCCGGTGAACAACAAGATCGTCGGAAAAACAGAAGGATGACACAACACTACCAGCAGAAAGAGGTACTCCTCTTCCCTTATTCGTGCAAATCTTACGTCTCCGCTCACACCATATTCATCCCACGAAAGAAACTAGTTGAGCGCTTCTTACTGCATCTTCTTCGTGATACTAAATGCACAAGGTTTCCTCCCTTTTACTATTTCATCTTTGCTAGAGGTTAGTAGCCCGCCTGGATTTCAATTCAGGGTGAGTCGAACCGCAATTAAAAGAAGCAGCACCCGCTTAGGCGCGCGGAGCACCTAGTCTGCCTGTTCCCCAGGGAAGCGGCGCATCGGTGTCTATCATACGGGTGTGGGGCGCAGGAGCTGCTTGCGCCCAATCTGGAGGTCGGCGGGGCTTGAATGGATGGCCGGGGGGCGGTGCCAAGCACAGCGGTGTGGTGAGGTCGAGGGGAGGGCGCAGGCAGGGGAGGAATACTGGGCCAATGGTCGCTGGTGTTTCGAGGAAGATCGTCAACACTGACTGGCTGGAGGTAGATGAAGGCGATCTCCCTATTCTTTGTACATCGGACGGTGCAGAAAAAATGGACTGACCTATTTTCTTTCAGTCGACTATTATTTTCATAGAATCCTGTAGTAATTGAGTGTGCCATGCATGTTGTAGAGCTATGATATGTCTCCCGTCATTTATTTCTCACCGACCTGCTATCTGCTACCTTTACACTGTACTAATTGTGCACACACTTCACCCATACTCACACTATTGTTTTTTTATGCATGGGTATTTCAGACTCTGACACAGTGTTGATGAATGTAGAAAAGAAAAGACAGAAGTCGCTCCAATGTAATTCGAAGATAAGCAGTACGCGTTTCAACGCTCTAATGGGTGCAGTGTTAGCAGTTGGAGACAGTAAAAGTAGCTCTGCAGTTGATGATCTCAATTGCCACACACAACCATCCCAGGTGCTTGCTTTAACTTCGCGCTATCAAATGTGGTTGCATGTTGCATATGGTGTCTAGCTTGTATTGCTTCCAATTTGGTTAAATTGCATCTGCTTACTTTACACATTATACCTTTGATAATGACATGCCTTCCTGTTTTTGATACATACTACATATGTCTATTAACCATGTTCGTATATCAAACTAATGCTCTTTTGTATCCCTCATCAATCACTTATGATGAGACAGTCACCCGGGTGGGTTACTATGAGACACCCTACTCGTTTAAAGAGTGCAGTGTCATCCTCCGCACATGATTCTCAAGAAATAGCAAGGCTAAATGAAGATAGTCAACGTAGCTCTCTAGTTGATCACCGCAATTCCCCCACACCACCATCGCAGGTGCTTTCTCTTACTTGGCAGTGTGATATGTGGTTGCATGTTGCATATGGTGTCTACCTTGTAATGCTTCTAATTAGGGTAAATTGCATCTGCTTAGTTAACACATTATACCTGTGAATATGACATGCCTTCCTGTTTTTGGTACATACTACGTCTTTCTATTAACCATGTTCTTACATCAAACTACTTCTCTTGTGTATCCCTCATCAATGCTCCTAATTTGTTAAATTGCATCTCCTTAGCTTACACATTATACATGTGAATATGGCACGCCTTCCTGTTTTTGGTACATACTACATCTTCCTATCACACCATGTTCTACATCAAACTACTGTTCTTGTGTATCCTGCATCTATCGCTTATGATGAGACAGTCACGCGCGTGGGTTAATATGAGACACAATACTCTTAGAAAGAATGTAATTTCATCCTCTCCACATTATTCTCAAGAAACAACAAGCCTAAATGAAGATATTGAAAGTTACTCTGTACCTGAAGACAGCACTTCCCCTACACCACCATCACATGTGCTTGCTCCAACTTCGCAGTGTGATATGTGGTTGCATGTTGCATACGGTGTCTAGCTTGTAGTGCTTCTAATTAGGGTAAATTGCATCTCCTTAGTTTACACACTATACCTATGAATATGACATGCCTTCTTATTTTTGGTACACACTACATCTATGTGTTAACCTTGTTCTTACATGAAACTACCTCTCTTCTGTAACCTGCATCAATTACTTACGATGAGTCACCTTTATTCGTTGCATATTGCATATTATTTCTAGCCTGTTGCCATGTATTGCTTCTAATTTGGTTAAATACATTTGTTAGGGCACCCTTTTAATTTGGCAGAGTGATATTGGTTTCATCTTTCATATGGTTTCTAGCTTGCATCGATTCTAACAAGTTCAAGCACCTTGTGCTTAGTTTACACTTTATACATCATACATGTCAATATGTAACGCCGTCCTGTTTTTCATACATATTCCATCCTCCTATCATGCGGCTGCCGTACATGAAAGTAGTGTTCGTCAGTATCATGCATCAATAAGTTCTGAAGAGCAAATTTTATTCCTTTTTCTTGTGGGTTTGACTTGACAAGGCAAAATCAAGAAAGAGGAAGCAAAAGAGTAAGGAAGGTGATGATGGTGGTCCTCTGCAGCAACGTAAACGGAGCTTCTGTACCGATTATCCTTGTACTGATAGTGCATCACATGGTCCAAGTCTCCACTCCCCTACTCCACCATCCAAGGTGCTTGCTCTAACTTGGCAGTGTGATATCTGGTTGCATGTTGCATATGGTGTCTAGTTCGTATTGCTCCTAATTAGTGTAAACTGCATCTGCTTATCTTACACATGATACATGTGAATATGACACGCTTTCCTGTTTTTGGTACATACTATATCTGTCTATCACACCATGTTCTTACATGAAACTACTCTTCTTGTGTATCCTGCATCAGTCACTTATGATGGGACACCTTTAAGTTGGCAGTGTGATATTGGTTTGCGTCTTGAATATGATTTCTAGCATGTATTGCTTCTAGTTTGATGAACGCCACCTATGATGAGACGGTTTTAACTTGGCAGAGTGATATTGATTGCACCTTCCATATGGTGTCTTGCAGTGTTTCTAATTTGTTGATGTGCCTTCTGCTTAGTTACCACATCATAGGTGTGAATATGTCAAGCCGTCCATTTTTTCGTACATATTCCATCCTCGTATCATGACTTTGCCTTTCATCAGAGTAGTGTTCGTCAGTATCATGCATGAATGAGTTCTGAAGAGCGAATGATATTCCTTTTTCTTGTCGGTATGACCTCACAATGAAAAATCAATAAAGCTGAAGGAAATTAGCAAGGCATTGGATGATGGTGGTCCTTCCGAGCAACTGAAACGGAGGTTCTCTACAGATTCTACTCCGCCATCCTCCCAACAAGATTCGCAAGACAACGCAAGGCTAGACAGTCAACGTAGCTGTGTAGATGATGAGCACATCTCCCCTACTCCACCATCACAGGTTCTTGCTCTAACTTGGCACTATTATATGTGGTTCCATGTTGCGTATGATGTCTAGCTTGTATTGCTTCTAACTTTGTTGAATTGCATCTGCATACTTTACACATAATGCCTGTGAATATGACATGTGTTCCTGTTTCTACATCAAACTACTATTCTTGCATATCCCGCATCAGTCACTTATGATAAGCCACCTTTAAGTCGCCACTATGATATTGGTTGTGTCTTGCATATGATTTCTAGCATATACTGCTTCTAATTTGTTGAAAAGTCATACAGTTTGAACTTGGCAGAGTGATATTGGTTGCATCTTTCATATGGTGTCTAGCTTGCAGTGCTTCTAATTTGTTGAAATGCCTTCTGCTTAGTTACCACATCATAGGTGTGAATATGTCACACCATCCTGTTTTTCATACATATTCCATCCTTGCATCATGTGTTTGCCTTTCATCCGAGTAGTGTTCGTCAATATCATGCATGAATGAGTTCTAAAGAGCGAATTTTATTCCTTTTTCTTATCGGTTTGACTTCACAATGCAAAATCATTACAGCTGATGGAAATTAGTCCGGCAATGGATGATGGTGGTCCTTCGGAGCAACTCAAACAGGGGGTCTCTACAGATTCTACTCTGCCATCCTCCCAACAAGATTCGCAAGACAACACAAGGCTGGACAGTCAACGTAGCTGTGTAGATGATGAGCACATCTCCCCTACTCCACCATCACAGGTGCTTGCTCCAACTTGACACTATTATATGTGGTTGCATGTTGCGTATGATGTCTAGCTTGTATTGCTTCTAACTTGAATTGCATCTTCTTACTTTACACATAATGCCTGTGAATATGACACGTGTTCCTGTTTCTAGAACATACGTGTACATGATGAGCACATCTCCCCTACTCCACCATCACAGGTGCTTGCTCTTACTTGGAACTGTTATACGTGGTTGTGTTTTCCGTATGATGTCTAGTTTGTATTGCTTCTGATTATGTTGAATTTCATCTGTGTAGCTTACAACTTATACCTTTAACGATCACTTACCCATAAGACACATTTAACTTGGGACTGTGATGTAGGTTGCATCTTGCATTGTCTTCTAGCTTGTACTGCTTCTAATTTCTTGAAATGGCACTTACGACGAGACACTTTTTACCTGATAGAGTGATATTGGTTGCATGTTCATATGGTGCCTAGCTTTCATTTCTTCTAATTTTGTTGAAATGCCTTCCGCTTACTATTTTTTCATACATATTCCATCCTCCTATTGTACGTGTGAATATGAAACGCTGTCTTTTTTTGTATATATTCCATCCTCCTGTGCTTGCCTTACATCAAAGTAGTGTTCGTCTGTATCATGCATCAACCAGTTATGCAGAGCCAATTTTATTCATCTTCTTGTGGTTTTGACTTCATAAGGCAATATCAGAAAATAGGAAGGAAAAGAGTAAGTTAGGGGATGTTGGTGGTACTCTGCACCGACGCAAACAGAGACTCTCTAGATTTGCCACTGCTACTGCTACTGAAGTTGAAGTCCCAAGTCTACATGATGAGTTCATCTCCCGCACTCCACCATCGCAGGTGCTTGCTCTAAGTTGACAGTGTGATAATTGGTTTCATGTTGCATATGTTATCTAGCCTGTATTTCTTCTATTTTGATGAAATTGCACCTGCTGAGTTTATACGTTATACATGTGCATATGACATGGCTTTCTGTGTCTAGAATACACTGCATCTATCTATCATACCATGTTCTTACATCAAAGTACTGCTGTTGTGTAGCCCGCATCAGTAACTCATGATTGGACGCTTTTAACATGGCAGTTTGATAGTGGTTGCATCTTCCATTGATTTCTACGTTGTACTGCTTCTAATTTTTCAAATTGCCGCTTATGACAAGACACTTTTAACTTGGCAGACTAATATTGGTCGCATCTTTCATATCGTGTCTAGCTTGCATTACTTCTATTTTCTTGAAAATCCTTTTGCTTAGTTTGCACATCGTAGCTGTTAATATGTCATGTCGTCCTGTTTTTCTTACATATTCCATCCTAATACGGTTTTCTTACATCAAAGTATTGCTTGTCTGTATCATGCATCAATGAGTTCTGAAGAGTGATTTTATTCTTTTGTGTTGTGGGTACAGCTTGACATGGCAAAGTCAAAAAAGAGCAAGGAAAATAATATAGTAGGGAGTGTTGTTACTCGTCGGGTGAAACGGAAAAGGCTCTGCCATCGAGATTCTGCTAGTACTTATAGTGGAGTAGAAGGTCCAAGTCCACCGGATAAATCTACAAACACAGTATCACCTGCTCCACCAGCTGCAGCATCCGCTTCAACTGTACCAACATCTCAACCAGTTACACGTTCGTTTGCTCCAGAACTGGTCAGTTCCCAAGCTGCCTTCACACCTAACATTACTTACGAAGCACTGTTGACACAACAGGACTTGGCATGATCAGATGAACCTCATGAGCATCAACACCAAGACGGTACCTGACCGAGTCAAGTTGCAGTTGCATGCTGCTTTATATGTACTCTCATAGTTTGATGTACACTAACACTTTCCATATTTGTTGTTGAACTAGCACCACGGCGCAAGCGGAAACAGACATTAGGGATAATGCTTGACAGATTAACAAAATCTAAAGGAGGAAGAATGGAGATCCATTTTGAGGCAGGTTTAAAAAGGCCACGTGATGCTACAGAGTCAGCCAAGTTAGTATCAGAGGCAGCCGTTGCCGTTAGGTGTCATGCGTGTATCCTCCCAACGTGGATCCAGTACAGGAATGAGAAAGACAATACCCAGTTTAACACCTTCCTTGACCATTTATCTGTAAGTAATGTTATTGATCGCAATTAGTAATATTGTCTTGCTCTGTCCCATACTTTCTAGCTTCCTCCTAATAAGACTCACATTCTTTTTTCAACAGATGAGGTTCAAGTTGGATCCAAAAGATGATGCAACTAAACAAGCATGCTCTCATGTTTTTCAGTCTGCTCTGCGACAGTATCGGTACCACCTTAGAAAATCTCATTTTGAAGGCAAGGCTAACAATGAAATTGCCCAAACATCTCCAGTGGAATATATTACAGATGAAGACTGGACAACCCTCGTTAAACACTGGTCTGATCCAAAGTATCAGTTAGGCTATTTGTATTTGATCAGACCACATATTGAACTTGTATTTATGTATGTGCCTTACAAGTGTATCTTCTTCTAGGCTAACTGTTTGAAGTACAAAACCAACCATTCTAAAGTGAAATTCCAATAGACAACAGGATCTCGTAGCTATATTGCACACTGCGAGGCTCTTGTAAATAGCTGCTACTTCCTTGTTTTTTTTGTGCCATATTATCGTATCTATATTGACTTGTTCCAAATACAGCGGAAAGCCCGTGCGGACCAAAAAGAACCTGAACCGAATGCAGTGCAAATCTTCAAGGATTGCCACACCAGCAAGATGAAGGGAATCAGCACACCAGTTCAAGCCGCTGTTGTAAGTCCTTACTCCTCCTGCCTTGAACTAATTGGTACTGCGATGTGTTCATTTAACTACTCGGTTTGCAGCCAATGTCAGTTACTCTGTTCACTTTTATACACAGTTGTCTTAGCGTATCATTTCACCTTACATGGTTTAAAAGAGATGAAGGATACTCTTTTGGTCTTGATCTGTAATCTAGTTGTTATGTTCACATGCGCACACAATGATAAAATAGCCAGTTTATTTTATATCTGTTTGCCCATGATATGAATGATGTCATACTATGTTCATCCTACTTTAAACCATGTCTCTTTATCCTTAGATGTCAACGAATGTGAGGAAATAGACAATACAGTAGGCATGCTCCATGGACATATTTTCCGAAAGTGATTTTATTATGTAGTTGGCACTACAATACATGCTAATGTATTACAATAGTTCACCAAAATAAGTTATGTATAAACGTTTAACCTACTTTGTTTGTTTTTGTCTCATTAGTAACTCACTGGTACACTAATCTACAAGTTCAAACTTTCAGGAAGCTATAGAACAAATGATTGAACAGCCACAACCACCTGAAGGTGACGAGGCTACTACAGGCACAATGTCACCTCATGCTGCAGTGCGTTAGTATCTCTCCACTAACAGTGCAAAAAGCACCTTCCTTCGTAATTCTGGGTTGGTTGTCAAGGTAACCTCGTCCAAATCGCCTACTGAACAAAATCTTCCTTCTAGACAGAGTGATATATCTGTGCTCCAGACACAAGTTCAACCCCTAATGGACGTTGTTTCGGAAACAAGAATAGTGGTTGAGAAATGCCGTCAAGATATGAATGGTTTTGAAACCAGACTATCAGACATTCGCTTCGTTGTTGAAGAGCAATGGCGGAAAAAAGGTGGAGATCGTGCTGCTCCATCAGATTCTACAGCCTGAAACATTAGCACTCAGGTCAAATGATCTGTGCTTCTATACATCTGATGGTGCTTTTATCTGGAAGGACTGTAAACTTTATGCCAACAGGCCTTTTGTTGTATGATTGGAATTTATTTTGTTGTGATACAAAATTTATGATGCTGCCACAGGCTGTAGTAATTATGAAGCTATTTTTGTATAGTGTAGGTTTATCTTAGTAATGTATTCGGACGAAATCTTCATAGGAGCCCAACATGCCAACATTTGTCGTGCCCATTCCAATTGGGCTAAAAACGATTACGGGCCGAAATTGGCATGTAGCCCACTAAAAATATCTGGGCTTAAATTAGCATAAGCTTTCAAATTTTTCTGGTAAGCCTGTGCCCATAGTGGGCCTTTAACAGGTCTAAACATTATTTGGGCCCTCAGTAAAATAGGCCGTTTACAGGTGTAAATATGTCGAGCCCATAAAAAACATGGGCCTTTAATAGACCGAAAGTGAGATTGGGCCCTGATTGTGCCAAATAACCCACTGGACTTAGCAGGCCGAAATGGTGGCCCATTTACGATGAGGATATTTGACAGGCCGAAATTCGGACGGGCCGTAAATGCGCCGACCTAATACACGGGCCTTTAACAGAACGGAACTTCGGTCGGGCTAGATTATCGTCAGTTTTATATGGGCCGTTAATGGGCCCGATATGACGTTGGGCCACATATGGCCGATGGTTTACGTCCGGCGTTAACAGGACGAAAATGACAACAGGCCTAAAGTGGGCCAAATCTATAGTGGGCCTCTAATAGGTCGAATGACAGACATGGTCGAATATGACCCAAATCCTTCACGGTCGTTTATGGGATGAAAGTTTTGATGGCCTGTAAATGGGCCCAAATGAAGCCGAACCTTTAACAGGCCGAAAATACACCGGGCCGTAATTCGGCTCAATTACTTAGCGGACTGTTAACGGGCCAGAAGTGACCATGGGCCGCATTGATGACAAGTTTAGACCAGGCCGTTGACGGGCCGATTTGACAGGGAATGTTGGGCCTTTAGCTGGGTCGGCCCATTATGGTCTGCGGAATCTTGTGGGCCTTTAGCTGGGCCGGCCCATTGTGGTCCACAAAATCTTGTGGGCCTTTAGCTGGGCTGGCCCATTATGGTCTGCTAAATTTGGTTGGCCTTTAGCTGGGCCGGCCCATTATGGTCCGCTAAATCTTATGGGCCTTCGGTTGGGCCGTTCCACATGTCAACATATCATAGGCCCATCTCGACCCTTGGATGAGTGACACATGTGCCAACGCGGAGCTGACACGTGGATCCGTCAGCCAATGAGAATTTTACACGTGGAAAATCGGCATTGGTCGTGGCTGTTAACGGGTTATCGGATCCAAAATCCGACCGGATAGCTTAACGGCGTTCCGTTACGGTGGATGCCACGTGTCGGTCACCCTTGACGAAAGCACTTATGTGACGCGCGATTTATTGTCATGGAAGTGGACACTTCCGTGATGATAATTTTGGTAATGTCATGGAACACTTCTACGACAGCACTGGTATGACTATCTTGATTTTGTCATAAATTTGTCATGGATGTACATGCATGACAAAAAACGCGACCTACTGTGACAAACACGTATCATCATGGAAGTGTATTTTTTTTGTAGTGCTAGCGTGCATGCATCTAATAACTAATTAACCATACATCATATGTAAATAATTTATATATGTAAAATGCTTAGATTTTCATCTAGTTTCATAACATTCAACTTGCATCCCTGTTTAAAATGTTTAACTTGTTGTTTGTATTAATTTGCATAAATAACATGCTAATATGAATTATTTCATAACTAAATAACCGTAGCTCGGTTTAAATAAACTTTATATGTAAATGGGGTGGAAAAATGCATAGATTAACTTGGTGCACTTACTTTACATGTTTAACAACTCTAAAATTATGTAATAGGTAGAACAGTACCAAATTCGAAATATGGACATGAGGATTTTCCAGAATTGTTGTTTGTTGTTCCGGTCTCATTTAAACTTGCCTAGATAGGTAGTTTTCATATGTTTCACCTCTTGCCATGTTTAACAACATTTAATATTGCTGTACCTAAATGAGAGAGAACTAAATAACTCGAATGTGGTGTTTCATCAATATGCAACTCGTTGCACTGAGCTCCACTCAAATTGTAGTGTTGTTTGTTGCACTTTGCCATGCCATGCCTCTTTAAACCGGACATGTATCATACTTGGTTGTGCATCATGCCATGTTTGTGTGATGCTTGTTTACCATGTTGTTTGCTTCTTTCCGGTTTGCTTCTCTCGGTAGCTTCGGTTTCGTTCTGGAGTTGTGAGGATTCGTTCGACTACGTCTGTTTGTCTTCTTCATGGACTCGTTCTTCTTCCTTGCGGGATTTCAGGCAAGATGACCATTACCCTCGATATCACTTCTATCTTTGCTTGCTAATTGCTTCGTTCTATCGCTATGCTGCGCAACCTATCACTTGCTTACCATGCCTCCCATATTTCCATGTCAAGCCTCTAACCCACCTTTCCTAGAAAACCGTTGTTTGACTAAGTTACCGCTTTTTCTCAGCCCCTCTTATAGCGTTGTTAGTTGCAGGTGAAGTTGAAGATTGCTCCATGTTGGAACAGGATTATTTTGGGATATCACTATATCTCTTATTTAAATTAATGCATCTATATACTTGGTAAAGGGTGGAAGGCTCGGCCTTATGCCCGGCGTTTTGTTCCACTCTTACCACCTTAATTTCCGTCATAGTCGTGTTATGTTCCTTGATTTTGCGTTCCTTACGCGGTCGGGTTTATGGGAACCCATTGATAGTTCGCTTTGAATAAAACTCCTCCAGCAAGGCCCAACCTTGGTTTTACATTTGCCTAACAACCCACTAACTTTCCCTTGGGTTTTCGCGAGTCCGAGGGTCATCTTTATTTTAACCCCCCCAGGCTAGTGCTTCTCTAAGTGTTGGTCCGAATCGAGTAGACTGCGGGGCCACCTCCGGGAAACTTGAGGGTTGGTTTTACTCGTAGGATGTCTCATCCAGTGTGCCCTGAGAACGAGATATCTGCAGCTCCTATCGGGATTTGTCGGCACAGTTAGGCGGTCTTGCTGGGCTTGTTTTACCATTGTCAAAATGTCTTGTAACCGGGATTCCGAGACTGATTGGGTCTTCCCGGGAGAAGGAATATCCTTCGCTGATCGTGAGGGCTTGTGATGGGCTAAGCTGGGACACCCCTGCAGGGTATAAACTTTCGAGAGCCATGCCCGCGGTTATGTGGCAGATGGGAATTTGTTAATATCCGGTTGTAGAGAACTTGACACCTGACTTAATTAAAATGTGCCAATCGCGTGTGTAGCCGTGATGGTCTCTTTTCGGCAGAGTCCGGGAAGTGAACATGGTTTGGGTTATGTTTGGACGTAAGTAGTCTTCAGGATCACTTCTAGATGACGACCGTTGCGTTGCTTCTCTTCTCGCTCTTATTTGCGTATGTTAGCCACCATATTTGCTTAGTGATTGTTGCAACTCCACCTCATTACCTTGTCCTACCCTTAAGCTTAAATAGTCTTGATCTCGCGGGTTTTGAGATTGCTGAGTCCTCGTCACAAGATACTACGAAACAATTGTAGGTGTCGATGATACCAGTGCAGGTGATGCATCCGAGCTCAGTTGGGAGTTTGATGAGGATCTTGGTTGTTACTATGTTTCTTTTCTGGATGATCAGTAGTGGAGCCCAGTTGGGACAATCGGGGATCTAGCATTTGGGGTTGTCTTCTTTCTTTCGGATTTGTTCATAGACAGACTTATGTGTGTACTCTGAATGATGTGTGATTTATTTAAGTACTTGTGTGAAGTGGCGATTGTAAGCCAACTCTTTATCCCTTTCTTCTTCATTTCATGGGATTGTATGAAGATGATCCTTCTTGCGAAACAACCACAATGCGGTTATGCCTCTAAGTCGTGCCTCGACACGTGGGAGATATAGCCGCATCGTGGGCGTTACAAGTTGGTTACATAGCCATCCCCGACTTAGGAGCCCCCTGCTTGATCGAATCGCTGATGTTGTTGAGTCTAGAACAAAAAAAATTTGAGTGTTAGGATTATATATATTGGAGAGTAGGATTCTTTTTACTCCTCAGTCCCTTCATCGCTCTGGTGAGGCCTCCTAACATAGATGTTTTGTCTTTCCACTCCTCAAATTTCACTAAATTGTTTTTAGGATCACACGGGTATCTTGGGATCGTTCCGATATTCTTGTGACGAGAACATTGTTCTTGGTGCCTCCTGACATTTAGGGGTTGTGGCAGTGCCCCGGGAGTTGAGCTCCAAGGTGTTGTCGTCACAATCCTTTCATCTTGAAGCTATAGTGATTGGTACGCCCATTGTGGATGGCGGCTCGGTCAAATTGCCATGGTCGACCAAGAAGGAGGTGGCAAACGGACGTAGGGACGACATCACACTCCAAAGTGTCTTCATATGCTCGTATCTTGAAAGAAACTTGCAACATATGCTCGACTTGGATAGTGCCGAAATCGCTTAGCCATTGGACCTGTGGGTGCTTCATCTTGACCAATTGGAGCTTGGAACATAGTTCTTCACTTGCCAAGTTGTGACAACTCCCTCCATCAATGATGACCTTGAAGGACCTTCTATTGATGTTGGCCTTGGTGTGGAAGATGTGGCATCTTTCTTCTTCGTCCTGTTGAAGTTGAAGAGTTAAGACTTTGGACACAACGAGAGCGGGGCTCGAATCCTCATCACAAAAGACTTGATCATCTTCGTCTTCGTTCACGCTCCGGTGCATGGCCACTTACTCAAGGGCTTCCATTTCCTCTTCACTAATGGAGTCATAGGTTCCGTCATCATTGAGGATCATGGTGCGCTTGTTGGTACACTCAAAGGACTTGTGGCCTCGGCCGCCGCATGTGAAACACTTGATGGAACTTGTCTCGACGGTCTCATCGGTTGGAGTAGATGATGAAGCTCACAGCTTGAAGTTTCTTGTAGTAGGAGGACGACTTGTGGTGGTTGAAGTTTTCCTGTAAGTCCACTTGTTGCTGTTGCTTGTAGGTGGCTTGGTTGAGGTAGAAGTTGTTCGAATCGTTGAAGCTTGGGTGTTGGAGAAGCCATAGCTCTTCGAAGAGTACTTGGCGTACTTGAAGTCATCTTGCACTTGAAGTTCTACTTTGGTAGCTTGATGCACTAGCTCAACGAGGTTGGAGTAGGGTTGGAAGTCGGCAATCTTCTTGATGGGATGATTGAGGCCATTCAAGAAACGGGCCATAGTTTGCTCATCATCTTGTGTGGCATTGGCTCTTATCATGGCCATCTCCATTTCCTTGTAGTATTCTTCAACGCTCTTTGTTCCTTGCTTGAGGAGTTGGAGTTTCTTGAAGAGGTCGCGGTTGTAGTATGTTGGCACAAAGCATGCTCGCATGACATCCTTCATTTGATCCCATGTGGTAATTGGTGGTTCACCTCTTGCCTCTCGGCGTTCAAGGACTTGTTCCCACCATATGAGCATGTAGTCTTGGAACTCAAGGGATGCCATAGCAATCTTCTTCTCTTCCTCATAGTTGTGCAAACGAAAGATCTTGTCGACCATCAATGCCCATGAAAGGTACTCTTCGGGATCATTGCTTCCATTGAACTTGGGCATGGTGAACTTGAGCTTGCCATAGCGTTGCTCTTCATTGTGTTGGGGTCGAGGGTGATGATGACGCCCTTGACGGGGAGTATTGTCAACCTCATATTCCTCTTGGCGTGGTGGATTTCCATAATCATCATGCTCTTGATGAACTTAAGGTTGTGGAGGAGCTTGAGGGACTTGACGATGCACTCTTTCTTGGTTGTTTCGCTCTTGAATTTCTTCACAAAGTGCTTCCTCTTGATTGCGCCTATCTCGATTGCGGTTGGTGATGGCTTGACTTGACTCTCGAAGGGCACGTTGCGCCTCAAGTGCTTGAGCTTCACGTTGTTGTTGTTGAAGACGTTGAGCCTCGGCATCTTGTTCGTCTTGGTGTTGGCGCGCTCGCTCTTCTTCTTGGTGACGTTGACATTGCCTTTCTTGTGCTTGTGCAAGAGTAGCTTGGTTTTGGCAATGATGATGTGCTTTCTCGTCGAATTGCTCTTGTGGATGATTTCCATGTAGAGGATTGCGAGTTGCTTGACGGTCTTGGCGCGCGGCTCAACTTAGGGTGTTGGATGTCGGTGTACTTGAGCCGGAGAGGGTGCCGTCGGAGTGTTGACTCGAGCGGCTCCGTCTTGAGTAGGACGGAGAGGTAGAAGAGAGGTTTACCATTAAGGCACGAATCTCATCCATCCTTGCATTGTTCTCTTGTTTGTGTCGTCGAGCTTGTTGTTGAAGTAGTCTCTTGTTCATTGCTCGGAGAGTGGCAAGTCGGCGGCGAGATTGTCGACGCGGCCGCTCATTGCTTGTTGTTCTTGATGTAAAGCTCTTTGTGCACTGAAGAGGTGGCTCTTGGTGACATAGGATGACATGTCATCGTCTTGCTCGATGAAGAGTGGGTTGGTAGAAGAACTAGGCCTGTCCATCATTCCAAGCAAATATGTGAGTGGGAGAAAGAGAAGAACTTATACCAAATGTACCTGGACCGATGTTGAAGATGGATCAATGATCACTCAAATGTGGAACAAGGTGTCGGTGGGAAACGACACCTGTGGGATCACTGGAATCCCTTCTACGGTTGCGGGGCGCGGGGATCGTGAGGAGAGTAGGACTAGCAAATGACACAAAGGGGATTTACCCAGGTTCGGGCCGCAAAGATGCGTAAAACCCTACGATCCTGCTTTGGTGGATGTATTAGTGTTCTTGAGCTCTCGAACTAGCTCTAGGTGCTGCGAGGTTTGAAAGAGCCGAATCCTTTCTCTGTGTGCCACGGGCCTCCTTTTATAGGCAAAAGGGGCTGCCACAATGGCACACAGGAGGTGAAAAGTGCTACATCATTGCGAGTTTATCACTAGTATTACAGGACAAGACGCATTTAATGCGAGGCTTAGGTGTCCCTTCGATTTATCGGGGACGGGGGCGAGGCCCATCCCGTCCGTCGCCGCTCCTCCTCGCTTCGACACGCGCCCTGGACAGCGATGCATGCGGTGCCATGTATGCAGGCAGGCAGCTAAGGTGGCGCGGTGGTGGAGCCTCCACGAAGGATTGCATGCTGCCACGCAGGTGCCTGCCCAGCTGGTTGGGTCGGCAGCTGCATGCGAACGACAGTGAAGACTTAGCTGGCGCGGGCCTGGCAGCGGGCCTGTCAGTGTGTTTGACGAGGGCCTTATCGGGTGGCCCGGCAAGGGTCTTGCCGGGTGGCCCGACAAGGGTCTTGCCGGGTGGCCCTGCAAGGGTTTTGCCGTGGCGCGCTGGCCTCCTCGGCAAGGATCTTGCCTGGGGTCTTGCGGGTTTCTCCAGTGAGGATGGTTGCCTTCCTATCCTTATTTGATCTTGTCTATTCTTTGTCTTCACAAAGATCTGCATGCCACCACAGAGGTGCCTCCCGAGCCTTGTCCCAATGCGTTTATCGAGCGTTGGTGAGCTCAAGGGCGGCTCGCTTCGGCTGGCGTGGGCGAGCTCCCCCGGCAAGGGTCCTTGCCGGGGAAACCTGCTCCGTCCATTTGATCTTTGTGGACTTGGTTCTTGTTGTTGCTTTGTTTGCCTTGTGACTTCGGCTTCTCTCCGGCTTCCCTTTCCCGTCATGTTATACGTGGCCGTGGTGGGAGGCTCTGACTGCCCGTGCAGAAGTAAAGGGGTCAAAAGTAGTGCCCCTACTTTTGTACACCGATAGGAGCCCCCGGGCCTGGCTCACACATAAGCACTGCACATTGTTGGGCCAGGCCCAGAACGGTGCGCTGGTAGTTGGGGCGGATTTTTACCGCGGCCGCTGTTCTATCGCTGCGCTTTCCCATGACCCGCGCTGAACGCGCGACGTGGGGGTCATGCGCGCGCGCATGATGGAAGCATCCTGGCGTCACCTTGTGGTGGACAGTAAAGAGGCAGCTTGTGTGTCTCTTCGAGACTGCAGGCCGCCTCCCATTTAGTGCCTTCGCTACTGACGTTCCACGCGTCCCACTGCGCCCGCCCCTTGCGCCACGTTCGATGTATGCATAACACAGAGCGAATGGCAGGCACGCGGGACGTGGGAAGTCACGCGCGTGCGGGTCAATTCTCATGTGCTTTCAATGGAGCGGGGAGGGCGGTCGATGGCCCCGCTTGCTGTCACTTCAATGAACCGGATTGGCCGAGGGTGGGCGGCCGAGCCTCGCCCCCGCCCCTTTATATAGAGGGGGGCGGGAGGAACGGTGCCTCTCAACTCTTCGCCATCTTCCTCTCCCCATTCTTGCTTCCCTTCTTCTTCTACCATGGCGAGGGGGCGTGGCAACGCATCATCGGTGGCAGCAAGAAACTCGGCCAGATAACGCATCGCTCCTCCCCAGGAGCTTGTAGCGGCTGAGCCGGCTGCTAGAGGAAGGGGGAGGGGGCGAGGTCGAGGCCGTCGCGGTGCCTGAGGGAGAGGAGGACGGGGCGGCAGATCCGCCTCACTCCCTCCAGCAGTCCCTCCTCCGATGGAGGCCATGCCAGGGACAACCCCTGTGAATTCTTTGTCAGGCTGCGCCATCCGCCGCGCCGTCACCTTGGCCTTCCGACCCCATTTGCGCGGGAGATGGAGCTGGATCCGCCGCAGGCGCTGCGGCTGCACATGAGGGGTTGCGGGAACAGTGGCACATGGGTCGATGTCGAGTTCCCCGCCCCTCACATCATGTGTCTTCACCAAGGGTGGAAGACCTTCGCTCGCCTCCATAGCTTGATGGATGGGCTCGCTCTCCATTCCAAACTAATGGAGGGTGGCCTCCTCTCCGTCAAGATCTTTGGGCACTTCGGGACCCATGTGAGGTGCTGCGTGGAGAGCTCCTCCGACGATGAAGATTCCTCCTCACGCGAGAGTGGCGAGGAAGACAATGGCAGCGACGACGAGGGCAGTTGGCGGCAGGATAACGGGTCCGACTAGGTGTCAGGCACCGCTCCGACCGGCACCGGCGACCCCATCATCCATGTCGCCGGCTCCTTGAACTTCTCGGGGTCGTCTCCTTGGGCGGCTGGCGGAGGGAAGCTGCGGAAGAGGAAGAGGACGGGCGGCAAGGCCGTCAAGTCGGAGTACGCTGGTACCGACGCCTTCATTGCATGTTGGCGTCCTTCCACCTAGTCTTCGAGCTCTGCCTCCGACGCTGCCATCACCATCCAGCCTTTGGACGGCCACCGAGATGTTCTCCTGGTGTCTTCTACCACTCGTAGCTTGCCTAGGCGCCCCTTTTGCCCTTCTGCTTTCTTGTTCCATTTCTTGAGGAGAGAGACAAGAAAGGGATTACGGGCACCTTATATCTTTTTAGTCTTGTAAGCCTTCGGGCCTTTGTTAGCTTTAAAACTTGTAATCCCCCTGTTCATGTTTTTCATTTCGTATGAATTGTACCTGTACAGGGTGTTTTTTAATGAAAAAGGGATGTTTGCCGGGATTTTCGTTTGCGGGAGGAACCCATGACAAGGAGTGAATTCTTGTTATCTTTAAGACAAACGCTTTTTCGCCCGGCAACAGGCCTTGCCGTCTTTCCACCTTGCTCAACCTTTCTCACGCTCTTGGCGGAGGCAGGGATGAGGTGGGCTTAGGCTCCCTGTTCCCCTTCTTTGCTGCCGCGGCTACGACCAAATTCGGACCCAGGGGATAATCCTTGGGTACAAAAAGGGGGAGCACAGCAGCTTAGAGGTAGAACGGGGTTTCATATATCCCAGTCCATAACGAAATGCATGATAGAGGATAAAGGACTTATCTGGATCTGCAGCCCCTGGCGACCTTGGCTTGCCACGAAGGGACCCTTGTTCTTGCAGCCCCCGGCAACTCTGGCTTGCCGGGGTCCGGCCGCCGGTCCGTTCCTTTTCTTCCAAAACAGCTCGGCAAGAATACTTACATGCCCTGTGAACCAAAGAAAACAGAGAGGAACAGAGAGATGCGCATTCGACTCTAAGCTAGGGGTTAGCCCGCTAAGCACTATCAACCCTAACCAAGGAAGAGACTCAATCTAGCATGCATGCTACAATTTAGGGCACCAGCGTTTTGTTTATTTATGCTCAGGGTCTGCGCCTGGCTCTGTACGAAGGGTTACATGCCTTGCCGGCAAGGCTCGTACAAAAAGGGTGGCCTGCCGGGAGGGCCGGCAGCCGCGCCTTATGGGTAGAACTTGCGGAGATGCTCAATGTTCCAGGAGTTGCTCACTGGAATAGCTTCTTCGGTCTCCAGCCGGACTGCACCGAGCCTAGTGACTCGTGTTACCTGATAGGGGCCTTCCCACTTTGGCGTCAACATGTTGGAATTCTTGGCCGGCTAAACGTGCCAAAGAACAAGGTCGCCTCCCTCAAAGCTCCGGGCATGAACCTTGCGGCTATTGTAGCGGCGCAAGGCTTGCTGGTAGCATGCTGCTCTCATAGCCGCCCGGGGACGATCTTACTCAAGGAGAGTCACATCATCTTTCCACAATCGCTCTTGCTCAAGCTCATCATAAGCGAGCAGTCGAGGTGACCCATATATGAGTTCTATGGGGAGAACTGCTTCTGCCCCGTAAACCAGGGCAAAGGGTGTCTGGCCGATGGCTCGATTTGGCATCGTTCTGATCGACCAAAGAACCGCCGCCAACTCATCAATCCAGCGCCTTCCACTCTTGCGCAGCCTGTCAATAGTTTTCGTCCTTAAGCCTCGCAAGACTTCAGCATTTGCTCTCTCCGCTTGGCCGTTGCTCCGCGGGTATGCCACGGAAGCAAAACAGACCCTGCTACCGAGATCTTCAATGTATTGCATGAAGGCATGGCTTGTGAACTGTGTGCCGTTGTCGGTGATGATCCTATTGGGCACCCCGAAACGGCACACTAGCCCCTTGAAGAACTTGATGGCTGACTGCACTGTCACCTTCCTCACTGCTTCCACCTCTGGCCACTATGTGAAGTTGTCGATTGCGACGTACAAGTACTCAAAGCCCCCGACGGCAGGGGGAAAGGGCCCATTATGTCGAGCCCCCAGACCGAGAAGGGCCAGGAGAGAGGGATAGTTTGAAGGGCTTGAGTTGGTTGATGAAGCTTCTTCGAATGGAACTCGCATGCTTCACACTTGGTTACTAGTGCCGTCGCATCCTGGAGGGCGGTGGGCCAGAAGAAACCTTGCCGGAAAGCCTTGCCGGCGAGGTCCCTCGACCCTATGTGGGAGCCACATATGCCTCCATGTATCTCTGCCAACAACTTTAGTCCTTCCTCCCAGGAGATGCACATCAATTTCACCCCATTCGGTCTCCTTCTATATAATACGTTATCAACGAATTGGTACAGAGCAGACCGGCGGGCTACTCTTTCTGCCTCTTCCTGCTCCTCAGGAAGCTCTCCTTTTTGAAGGAACCGGACGGTATGCTGCGCCCATGACGGAGCCTGGGGCTCGACGGCAAGGACCAAAGGCATCTCTTCTGCCACGGGAGCGGCCGCCTCCACGGCCATGACCTGAGGTCCTGCTGGAGTTGGTTGCATTGCGGCAAGATCGACATCCACGGCAACATCTTCACCGGCGGCTCCAGGGAGCTCGGTGGGGAAGTACTTGCCGGTGCCTAGCTTTCTCCGCTTGTTCTACCCAGTCGACGGCTCAATGGATGGTTGGGTTAACTGAAGCATGAAGGTACCTGGTTCCACGGGTAGCTCGAGGGCAGCGCGCTTTGACAGGTTGTCGGCGATGTCATTCTCCGCCCGAGGGACATGCTTTGCTTGTATACCGTCAAAGCGCTCCTCCAGTTTCCTCACCTCATCTAAGTAAGCTTCCATCAACGGGCTTTGATAATCTTTGTTGATCTGCCTGATGACGAGTTGTGAGTCGCCCCTGACGATGAGCTTCTTAACTCCTAGGTCTGCCGCGATCTTGAGACTAGCAAGCAGACCCTCGTACTGGGCAGTGTTGTTGGTTGACATCTCTTAGAGAAAGTGCATCTAGATGACATACTTGAGGTGCTCTCTGGTGGGTGCGACAAGTAGCACACCAGCACCAGTGCCTTGCAGCGAGAAGGCACCATCAAAGTACATGATCCAGTTGCAGCTCGTTTCCTTGCCGGGGAGAGTGGTCTCCTGTACCTCTTCGTCAGGCGTCGAGGTCCATTCTGCAACAAACTCCACCAAGACTCTGCTCTGAATCGTCTAGGTACTTTCAAACTTCAAACCGAAACTTGACAGCTCCAGGGCCCATTCCACGATCTTCCCCGTTGCATCAGGGTTGTGTAGTATCCGTTGCAATGGGAGGCGGGTGACCACCGTGATCTCGTGCGCTTGGAAGTAGTGGCGCAGCTTCCTCGAGGCCATGTGGAGGCCGAAGAGCAGATTTTGCATACCTGAGTACCTCGACCTAGCCCCCTGCAAGAGGGAGCTGACGAAGTACACTGGGTGCTGCACCATTTTCTTCTTCTGCGCCTCTTCACCTGGTTGCGTGGGTCCTGTCATGCTGCCGTCAGCCCCTGTCGGGGACTCGATCTTGCTGGGATCAAGCCCTGCCAGAGAGGGTTTCGGCCTGCCATCTATTGGCTCTGCCGCTGTCGCTGCCTTTTCATCAGCCTCTCTCTGCGCCACTAGTGCAGCGCTAACCACCTGGTTCGTTGCTGCTAGATAGAGTAGCAACGGTTCTTGTGGTTTGGGCACAACCAGCACTGGAGTAGAGGAGAGGTATCTCTTCAAATCCTGCAGCGCTGCCTCGACTTCTGGGGTCCACTCCACTGGCCCTGCTTTCTTCAAGATCTTGAAAAAAGGAAGGGCCCGCTCCGCGGACTTGGAGATGAACCGGCTCATGGCAGCAACGCAGCCAGTGAGCTAATGCACGTCATTGATCCGCTTGGGTGCCTCAATCTTCTCGATGGCCTTGATCTTATCTGGGTTTGCTTCAATCCCGCGCTCGGACACAAAGAACCCGAGAAGCTTGCCGAAGGGGACGCCGAAGACACACTTCTCAGGGTTCAATTTGAGGTTGATCTTGCGCAGGTTCCCGAATGTTTCCTATAGATCTTGCACAAGTGTTGCTTTGTCCTTGGTTTTGACCACTATGTCATCCATATAAGCTTCCATATTTGTATGTAGCTGGGGCTCAAAACCAATTTGGACTGCTCTTGCAAAGGTTGAGCCAGCACTTTTCAACTCGAAAGGCATCCGTAAAAAGCAATACGTACCACATGAGGTGATGAATGCCGTCTTTTCCTCATCTTCCTTTGTCATGAAGATCTGGTGGTATCCCGAGTAGGCGTCGAGGAACGATAAGAGGTCACACCCAGCCGTGGAGTCAACAATCTGGTTGATGCGACGCAACAGGAAAGGGTCCTTTGGACAGGCCTTATTGATGTCTGTGTAGTCAATACACAGCCTCCATTTCCCATTTGCCTTGCGCACCACTACCGGATTGGCCAACCACGTCAGATGGAGTACTCCCCTCACCAAGCTTGCCGCCTCTAGCTTTCTGATTTCCTCCGTGATGAACTCTTGCCTCTCCAGAGATTGCTTCCTGACCTTTTGCTTGACGGGCCGTGCATGAGGAAAGATAACAAGATGGTGCTCAATCACCTCCCTGGGAATTCCGGGGATGTCAGAAGCTTGCCATGCAAACACATCAACATTCGCCCATGGTAAAAGCTCCTCTCGTGCCGTCCTCCTTGACGGGCACCTTCTTGGTCTCTGGTGGTGTAGCCCTGGACTTCTTGCTCTTGCCGGCGGAGCTCTCTAGCACGTTCTCAATGGAAGCACAACACCCCGAAGAGGTGCGCTTGCCGGAGTGGGTGCGAGGAGTCTTGCCGGTCTTCTTCTCTCCTGAGGCTCCGTCGGCAGGAGCAGGCGCCTTAGCGGCAACTGCTGCAACTGCTTCCTGATAGAGTTGGTCGGCGCAGATTAGCGCATCTTTCTTGTAGGAGGGGCCGGTGGTGATGTTCATCGGCCCGGGCATCTTCAGCATGTTATAGGCATAGTGTGAAGCCGCCATGAACTTGGCTAGCGCCGGGCGGCCGAGGATCCCGTTGTAAGGCAAGGGGATCTCGGCTACATCGAAAACAATCCTCTCCGTCCTGTGGTTTAGTTCGCCTCTGAATGTCACGGGCAGCGTGATCTTTCCCTTTGGCTGGCTCCTCCCCAGGTTAACCCCTTGGAACGTACCTGTCTCCTCGAGGTCTCCATCAGGGATCTGTAGCCTTCTGACCACAACGGGCGAGATCAAGTTTAGGCCGGCCCCGCCATCAACCAACATCTTTGTCACCTTGAGGTTGCGGATTGTTGGTGAAACCAACGACGGCAAGCACCCGACCGCAGTGGTGCGGTCAGGATGGTCCTTGGTGTCGAAGATGATGGGCGTGCTGGACCATTTCAGCGGCTTCCATGCATCAAACGATGGCTCCACCGCTGTGATCTCACGCGCCCACTACTTGAGTTGGTGGTGGGATGTATGCAGCGAGGCGCCACCATCGACGCACATGGCCTCTATGGCTTTCTGAAACTCGTGGTCGCCAGACTCGTCGTCCTCGTCATGATCATCGTCTTCCTGCTTCTTGTCGCGGCCCTAGGCGGGCCTCTCCTGCTGATTCTCCTTGCCGCGGCGGCCTTCTTGGCTGCCACGTTTCTTGCCGGATCCCTCGGCACCATCTGGGCCTTTCTCCTTGTCCCGCCCCTCATACTCGGCTTTCTGCTTCTCGACGAGCAGCTCTACCTGCCGGCAGTTTTGGAGATCATGGCCCTTGGTGTGGTGGATCTTGCAGTACTGCTTGTCGGAGCCTCCTGGCTTGTCGGCAGCCGCCAAGGCCCTGCAAGCGTCACACCCGGCAACCTCCTTGCCGGGGTCGCTCACCTTGGTCTTCTTGGTGGTGCTGGTGTCGTCGGATCCCTCAACGGCAAGCACGGCCTTGCCCTTGCGCTCCCTATTACGGCATCGCCTTTCTTTGCTGGGGTGGCGGTATCGCCAGTGGAGTCAGTTTCCGCACCGGCATCTTCGCCGGGGTACTTCCTTCCCTCCTCGGCACGAGCGCACCAATCGGCCAGAACATAGAGCTCGGCCACATTCTTAACCTTGTTCATCGCCAGTTCTTCACGCATCTTGCGATTGCGCACGTTCTGATGGAATGCACTGATCACGGCAGCGGGATGAACATCGGGGATGTTGTACTGCACCCGGCTGAACCTTTGGATGTACTTGCGTAGGTTTTCTCATTCCTTCTGGGGGATGATGTGTAAATCACTCGCCTGGCCATGAGCTTGGTGACCTCCAGTAAAGGCGCCAACACTCATGGCACAGATCTTCGCGGGCCCCAGCAGCTTGCATCGCGATGGTGTAGATGCTGAGGAACTCTGACGGGCGAGCCTTGCCATTGTACTTATCGCCAACGTCGGGCTTGAACGTACGGTGGGGGGGCACTAGAACTGTCGCAGCTCACGGGTGAAAGCCGAACAACCCACCTCGTAAGGTAGGCCACCGTAGCTGTCAGATTTCGGGTTTCGGCAAACCCTCAAGGTTCGAACTCTGGGGTGCACGCGGAGATCACACCTCCTGCCTACCCACGCCTTGTCGCCTCGCATGGATCTAAACTACATGAAGAACGACACAAGGGACATGAGGTTTATACTAGTTCGGGCCACCATTGTGGTGTAATACCCTACTCTAGTTTGTGGTGTGGTGGATTTCCTCAGGGGCTGATGATGAGCAATACAAGGGAAGAACAGCCTTGCGAGGGGTTGTTCTTGGCTGGTGCGATGAACTTCTTGGGTGAGTTCAGTCGCCTCTCTCTCTCTAGTTTTACCCAAAAACCTTCCCCCCTACTCTGCGGTGGCTAGCTCTATTTATAGAGGGAGGCCCTGGGCCTCTTCCCAACTATTGAGCGGGAAGGGCGCCAACAATTGGCCATTTTTAAGGGGAACATCTAGTGCACTTATCCTGACTAAAGTCGGTCCTCGCCTGCCAAAGACTCTGACGGTGACGCCGGCTTGGGCTCCACAATGACCTCCATCCTGCCGTCCTGCTGGTCTTGGTCTTGTTGCACCGAAATGGTTGCCTTTGCTTGATACTCTTGCCTGCGCTTGTCCCCTTTGCACCAAAGAGGAAACAAGGACTCTGTGCAGGCCGGTGCCCGCCTGGCGCCCGCCTAGCCTCGGTCGTCATGGCTTGCGTCATGGGCACCTTGTGAGGTACCCCGCCTTGATCTCTCCGCCTCCTCGCGAGCCAGCCTGACGAGGCTGTGGCCGAGGAAGCCTCCTGTCGTCCGCCCCGTGAGGCTTGGCCCCTCGCGAGGGTCTTGAGCATGTGTTGATGAAGATGGGCCGTACTGGGCCACTCCCTGAGCCACGCCGCAGGCCGCAGGCAGGCAAGTCTGGGTACCCCCGTTCCTAGAACACCGACAGTAGCCCCCAGCCCAAGGCGCGCTTGGACTTGGCCTGGCAGAGAAGCGAAGGGGCAAGTGCGAAGCGCCGCGGGCCCCAACAGCCTGCGACCTTGGGCGCCGCGTGGCGGTTGATTGGACGTGGGCGTCCTGGCTCCCCCACGACGCCTCGGTAACTTCACGACTTGACAAGTCCCTGCATGCAAAATGGGTCATGATTACCTGTGATCGTGGAGGTCGGTGGTTGGCCTCCCTCGGCTATATGTACAGAACGGTGCGAGCCCTTCGAGTCCATCCCTTCTTGCTATTCCCTTTCTCCTTCTTGGCCGCTCGCCATCCCCATGGCCCCACCGAAGAGGTTCTCGGTCGCGGAGAAAGGAAAGGCTCGCCAGGAAGGGCCCGGCTCTCCTCCGGCCAAGCGTGGCCGGGGCCGCCCTCGCAAGCACCCTGGGGCCCCCGCTGCGGCCTCCCGCGGCCGTGGAAACAGCCCTCTGCATAGGGTGGACGTTCGGCTGCCAACGAGAGGTAGGCTGGGGCTACACGACCCCCAAGGCCGCGCTCTCACTCGGCGGAGGTGCTTCTGGAGTTCGTCGTGTGGTCGGTGGACCCGACCGGCACCTGGCTCCAGCTCCCCCGCTTCTTTATAGGTGAACTTCCGGCTGGTGCCACGGGCGGCCTTTGGCTTCAGGCAGATGGTTGCTGCAGCAGGGCCTCCTGGGCTACTCTCGAGGTCTCCACCATCGAGGAGGCGGCACTGACCCGCGGCTGGCAAACGTTTGCCCGCGCGCACAGCCTGAGCCGATGATGCACTCTACACTTTAAGTTCGACGACGATGCCACCCTCTATATGAGGGTGTTCGGGGAAGGCGGCCGCCGCGCAGGATGCTGCCCCGAAGACGATGACCGCGGCCGTGCGCCCAGCCCTGGCATTGGTCAGGGTGAAGGTGGTGGGAGGCATGCGGGCAGCGGTGCCCGAGGCCCGCCAAGCTTCGGTGACTCCCCCTTGGACGGTAGCTCCTCAGTGGCGGTCGCGACCAGCCCCCTCATCGTCGCGCTCGCCTGGGAGAGGGCGGCGGGTCGGCCCGACACCGCGCTTCAGTGAAGAGGGTGGCGGAATCCTGCTGAGCTCCGGAGGTAGTACGAGCCCTTGCCGAGAGTTGATGCTAGGCAAGTCGTGCCCCCTTTTGCTTTCCTTTCTTTCCTACGCAAAAAGAATGTAGTCTGGTGCCCCACGGGGGCGTGTTGAACTGTCGCTGTTTAATTGGCGCGCTGTTTCTACCGTTTCTGCGCTATGTTTTTGTTTCGCGTGTTCAGGCATGGAAATCATTTATCTTGGGGGGGCGGGGGGGAATCTCATTGCGGTCCTCGCCTCCCGAGGCTAGGGTCTCATCGTGCGCCTTGTGTCCTGCAGGGTTTAGTCAGTAGGGGTAGTCTCCAGCCTAGGTAGCAAGGACAACCAACCCAAGTCCTGTGATCGTGTCGTGATGCCCGTGGGGCACTGAACGGGAGGGGTGCTCTCGCAGCAGACTCGGACAGGGAAGTTCCAAACCAACTCGGCAGAAAACACTCACGAGGGTGCCCATGTTCCTCCCTCCTGAGACTTCGCACGAGAGAAAATGAAACAAACAAGTGAAATGGACGAAGGGTCGCGAGCTCGAAACAGTAACAGCTTCAGAAAAAATTCAAGTGGAAACAAGCAAGCCAACTGCGGAAAGCAAATGAAAGAAGCCGCGTCCGGCACCTAGTTTAGTCTTCGACATCTTCTCACCAACGCGGAGCTAAGTGCTGCCACTGGGCATGGGCGGGAGCCCCCGAGGCCCGCGGGCGGCACTCCGGAGACTCCGGGGCGTGTACAGCCCCACTCATTATTACGTGAGAGTGTCACGGGCGGCGAGCTTCACAGGCGTTTGACTTCTTCACAGATAAACCTGGGCAAACGTCGGGCCGGGCCGGGTTTCGGGCCGGGCTTGTAAAAGCCCGACCTTCATTTCTCAAGCCCGAGCCCGGCCCGAAGCCCGAAATACTCCCTGATTTCAAGCCCGAGCCCGGCCCGAACTCAAGCCCGAAGCCCGAAAGCCCGGCCCGAACGGTGTTTTTTAGTATGTGTATGTGCAAGCCCGGCCCGAACCCGAAAGCCTGGCCCGAAAAAGAGAAAAAGAGAAGCCCGAGCCCGGCCCGAACTACCTTTCGGGCTGCAAAACAAAGCCCGAGCCCGGCCCGAGTGTCAAGCCCGGCCCGGCCCGGCCCGGGTTTTTTGGGCCGGGCTCGGGCAAGGTCGTCGGGCCGGGCTGCCCATGCCCGGGTTTATTCACAGGCACCTGGCCTTTTCCCTAACGCAGCAACTTCACGGGAATTCACCTTCTTCACAGGCACCGGGCCTTTTCGAAAACGCAGCTACTTCACAGGCATTCGCCTTCTTCACAGGCACCGGGCCTTTTCCATAACGCAGCTGCTTCACAGGCACTCACCTTCTTCACAGGCACCGGGCCTTTTCCCAAATGCAGCAACTTCACAGGCATTCGCCTTCTTCACAGGCACCGGGCCTTTTTCAGGGGTAAAACCTTTGGAGATGTTGGATGTTCCACGCGTTCTAGATGGGCACCCCCTCCTGGGTCTCCAAGCGTGCGGGGCTGGGCCTGGAAACATTAACAACCTTAAATGGGCCCTCCCACATGGGAGAGAGCTTATGCAGTCCCTCCCCGGAGAGAACCCGTCTGAGCACGAGATCCCCTACCTCAAGAGTCCTGGGGCGGATGTTGCGGCAGTAGTATCGCCGTAGTGCTTGTTGGTACCTTGCTGCTCGCAGTGCGGCTTCTTGGCGATGCTCCTCCCCCAGCATGAGATCCATCCCCCGCATGGTGTCCTGCTGCGTTTCGTCGAACGCCTGGACCCGTGCGGAACGATGTCTGACCTCGTGAGGGAGAAAGGCTTCAGCTCCATAAACCAGAAAGAACAGGGTCTCGCCAGTCGGCTTGGTCGCGGTCGTGCGGGTAGACCATAGCACAGACTGGAGCTCGTCGTACCAGCCCCTGCCGCAGGCCTCCGGCTTCTTCTTGAAGGTCCTGGATTTGAGGCCCCTCAGGACCTCCGCGTTGTCTCGCTTGGCCTGATCGTTGCTCCGCGGGTGCGCTACCGAAGCGTAGCATATCTGCGTTCCAAGGTTAGCACAATATGTTTTGAAGAGGTTACTGGTGAACTGCGAACCGTTATCAGTGATGATGTGGTTCGACACCCTGAATCGGCTCACGAGGCCCTTGATGAACTAGACTGCAGAGCCTGCGGGGATGGTGCGGACAGCTTCCACCTCAGCCCACTTGGTGAACTTGTCCACGGCAACGTAGAGGTAGCGGTAGCCTCCTGGCGCCCGAGGGAACGGACCCAGGATATCCAGTCCCCAGACTGCGAATGACCATGAGAGGGGTATAGTCTGCAGACCTCCCGCCGGCTGATGGCTCTACTTGGCATGGAACTGGCAGGCCTCACAAGCTTTCAGCAGTTCCACCGTGTCATTGAGTGCCGTGGGCCAATAGAACCTGCTGCGGAATGCCTTGCCAACGAGAGTCCGTGACGACGAGTGATGCCCACAGTCTCCACCGTGTATGTCTGCCAGTAGCTCCTTCCCTTGCTCCCGGAAATGCAATGTAAGGACACATCATTCGATCATCTCTGGTAGAGCTCTGCATCCTTGAGGCAGTATGCCGTGGCCTGCCGTGCCACACGCTCCGCTTGCTCCTCCTTTTCCAGCAAGGTGCCTCGTGTCATGTAGCTCCTGAGCTCTGTGATCCAGCACCCTTCTTGAGGCTCCAGCGCCAGGAGCAGGCGTGCTCCTGAGGTCGGGCCGTAGACCGGGGCTCCCGAGGCAGGTGGCTGGGGGAGCTCCTCCCGAGGCTGCGCCCTTGGCGTCACCGAGGGCTTGAAGAGCCGCTCCTCGAAGACGCCAGGCTCCTGAGGAAGCCGCCTGGATGCCCTTTTGGCGATGTCATCAGCCTCTTGATTGGTGCCGCGAGGCACATGATGCAACTCCAGCCCCCAGAACTGCTTCTCCATCCTGTGGACCTCTGCGAGGTAGGCTTCCATGTGCTCGTCCTTCGGCTCGTATACTTTGTTGGAGAAGTTGACGAGGAGCTGCAATCACCCTTGATGGTGAGGCGCTTCATCCCCAGGGCGACTGCGGCTTTCAGGCCTGCTATCAGGCCTTCGTATTCTGCTATGTTATTGGAGACCTTTTCTCCGTGCTGGAAACAGAGTTGCACGGCGTAGTAGAGCTTGTCTTGAGTGGGAGATACGAGCACCGCACCAGCCCCGCGCCATGTCGGGAGAACGCCCCGTCGAAGTACATGACCCAACCGTCCGGTGCCTCGCTTCCCGGGGAGAGTGATCGATCCTCGCCAGCCTCGAGGCCTGGCACCTTTGCCCATTCCGCCACGAAGTCCACAAGCGCGGCCCCCTTGATGACTATGGTTGTGCTGAATTCTATCTGAAATGCTTGCAGCTCGATGTTCCACTCAGCGACTCTTCTAGCTGAGCTGGGGCTCCTGAGAACCCTTTCCAAGGGGTATGCTGAGACGACCTTGATGGGATGGCCTTGGAAATAGTGCTGCAGCTTGCGCGAGGCTACCAATAGCGCGAGGAGGAGTTTCTGAGGTATGGGGTACTGTGCCCTCGCGTCCCGCAACACCGTGCTGACAAAGTATACAGGGTGCTCAACGAGGCGGGGAGTGTTGGCGCTACTAGCTCCCTCCGGAGGCCGGGGCGCCTCCTAAGACAATGGAGCCCCGAGCGGCTGGTCGCTTGGAGGTGGGGCCTCTTCTGTTCCGGGTGTTCTTTCCTGTAGCAGCTGGTCCTTCTCGGCTGCGGTCGCGGTCTCTGTGAGGCCCTCTTGGTCCTGCTTTGCTTTGACCCGGATGGTTGCTGCGGCCTTGGTCCAACGCTCCTCCCTAACCGCCATCAGGGCTGCGCTGGCAGAGTAGCGGGTGGCCGCAAGGTAGAGCACCAGGGGCTCTTCAGGACGCGGAGCCACCATCACCAGAGGGCTGGTTAAGTACCTTTTGAGATCCTGGAATGCCTTGTTAGCCTCTTCAGTCCATTCAAAGGGGCCCTTCTTCTTCATCAGCTTGAAGAAGGGCAGAGCTCGTTCCCCCAGCTTGGAGATGAAGCGTCCTAGTGCGATCACGCGCCCGGTGAGCATCTGCATCTCTCTGAGGTTCTTCGGCGTGCTCATGTCCTCGACTGCTTTTACCTTTTCTGGGTTGGCCTTGCTGCCCCGGTGGGACACGAGGAAGTGCAGGAGCTTGCCCGAGGGGACTCCAAACACACACTTCTCTGGGTTGAGCCGCAGGTCCACTTTGTTGAGGCTCGCGAAGGTTTCCTCGAAGTCCTGTATCAGGGTTTTTGCCTCCCGAGACTGTTGGGGAACGTAGCAGAAATTCAAAAAAATTCCTACGAGTCACCAAGATCTATCTATGGAGAGACTAGCAACAAGGGGAAGGAGAGTGCATCTACATACCCTTGTAGATCGCTAAGCGGAAGCATTCAAGAGAACGGGGTTAAAGGAGTCGTACTCGTCGTGATCCAAATCAACGGAGATCCTAGTGCCGAACGGACGGCACCTCCGCGTTCAACACACGTACAGCCCGGTGACGTCTCCCATGCCTTGATCCAGCAAGGAGAGAGGGAGAGGTTGAGGAAGACTCCGTCCAGCAGCAGCACAACGGCGTGGTGGTGGTGGAAGAGCGTGGTGATCCAGCAGGGCTTCGCCAAGCACCGCGAGATATGAGGAGAAAGAGAGGTAGGGCTGCCCCAACAGGAGAAGAAACTTCGTGTGTCGGGCTGCTCCTTTGCCTCCACTATATATAGGGGGAGAGGTGGCTGTGTCCCCACCTAGGTTTCCACCCCTAGGGGCGGCGGCCAGCCCTAGATCCCATCTAGGGGGGCAGCCAAGGGGTGGAGAGGGGGAAACTTGCCCCCCAAGCAAGGTGGGACGCCTCCTCCCCAAACCCTAGGCACCTTGGGCCCTTGTGGGGGAGGGTGAACCAGCCCACCTGGGGCTGGTCCCCTCCCACACTTGTCCCATGCAGCCCTCTGGGGCCGGTGGCCCCACTTGGTGGACCCCCGGGACCCTCCGGTGACCAAAACAAGACTTCCCATATATAAATCTTTACCTTCGGACCATTCCGGAACTCCTCGTGATGTCCAGATCTCATCCAGGATTCCGAACAACATTCGGTAACCACATACAAACTTCCTTTATAACCCTAGCGTCATCGAACCTTAAGTGTGTAGACCCTACGGGTTCGGGAACGATGCAGACATGACCAAGACGTTCTCCGGTTAATAACCAACAGTGAGATCTGGATACCCATGTTGGCTCCCACATGTTCCACGATGATCTCATCGGATGAACCACGATGTCAAGGACTCAATCGATCCCATATACAATTCCCTTTGTCTAGTGGTATAGTACTTGCCCAAGATTCGATCGTCGGTATGCCGATACCTTGTTCAATCTCGTTACCGGCAAGTCTCTTTACTCGTTCCGTAACACATCATCCCATGATCAACCCCTTGGTAACATTGTGCACATTATGATGATGTCCTACCGAGTGGGCCAAGAGATACCTCTCCGTCACACGGAGTGACAAATCACAGTCTCGATTCGTGCCAACACAACATACACTTTCGGAGATACCCGTAGTGTACCTTTATAGCCACCCAGTAATGTTGTGACGTTTGGTACACCCAAAGCATTCCTACGGCATCCGGGAGTTGCACAATCTCATGGTCTAAGGAAAAGATACTTGACATTAGAAAAGCTTTAGCATACGAACTACACGATCTTTGTGCTAGGCTTAGGATTGGGTCTTGTCCATCACATCATTCTCCTAATGATGTGATCCCGTTATCAACTACATCCAATGTCCATGGTCAGGAAACTGTAACCATCTATTGATCAACAAGCTAGTCAACTAGAGGCTTACTAGGGACATGGTGTTGTCTATGTACCCACACATGTATCTGAGTTTCCTATCAATACAATTATAGCATGGATAATAAACGATTATCATGAACAAGGAAATATAATAATAATAATAATAACTAATTTATTATTGCCTCTAGGGCATATTTCCAACAGTCTCCCACTTGCACTAGAGTCAATAATCTATTTCACATCGCCATGTGATTAACACTCACAGGTCACATCGCCATGTCACCAACATCCAAGAGTTTACTAGTGTCACTAAACTAGTTCACATCATCATGTGATAAGACTTAATGAGTTCTAGGGTTTGATCATGTTTTGCTTGTGAGAGAGGTTTTAGTTAACGGGTCTGCAACATTCAGATCCGTATGTACTTTGCAAATCTCTAGGTCATATTGTAAATGTTGCTTCCACGCTCCACTTGGAGCTATTTCAAATGGTCGCTCCACTATACGTATCCGGTTTGCTACTCAGAGTCATTCGGATAGGTGTTAAAGCTTGCATCGACGCAACTCTTTACGTCGAACTCTTTATCACCTCCATAACCGAGAAACATATCCTTATTCCTCTAAGGATAATTTTGACCGCTATCTGGTGATCCACTCCTTGATCACCTTTGTACTCTATCTGATAGCATACTGTAGAGCCTACATCTAAAGCATAGGGGACGACCATCGTCCTTTCTCTCTTTTCTGCCGTGGTCGAGCTTTACGTCTTAACTTCGTACCTTACACCTCAGGCAAGAACTCCTTCTTTGACTGATCCATCTTGAACACCTTCAAGATCATGTCAAGGTATGTGCTCATTTGAAAGTACCATTTAGCGTTTTTGATCTATCCTTATAGATCTTGATGCTCAATGTTCAAGTAGCTTAATCCAGGTTTTCCCTTGAAAAATGCTTTTCAAATAACCCTATATGCTTTCCAGAAACTCTACATCATTTCTGATCAACAATATGTCAACAACATATACTCATCAGAAATTCTATAGTGCTCCCACTCACTTCTTTGGAAATACAAGTTTCTCATAAACTTTGTATAAACCCAAAATCTTTGATCATCTCATCAAAGTGTATATTCCAACTCCGAGATGCTTACTCCAGTCCATGGAAGGATCGCTGGAGCTAGCATACCTTTTAGCATCCTTAGGATCGACAAAACCTTTTTGATTGTATCACATACAACCTTTCCTTACGAAGACTGGTAAGGAAACTCGTTTTGACATCCATCTGCCAGATTTCATAAATGCAGCTAATGCTAACATGATTCCGACGGACTTCAGCATCGCTACGGATGAGAAGATCTCATCGTAGTCAACTCCTTGAACTTGTGAAAAACTCTTAGCCACAAGTTGAGCTTCATAGACGTTGACATTACCGTCCACGTCCGTCTTCTTCTTAAAGATTCATTTATCTCAATGGCTTGCCGATCATCGGGCAAGTCCACCAAAGTCCATGCTTTGTTCTGATACATGGATCCTATCTTGGATTTCATGGCTTCTAACCATTTGTCGGAATATGGGCCCACCATCGCTTCTCCGTAGATCGTAGGTTCATTGTTATCTAGCAACATGACCTTCAAGACAGGATTATTGTACCACTCTAAAGTAGTACGCATCCTTGTCACCCTACGAGGTACGGTAGTGACTTGATCCGAAACTTCATGATCACTATCATAAGCTTCTACTTCAATTGGTGTAGGCGCCACAGGAACAACTTCTTGTGCCCTGCTACACACTTATTGAAGTGACGGTTCAATAACCACATTAAGTCTCCACCATCCTCCCACTCAATTCTTTCCAGAGAAACTTTTCCTCGAGAAAGGACCCATTTCTAGAAACAATTACTTTTGCTTCCAGATCTGAGATAGGAGGTATACCCAACTGTTTTTGGGTGTCCTATGAGGATGCATTTTATCCGCTTTGGGTTCGAGCTTATCATCCTGAAACTTTTTCACATAAGCGTCGCAGCCCCAAACTTTTAAGAAACGACAACTTAGGTTTCTCCAAACCATAGTTCAAATGGTGTCGTCTCAACGGAATTACGTGGTGCCCTATTAAAGTGAGTGCGGTTGTCTCTAATGCCTAACCCATGAACGATAGTGGTAATTCGATAAGAGACATCATGGTACGCACCATGTCCAATAGGGTGCAACTATGATGTTCAGACACACCATCACACTATGGTGTTCCAGGCGGTATTAATTGTGAAACAATTTCCACAATGTCTTAATTGCGTGCCAAAGCTCATAACTCAGATACCCATCTCTATGATCATATCATAGACATTTTATCCTCTTGTCATGATGATCTTCAACTTCACTCTGAAATTACTTGAACCATTCAATAATTCAGACTTGTGTTTCATCAAGTAAATATACTCAACATCTACTCAAATTATTTGTGAAGTAAGAAACAACGATATTCACTGCATGCCTCAGCACTCATTGGACTGCACACATCAAAATGTGTTACTTCCAACAAGTTGCTATCTTGTTCCATCTTACTGAAAACGAGGCTTTCAGTCATCTTGCCCATATGGTATTATTTGCATGTCTCAAGTGATTCAAAATCAAGCGAGTCCAAATGATCCATCTGCATGGAGTTTCTTCATGCGTATACACCAATAGACATGGTTCGCATGTCTCAAACTTTTCAAAAATGAGTGAGTCCAAAGATCCATCAACATGGAGCTTCTTCATGCGTTCTACACCAATATGACTTACATGGTAGTGCCACAAGTAAGTGGTACTATCATTACTATCTTATATCTTTTGGCATGAAAATGTGTATCACTATGATCGAGATTCAATAAACCATTCATTTTAGGTGCAAGACCATTGAAGGTATTATTCAAATAAACAGAGTAACCATTATTCTCCTTAAATGAATAACCGTATTGCGATAGACATAATCCAATCATGTCTATGCTCAACGCAAACACCAAATAACAATTATTTTGGCTTAACACCAATCTCGATGGTAGAGGGAGCGTGCGATGCTTGATCACATCAACCTTGGAAACACTTCCAACACATATCGTCAGCTCACCTTTAGCTAGTCTCCGTTTATTCCGTAGCTTTTATTTCGAGTTACTAACACTTAGCAACCGAATCGGTATCTAATACCCTGGTGCTACTAGGAGTACTAGTAAAGTACACATTAACATAATGTATATCCAATATACTTCTATCGACCTTGCCAGCCTTCTTATCTACCAAGTATCTAGGGTAATTCTGCTCCAGTGGTTGTTCCCCTTATTATAGAAGCACTTAGTGTCAGGACCCCGACTCAATGCCACATCGATCTAGCATGTAACACCTCATATCACTTTGCGGCCTCACGCACTGTATCCCCACGGGTGTCGCCTTACCTTTGCCCGGGACTGTTTGTGCCTTTTGGCACACGTATATGATGGTGTCGCTAGCATCCATATGATAAAGAGCCTGGGCTGACATGGCTAGTCGTAAACCCAAAGTGGCACTAACTTACAGGGACAGGCATCCATGACCCAGCATCGAACGTGTCGGTCATCAGCGAGTGAATCCAGGCTGTAGCACTGGGCTAACAGGACTCCGGTGAACCGGGCTGTAGCGGGCTAGCAGGACTCCGGTATTCATTGCGTGACATTTCCCCGAAGGGACAGACACAGGAACGAAGAAGGACACATGCCGGCCAGCCTAAGTGTTCCGGAGCAGTAGCAAGCTACCAGGGCTCAGTGGAAGCACTAGGAGACATTTCTCGGTAAGAAAGACTACTAAGGATAAACAAATAGATAGTCAGATCCCACACATAGCAATACACATTACACATACGCATAACATGCAAGTATGTGTTGTACAACATGGCATCACAGCATAACTCAACAACTCAAATAGATAAAGGCTCAGAAGAGCCATCATAGCATTTATTGCAAACAGGGGTCACAAGACCCATCATACAGAGCATACAAGCAACAAGCGGAAGCATTACATGTCTGGGTACAGACATCTACAAATGAAAAAGGCTGAAGAGCCTGACTATCTACAACGTCCGATCAAGATCGTAGCTGAGGTACAAGCTACTCGTCGAAGTCCACGAGAACACTAATAAGACCGAAGTCTCTGCTGCAAAAACATAAATAAAGCAACATGAGTACAAAGGTACTCAGCAAGACTTACATCAGATCCTATCATACATGCATTAGTATCAAGAGGGTAATGTGGGGTTTAGTTGCAGCAAGCCAGCTTTGACTCTGTGGCTATCCTGTTCTATGACTACCAGAAGCTCTTGAGGTGATATGGCGCACACGAGTCCACTAATCACCACACAATACACTACTATGGATTCATCCCCGTCTCCCTACGAGAAGGCCATCCATAGCACTCACACTTGTCTTGAGCTTTTTAGAGTATCCACTTCAAGTTGTCTATGTACCATGTAAGCATCCAAGAAGTCCATCACCGCGGACCCGGCTATTCGAATAGATCATGTTAACCCTGCAGGGGTGTACTTCTTCACACACGCGCTCGCCACTTACCGCCATGTACACGTCATGTATCTCGGTAACCTTCAAGCGGAAGCCTGGCGAGGGTGTCGGCCATGACCTGACTAACCACACAAGACTCTAGTCCAGGTTTATCGCCTATTCGGGTTCCATCCGCAAGGAGATCCGGCCGGGGTTTCACTCACGGCCCCAAACGATGTGTGCAGGGTTCCCAAGCCCACCTCGCCGGATGGATCTACGCTTGGTACACCATGCCACTTGTGCCTAGTCTGTCCCAAGCCCACCTGGCCGGGTGCCACTTGGTAGACTACTAACACTACCTACAAACACCAGAAACTAGTTGCGACTCCTGGACAGAGATCAAGTTGGTTAATAAGTCGAGAGGGGTCGAGTTACCGGAACCCAATGTGTGGTAGTATCGAGTCATTGGACAACATACATAGAACTCAGTGCTTAGGGACGGTTCCAATGAGACAACCCACCATGTACTCCTACATGGCCTCTCACCGCTACCTTTACCAAATCGTGTTCACACACTTCACTCTCAGCATCAGAACATATCGTAACACTCCAATTCATTCCCAATGAACCAGACCTGACACAACTCTAAGCAATAGCAAGCATAGCATGGTAGGAACACAACAATGGCTTCAATCAACTCCTACACATGCTAGTGGGTTTCAACTATTTACTGTGGCAATGACAGGTCATGCAGAGGAATGGGTTCAACTACCGCAGCACAAAGTAGCAGAAGAATCGTTGTTTTCCTAATGCAATAACTGAGAGCAGGAGCGAGAGAGTAGGATTTTATCGGAATGAACAAGGGGGTTTACTTGCCTGGTAAAACAACAAGGGAGGCACTGCTTCACAGACAGGTACTCTGGAACGTCCTCCGGAGTAGGACCTATCGAGAAGGAACGGTGCCAACAATCAATACACAAACATATGCAACAATATGATGCATGAACATGGCATGAAGTTGTGATGTTGTTTGAGCTAATGCAACTAGTATCCATTTGGTTTGAAGTCCATTTGAACCAAAGGTTCAAATGCATCTCCAAATTAAGCTCCTATATATGCCATAATGTGTTTTCTCATATTCAGCACGTATAAGTTGGTTTGTCATGCATGAAACTAGTACAGATGGATAGATTACATTTTTCTGATAATTTTTCATATATAAATTATTTTAATCTGAGCTACGGTTGAATTTCTATGAATTTTTGAAGTTTAAAACAATTTCTGGAATTTCCTGATTTAATTTAAATCCAGAAATCATATTATTGCGCCAGCATGACGTCAGCACGACGTCAGCAGTCAACTGCGGCTGACTGGGGTCAAACCTGACGTGTGGGGTCCACACGTCAGTGTCAGGGGGTTAAACAGGGTTAGATTAACTTAATTAAAAAGGTTAGTGGTGTTGGGGCCCACTGTCAGTGTCAGGGGGGGTTAGTTAACGGTGATTAGCACTAAGCTAATCACCTGGCCGATGGGGCCCACCCGTCTGGCCGGCGAGGTCATCGGCGGCGACCTCTGGATGCGGCGGCGTCCGCGATACCGGCCACGGGGACGGCGTCGGAGAGCACCGGGGCGTAGCCCGGGCTCTCGCGCATCTGGAGGGGCAGGTGGGAGGAGCTGGGGAGGCCGGAGCTCGCCGGAGCAAAGCTCGCGGCGGCGGCCGGAGCTCGGCTTCGATCGGGAACGGGCTGCGGGGCACTAGGGAGGCTGCGAGCGGGTCCGCGCGACTCGCCAGAGTGCACTGAGTGCAACAGTGAGCTCGGCTGCGGCCTGCGGCGGCTGTGGCCACGACGGCGAGGAGCTGCGGCGGCGATGGCTTCGGCCATGGTGGGGAACGGAGCTATGGCGCGGAGACGAGGGGGGGAAGAGAGGGGAACGGTGGTGGAGCTCACCGCAGACCTCCAGGGCTGCTCGTTGTGGCCGGGGACGCGTTGAAGACGGCGAATCGGAGTCGGCGGTCGGCGGCGTCCGAGGAGGAAGACGATGGTGGCGGCGGCTCCACAGGGCGCTCCGTCTTGCGTGGCTCGACGAGGAGGTAGAGGGGGTCGCGGAGGATCTGGGGAGCGTGTCGGGGAGGCGAGGGGGAGGCTGTGGCGGCGGCTATGGCGAACGGCGGCGACCGGCGCGTTCGGACACGAGAGAGAGAGAGCGAGGGAGAGGAGAGGAAGAATCGGGGGAGAGTGAGAGGGTATGGGGGGGGGCGTGGCGACGCGCGGGATCGTCCAGAGCGACGAGGGGGGCGCCAGGCAAGCAGGGAGGCTGGTGGCGTGGCGCGGTAGCGCGCGCGCGCCGGGCACGCTCCCCTCCCTCTGTCGAGGACGAAGACGACAGAGGAGGAGGCGGGCTGGGCCGCCTGCTGGCTGGGCCGGCCTGCTAGGCCGCTGGGCTGCACAGGAGTTAGGCACCAGGTAGTCCAAGTAGGGTTTTCCCCTTTTTGTTTTCTTTTCTAATTTTTCTGACATTTGTTTTGATTTAATTAAAATATTAAATCATTTTATTACCTTATGCCAATTTTTGCAGGAGCTAGATATATTATTCATGGGCTCCCCAACAGGTGGCATAACTTTTGGACATATATTAATATATATAACTAATATATTTCCAATGCAAATATTTATGCATTAATTCCAAATGGCCAAAATAAATATCCATGAGCTCCTAAAAATATTGGTTCGATTTTTATCTCTGTCCAATATTTTCAGAGAGCAACATGAGCATTTTCTTGGACCCTTTTGGAGAAATTTTTATTTGGGTCATTTTCAAAATGATTCTGAGGGTTCCACCAATCCTCAATTCAAATTTAAATGAAAATTTAAACATGATGCACAAATGACTAGCTAGTCTAGGTCATACCAGACTAAGGATGTGACAACTCGCCCCCACTTGAAAGAATCTCGTCCCGAGATTCAGGGGTTGACGGAAGAAAGCGGGGTACTCCAGTCGAAGACGATCTTCTCGCTCACAAGTAGCTTCTCTCTCGGAATGATGAGACCACTGAACTTTGAGAAACTTGATGTTCTGACGTCGGGTAACACGCTCGGCTTGATCAAGAATGCGAACCGGGTACTCTCGGTATGTGAGGTTATCTTGGGGATCAAGCGTTTCGTGGTCCACTCCGCGGATGGGATCCGAGAAGCAACGCCTGAGTTGAGAGACGTGGAAGACATCATGAACTCGAGAAAGATGTGGGGGTAGTTCCAATTGGTAGGCAACCTCTCCTTGTTTAGCGAGAATGCGAAAGGGACCAATGTAACGAGGAGCCAACTTGCCCTTGATACCGAAACGATGGGTACCCTTCAATGGAGTAACCCGAAGGTAAGCCTGGTCGCCAATTTCATAAGTCATATCCTTATGATGACGATCGTACTGGCCCTTCTAATGAGACTGGGCTGTTTTCAAATTCTCACGAATGATGCGAACTTGCTCTTCTGCCTCCTGGATCATGTCCGGTCCAAAGAATTTTCTTTCACCAGTTTCTGACCAGTTCAAAGGTGTTCGACATCTTCGTCCATAGAGAACCTCAAAAGGAGCTTTCTTGAGGCTGGATTGATGGCTATTGTTATAAGCAAACTCGGCAAAAGGAAGACATTTCTCCCAATCCATACCGAATGAGATAACGCAAGCTCTAAGCATGTCTTCGACAATTTGATTGACCCGTTCCACCTGACCACTCGACTGAGGGTGGAAAGCGGTACTGAAGGAAAGATGGGTTCCCATGGCAGTTTGGAAACTCTCCCAGAAATGAGAAGTGAAAAGACTGCCACGGTGTGAATTGATCTCTAGTGGAACACCATGGAGTGATACTATTCGAGAAATGTATAAATCAGCAAGCTGACTAGCAGTGATATTCTCTCGAACAGATAGGAAGTGAGCCACTTTGGAAAGACGATCAATGACTACGAAGATAGCGTTATTCCCTTTCTTGGTCCTGGGAAAGCCGGTGATGAAGTCCATACCAACTTTATCCCATTTCCACTCAGGAATAGCTAAAGGCTGAAGAGTGCCAGCAGGCCTTTGATGCTCTGCCTTAACGCGACGACAAACATCACAGTTAGCAATAAACTGAGCGATTTCTCTCTTCATCCTAGTCCACCAGAACCTCTGGCGTAGGTCCTGATACATCTTAGTGCTACCGGGATGAATCGTGAGAGGAGATTCATGCGCCTCCTTGAGAATCAATTGTCGAAGATGTTGCTTCTTGGGGACCACCAGGCGGTTCCCAAAGAAAACAACACCTCGATCATCTATAGAGAAACTACCAGCAATACCCTTGGCAATGTTTCTCTTGATCCGGGTAATCCCCGTATCATGCTTCTGGGCTTCTATGATAAGATCCACAAGGGTAGGTTTCGCCACCAAGGTGGAAAGAAATCCGCGAGGAGCTATGTGAAGATTAAGCTTACAGAATTCCTCATGGAGAAGTGGTTGGCCTTGCTGCAACATGAGATTGTTGCAATAGGATTTACGGCTTAGAGCATCAGCCATGACATTGGCTTTGCCTGGGGTGTAGGTAATCCCTAGATCATAATCTGTGATCAACTCCAACCAACGTCTTTGCCTAAGGTTCAGATCCGGTTGGGTGACGATATACTTGAGACTCTGGTGATCGGTGTAGATCTCGCAACGTTTACCAAGAAGGTAATGTCGCCAGGTCTTGAGTGCATAGACTACGGCTGCAAGCTCTAGATCATGTGTAGGATAATTCTCCTCATGTGGATGCAACTGTCGAGATGCATAGGTAATCACATGATGATCCTGCATAAGAATGCAACCTAGTCCCTGCCGTGAGGCGTCGCAGTAGATAATAAAGTCCTTTGTGAAATCCGGTGGCACAAGTATGGGAGCAGAAGTCAGGCGTCTTTTCAGTTCCTGAAAACTGTACTCACACTGTGGGGACCACTCAAACTTTTTATCTTTCTTGAGAAGTTCCGTGAGGGGTTTGGCTACTTTGGAGAAATTTTCAACAAAGCGGCAACAATAGCTGGCTAGACCAAGGAAACTCCTAAGTTGTTTGACTGTTTCAGGTGGAGTCCAATCAAGAACGGCTTTAACTCTCTCGGGGTTGACAGCAATGCCCTTGCCAGAGATTACGTGGCCTAGGTAGGTCACTTCTGGCAACCAAAATTCACACTTGGAGAACTTGGCATAAAGGCGGTGCTCTCTGAGTTTTTCTAACACCAGTCTAAGATGTTCGGCATGCTCTTCTTCGTTCTTCGAGTAAATAAGAATATCATCGAGGTAAACCATGACGAACTTATCTAAGTACTCCATGAAGATCGAGTTCATCAAGCGGGAGAATGTGGCTGGGGCGTTGGTTAGGCCAAAGGACATGACGGTGTACTCGTACTGGCCATAACGAGTGACAAAAGCTGTCTTGGGAATGTCCCCGTTTCTCATCTTAATTTGGTGGTATCCTAACCTCAAATCCATCTTGGAGAAGACTGAGGATCCAGCGAGCTGATCATACAGATCGTTGATCCTGGGGAGCGGATATTTGTTCTTTATTGTGACCAAATTAACGGGACGATAATCTACAACCATCCGGTCCGTACCATCCTTCTTCTTGACGAAGAGGACGGGGCAAGCTCAAGGAGAAGAACTAGGACGGATGAAACCCTTTTGCAAGGACTCATCAAGTTGTTTCTTAAGCTCGGCTAGTTCTAAGGGTGCCATCTTGTAGGGTCTCCTAGAGATTGGAGCAGTTCCTGGGATAAGATCTATGACGAACTCTACATCTCTGTCAGGCGGAACACCTGGCAGTTCCTCTGGAAAGACATCCGGAAAGTCACGGACTACCGGGATATCTTCAAGGTCTGGAAGAGGGCTGGCATTAAGGGAATAGAGCTGACGCTTTGCAATTCTAGTGGAGACAGTGACTATCTTGCCAGATGGGTGTGTGAGCTGAACAGACCTGGTGAAACAATCAATCTTGGCATGATGAGATGTCATCCAGTCCATACCCAAGATGATGTTAATATCCGAAGACTTGAGAGATATCAAGGAAGCAAGGAATACAAGTCTGTCAACAAGGATTTCATTGCCATAACTTATCCTAGAAGTTTGCCATTTGGATCCAGGAGTTTGAATAAGTAGTGGGGAGGGCATATCACAAAATGATATGTCGTGCAAGTGGGCATAGCTTTCAGAAATGAAGGAATGAGACGCTCCAGTATCGAACAAAACCGATGCCGGATGACAGTTGACAAGGAGTGTACCAAGAACGACATCTGGATCATCATGAGCGGCTTTAGCTGAGATGTGATGCACACGTCCATGTTCAGTGGGAGCTGACTTGGCACTGATCATCTTGCATGATGGCTTACGATGGCCAATAGACTTCTCGGGCTGGGGTGGAGCAACTCTGGTCTGAGTGCAAATACGGGCAATGTGGCCTGGCTCTCCGCACTTGTAACAAATCTTGGAGGTAGGATGTGGACCCGCATTGGAAGGCGGTCCACCAATAGGCCTGGGTGGAGCATACTGCTGAACTGGACGAGGTGCCACATAAGATGGCCTCAGTACACATTTGGGTGGAAGAGCGGAGTTCGGAACCCAAATCCGGCGCTTCTGAGAGCTAGAACCGGAGGAAGATCCCAAATCACGGGTGTGCTTACGAGACTCCTCGTAAGTGAGCTGAGCTATCTCTGCATTAATGGCTTTGTTCACAAGACCTTGGAAGGTATCACAATGATGCAGGTGGAGATCACGACGCAACTTGGGGTTGAGACTCTTCCGGAACCTAGCCTGCCTCTTGGCGTCCGTGGACACCTCTTCTGTGGCATAACGGGCGAGGTTCTCAAACTCTCTACTGTAAGCATCAAGAGCCAACTTACCCTGGGTGAAACTACAGAACTCTTCTCTCTTGCGACCAATGAGGGCCTGGGGAATGTGATGCTCGCGAAAAGCCTCAGTGAAATCCCTCCAGGTAGGAATCTGGTCAGCTGGAAGCATAGCCTCATAGCTCTGCCACCAAAGACTAGCAGGACCTTCCAGGTGATATGTGGCATAAGTGACCTTGTCATCTTCAGCTACGTTCGCGGAATGCATCTTATGGGTGATGCTACGGAGCCAGTCATCTGCAATAAGTGGCTCGATGGAATGATGAAAGGTAGGTGGGTGCAAGCGAATGAAGTCGTGAATGGTCGCAGACTTATTGGACCGATGTGCGGTGTTCTCCTCGATACGTGCCAACAAACGGTTTGACTCACGCTTGTTCCTCTCCATTTCTAACATGAACTCTGTCAACGAAGGCGGGTCGGGAGGATCCTCATCCCTACCATCTCCATGGTTCTGGCTACGAACAATAGAACTTGATGACATCCTGAGAAACGAAACCAGGGACGGAGTCAGCATCAGCTATAGACTGTAGAATGTAGGACAAGGAATTAGTATCTCTCGAACTCCTAGGGAAATTCCGGCAGCATAACGGCAGTAAAATGCTCAGAATGAGACATCCTACTAAAAATGGGGTGGTACATGCTCAACATCATCACTCAAGGTTCTGAGATCATACTAAACAGACTACACCGGAAATACTCAAAACTAGGGTATGATTCTGATCAACCAATCCTATGGGACTACGGAGTAGTAACACGTGATCCTGATAGACGAAGGAGAAAGCCTAGTTCCTTAACCCCGTAGGAAAGATAGGATGACTTAGATCAGAAGGCCATGAGGTAAAGGAGTAAAAAGAGCCTTACGTTCCTTCCCACAATCAATTCCCTTACATAACTAAAGAATTTCTAGACTCAACTTCGACCAGTTTGGCTTGGTAATCCTACAGGCAGTCAGGCTCTGATACCAAGCGCTGTCAGGACCCCGACTCAATGCCACATCGATCTAGCATGTAACACCTCATATCACTTTGCGGCCTCACGCACGGTATCCCCACGGGTGTCGCCTTTCCTTTGCCCGGGACCGTTTGCGCCTTTTGGCACACGTATATGATGGTGTCGCTAGCATCCATATGATAAAGAGCCTGGGCTGACATGGCTAGTCGTAAACCCAAAGTGGCACTAACTTACAGGGACAGGCATCCATGACCCAGCATCGAACGTGTCGGTCATCAGCGAGTGAATATAGGCTGTAGCACTGGGCTAACAGGACTCTGGTGAACCGGGCTGTAGCGGGCTAGCAGGACTCCGGTATTCATTGCGTGACATTTCCCCGAAGGGACAGACACAGGAACGAAGAAGGACACATGCCGGCCAGCCTAAGTGTTCCGGAGCAGTAGCAAGCTACCAGGGCTCAGTGGAAGCACTAGGAGACATTTCCCGGTAAGAAAGACTACTAAGGATCCCACACATAGCAATACACATTACACGTACGCATAACATGCAAGTATGTGTTGTACAACATGGCATCACAGCATAACTCAACAACTCAAATAGATAAAGGCTCAGAAGAGCCATCATAGCATTTATTGCAAACAGGGGTCACAAGACCCATCATACAGAGCATACAAGCAACAAGCGGAAGCATTACATGTCTGGGTACAGACATCTACAAATGAAAAAGGCTGAAGAGCATGACTATCTACAACGTCCAATCAAGATCGTAGTTGAGGTACAAGCTACTCGTCGAAGTCCACGAGAACACTAATAAGACCGAAGTCTCTGCTGCAAAAACATAAATAAAGCAACATGAGTACAAAGGTACTCAGCAAGACTTACATCAGATCCTATCATACATGCATTAGTATCAAGAGGGTAATGTGGGGTTTAGTTGCAGCAAGCCAGCTTTGACTCTGTGGCTATCCTGTTCTACGACTACCAGAAGCTCTTGAGGTGATATGGCGCACACGAGTCCACTAATCACCACACAATACACTACTATGGATTCATCCCCGTCTCCCTACGAGAAGGCCATCGATAGCACTCACACTTGTCTTGAGATTTTTAGAGTATCCACTTCAAGTTGTCTATGTGCCATGTAAGCATCCAAGAAGTCCATCACCGCGGACCCGGCTATTCGAATAGATCATGTTAACCCTGCAGGGGTGTACTTCTTCACACACGCTCTCGCCACTTACCGCCATGTACACGTCATGTATCTCGGCAACCTTCAAGCAGAAGCCTGGCGAGGGTGTCGGCCACGACCTGACTAACCACACAAGACTCTAGTCCAGGTTTATCACCTATTCGGGTTCCATCCGCAAGGAGATCCGGCCGGGGTTTCACTCACGGCCCCAAACAATGTGTGCAGGGTTCCCAAGCCCACCTCGCCGGATGGATCTACGCTTGGTACACCGTGCCACTTGTGCCTAGTCTGTCCCAAGCCCACCTGGCCGGGTGCCACTTGGTAGACTACTAACACTACCTACAAACACTAGAAACTAGTTGCGACTCCTGGACAGAGATCAAGTTGGTTAATAAGTCGAGAGGGGTCGAGTTACCGGAACCCAATGTGTGGTAGTATCGAGTCATTGGACAACATACATAGAACTCAGTGCTTAGGGACGGTTCCAGTGAGACAACCCACCATGTACTCCTACATGGCCTCTCACCGCTACCTTTACCAAATCGTGTTCACACACTTCACTCTCAGCATCAGAACATATCGTAACACTCCAATTCATTCCCAATGAACCAGACCTGACACAACTCTAAGCAATAGCAAGCATAGCATGGTAGGAACACAACAATGGCTTCAATCAACTCCTACACATGCTAGTGGGTTTCAACTATTTACTGTGGCAATGACAGGTCATGCAGAGGAATGGGTTCAACTACCGCAGCACAAAGTAGCAGAAGAATCGTTGTTGTCCTAATGCAATAACTGAGAGCAGGAGCGAGAGAGTAGGATTTTATCGGAATGAACAAGGGGGTTTGCTTGCCTGGTAAAACAACAAGGGAGGCACTGCTTCACAGACAGGTACTCTGGAACGTCCTCCGGAGTAGGACCTATCGAGAAGGAACGGTGCCAACAATCAATACACAAACATATGCAACAATATGATGCATGAACATGGCATGAAGTTGTGATGTTGTTTGAGCTAATGCAACTAGTATCCATTTGGTTTGAAGTCCATTTGAACCAAAGGTTCAAATGCATCTCCAAATTAAGCTCCTATATATGCCATAATGTGTTTTCTCATATTCAGCATGTATAAGTTGGTTTGTCATGCATGAAACTAGTACAGATGGATAGATTACATTTTTCTGATAATTTTTCATATATAAATTATTTTAATCTGAGCTACGGTTGAATTTCTATGAATATTTGAAGTTTAAAACAATTTCTGGAATTTCCTGATTTAATTTAAATCCAGAAATCATATTATTGCGCCAGCATGACGTCAGCACGACGTCAGCAGTGAACTGCGGCTGACTGGGGTCAAACCTGACGTGTGGGGTCCACACGTCAGTGTCAGGGGGTTAAACAGGGTTAGATTAACTTAATTAAAAAGGTTAGTGGCGCTGGGGCCCACTGTCAGTGTCAGGGGGGGTTAGTTAATGGTGATTAGCACTAAGCTAATCACCTGGCCGACGGGGCCCACCCGTCAGGCCGGCGAGGTCATCGGCGGCGACCTCTGGACGCGGCGGCGTCCGCAATACCGGCCACGGGGACGGCGTCGGAGAGCACCGGGGCGTAGCCCGGGCTCTCGCGCATCTGGAGGGGCAGGTGGGAGGAGCTGGGGAGGCCGGAGCTCGCCGGAGGAAAGCTCGTGGCGGCGGCCGGAGCTCGGCTTCGATCGGGAACGGGCTGCGGGGCACTAGGGAGGCTGCGAGTGGGTCCGCGCGACTCGCCAGAGTGCACTGAGTGCAACGGCGAGCTCGGCTGCGGCCTGCGGCGGCTGTGGCCACGACGGCGAGGAGCTGCGGCGGCGATGGCTTCGGCCATGGTGGGGAACGGAGCTACGGCGCCGAGACGAGGGGGAGAAGAGAGGGGAACGGTGGCGGAGCTCACCGCGGACCTCCAGGGCTGCTCGTTGTGGCCGGGGACGCGTTGAAGACGGCGAATCGGAGTCGGCGGTCGGCGGCGTCCGAGGAGGAAGACGATGGCGACGGCGGCTCCACAGGGCGCTCCGTCTTGCGTGGCTCGATGAGGAGGTAGAGGGGGTCGCGGCGGATCTGGGGAGCGTGTCGGGGAGGCGAGGGGGAGGCTGTGGCGGCGGCTATGGCGAACGGCGGCGACCGGCGCATTTGGACACGAGAGAGAGAGAGAGAGCGAGGGAGAGGAGAGGAAGAATCGGGGG
>NC_041389.1:345101355-345114026 GCF_002162155.2 Triticum dicoccoides
CACGCTCCCCTCCCTCTGTCGAGGACGAAGACGACAGAGGAGGAGGCGGGCTGGGCCGCCTGCTGGCTGGGCCGGCCTGCTAGGCCGCTGGGCTGCACAGGAGTTAGGCGCCAGGTAGTCCAAGTAGGGTTTTCCCCTTTTTGTTTTCTTTTCTAATTTTTCTGACATTTGTTTTGATTTAATTAAAATATTAAATCATTTTATTACCTTATGCCAATTTTTGCAGGAGCTAGATATATTATTCCAGAGCTCCCCAACAGGTGGCATAATTTTTGGACATATATTAATATATATAACTAATATATTTCCAATGCAAATATTTATGCATTAATTCCAAATGGCCAAAATAAATATCCATGAGCTCCTAAAAATATTGGTTTGATTTTTATCTCTGTCCAATATTTTCAGAGAGCAACATGAGCATTTTCTTGGACCCTTTTGGAGAAATTTTTATTTGGGTCATTTTCAAAATGATTCTGAGGGTTCCACCAATCCTCAATTCAAATTTAAATGCAAATTTAAACATGATGCACAAATGACTAGCTAGTCTAGGTCATACCAGACTAAGGATGTGACACTTAGTCTCGGGTTTGGGTTTAACCCTGGGTTTCTTCACTGGAGCAGCAACTGATTTGTCGTTTCATGAAGTACCCCTTCTTGCCCTTACCCTTCTTGAAACTAGTGGTTTTCACTAACCATCAACAATTGATGCTCCTTCTTGATTTCTACATTCGCGGTGTCGAACATTGCGAATATTTCAAGGATCATCATATGTATCCCTGATATGTTATAGTTCATCACGAAGCTCTAGTAGCTTGGTGACAATGTCTTTGGAGAAACATCACTATCTCATCAGGAAGATTAACTCCCACTCGATTCAAGTGATTGTTGTACCCAGACAATCTGAGTACAATCTCAACGATTGTGATCTTCTCCCTTAGTTTGTAGGCTAGAAAACTCGTCGGAAGTCTTATACCTCTTTGACGTAGACACGAGCTTGAAATCCCAATTTCAGCCCTCAGAACATCTCATATGTTCCATGACATTTCAAAAACGTCTTCATTGCCTCAATTCTAAACCGTTTAACATTCCCCACTGAACTATCACGTAGTCATCAAAACATGTATGTCAGATGTTCGCAACATCCACAAACTTCGTTCGAGGTTCAACACACCGAGCGGTGCATTAAGGACATAAGCCTTCTACTGTCCGCATAATTGCTACTATCAACTTTCAACTAAATTTTCTCTAGGAACATATCTAAACAGTAGAACTAAAGCGCGAGCTATGACATAATTTGCAAAGGGCTTTTGACTATGTTCAGGATAATTAAGTTCATCTAATGAACTCCCACTCAGATAGACATCCCTCTAGCCATCTTAAGTGATACATGATCCGAGTCAACTAGGCCGTGTCCGATCATCACGTGAGACGGACTAGTCATCATCGGTGAACATCTTCATGTTGATCGTATCCACCATATGACTCATGCTCGACCTTTCGGTCTCTTGTGTTCCGAGGCCATGTCTGTACATGCTAGGCTCATCAAGTCAACCTAAGTGTTTCACGTGTGTAAATCTGGCTTACACCCGTTGTATGTGAACGTTAGAATCTATCACACCCGATCATCACGTGGTGCTTCGAAACGACGAACTTTCGCAATGGTGCACAGCTAGGGGGAACAGTTTCTTGAAATTTTAATAAGGGGTCATCTTATTTACTACCGTCATTCTAAGCAAATAAGATGTATAAACATGATAAACATCACATGCAATCAAATAGTGACATGATATGGCCAATATCATTTTGCTCCTTTTGATCTCCATCTTCGGGGCTCCATGATCATCATCATCACCGACATGACACCATGATCTCCATCATCATGATCTCCATCATCGTGTCTTCATGAAGTTGTCTCGCCAACTATTACTTCTACTACTATGGCTACCGGTTAGCAATAAAGTAAAGTAATTACATGGCGTTGTTTAATGACACGCAGGTCATACAATAAATTAAGACAACTCCTATGGCTCCTGTTGGTTGTCATACTCATCGACATGCAAGTCATGATTCCTATTACAAGAACATGATCAATCTCATACATCACATATCATTCATCACATTCTTCTTGGCCATATCACATCACATATTATACCCTGCAAAAACAAGTTAGACGTCCTCTAATTGTTGTTTGCATGTTTTACGTGGCTGCTATGGGTTTCTAGCAAGAACGTTTCTTACCTACGCAAAAACCACAACGTGATATGTCAATTGCTATTTACCCTTCATAACGACCCTTTTCATCGAATCCGATCCGACTAAAGTGGGAGAGACTGGCACCCGCTAGCCACCCTATGCAACAAGTGCATGTCAGTCAGTGGAACCTGTCTCACGTAAGTGTATGTGTAAGGTCGGTCCGGGCCGCTTCATCCCACAATGCCACCGAATCAAGATTGGACTAGTAACGGTAAGCATATTGAACAAAATCAACGCCCACAACAACTTTGTGTTCTACTCGTGCATAGAAACTACGCATTGACCTAGCTCATGATGCCACTGTTGGGGAACGTAGCAGAAATTCAGAAAAATTCCTACGAGTCACCAAGATCTATCTGGAGAGACTAGCAACGAGGGGAAGGAGAGTGCATCTACATACCCTTGTAGATCGCTAAGCGGAAGCGTTCAAGAGAACGGGGTTGAAGGAGTCGTACTCGTCGTGATCCAAATCACCGGAGATCCTAGTGCCGAACGGACGACACCTCCGCGTTCAACACACGTACAGCCCGGTGACGTATCTCATCCCTTGATCCAGCAAGGAGAGAGGTAGAGGTTGAGTAAGACTCTATCCAGCAGCAGCACAACGGCGTGGTGGTGGTGGAGGAGCATGGTGATCCAGCAGGGCTTCGCCAAGCACCGCGAGATATGAGGAGAAAGAGAGGTAGGGCTGCGCCAACAGGAGAAGAAACTTCGTGTGTTGGGCTGCTCCTTTGCCTCCACTATATATAGGGGGAGATGGCTGCGCCCCCACCTAGGTTTCCACCCCTAGGGGCGGCGACCAGCCCTAGATCCCATATAGGGGGGCGGCCAAGGGGTGGAGAGGGGGAAACTTGCCCCCCAAGCAAGGTGGGGCGCCCCCTCCCCAAACCCTAGGCGCCTTGGGCCCTTGTGGGGGGCGCACCAGCCCACCTGGGGATGGTCCCTCCCACACTTGGCCCATGAAGCCCTCTAGGGATGGTGGCCCCACTTGGTGGACCCCCGGGACCCTCCCGGTGGTCCCGGTTCATTACCGAAAAAACCCGAAACTTTTCCAGTGACCAAAACAGGACTTCCCATATATAAATCTTTACCTCCGGACCATTCCGGAACTCCTCGTGACGTCCGGGATATCATCCGGGACTCCAAAAACCATTCGGTAACCCCATACAAACTTCATTTATAACCCTAGCGTCATCGAATCTTAAGTGTGTAGACCCTACGGGTTCGGGAACCATGCAGACATGACCGAGACGTTCTCCAGTTAATAACCAACAGTGGGATCTGGATACCCATGTTGGCTCCCACATGTTCCACGATGATCTCATCGGATGAACCACGATGTCAAGGACTCAATCGATTTCGTATACAATTCCCTTTGTCTAGCGGTATAGTACTTGCCCGAGATTCAAATCGTCGGTATGCCGATACCTTGTTCAATCTCATTACCGGCAAGTCTCTTTACTCGTTTCATAACACATCATCCCGTGATCAACCCCTTGGTCACATTGTGCACATTATGATGATGTCCTACCGAGTGGGCCCAGAGATACCTCTCCGTCACACGGAGTGACAAATCCCAGTCTCGATTCATGCCAACCCAACAGACACTTTCGCAGATACCCGTAGTGTACCTTTATAGCCACCCAGTAATGTTGTGACGTTTGGTACACCCAAAGCATTCCTACGGCATCCGGGAGTTGCACAATCTCATGGTCTAAGGAAAAGATACTTGACATTAGAAAAGCTTTAGCATACGAATTACACGATCTTTGTGCTAGGCTTAGGATTGGGTCTTGTCCATCACATCATTCTCCTAATGATGTGATCCCGTTATCAACGACATCCAGTGTCCATGGTCAGGAAACCATAACCATCTATTGATCAACAAGCTAGTCAACTAGAGGCTTACTAGGGACATGGTGTTGTCTATGTACCCACACATGTATCTGAGTTTCCTAATCAATGCAATTATAGCATGGATAATAAACGATTATCATGAACAAGGAAATATAATAATAATAATAACTAATTTATTGTTGCCTCTAGGGCATATTTCCAACAGAGACATCACCACAATGTCATCAACGTAAGCCTCAGTATTCCTCCCGAGCTGCTGACCCAAGGCGATGTGCATCAGCCGCTGAAAGGTCGCACCCGCATTGTGCAGCCCAAACAGCATGCACGTATAGCAGTACACTCCACACGGGGTCAGGAAAGCCATCTTTTCTACATCTTCTACTGCCATCTTGATCTAGTGGTAGCCGGAGAAGGCATCCAGGAAGCATAACAGGTCGCACTCAGCGGTGGAGTCGACGATCTGGTTGATGCGAGGGAGTGGGAATGGATCCTGCGAGCAGGCCTTGTTGAGGTTGGTGAAGTCGACACACATGCGTTCCTTTCCCCCCTTCTTTGGCACGACAACCGGGTTAGCCAACCAATCTGGGCAGCGGACCTCGTGAATGACCCATGCCGCCTCGAACTTGCGGGTCTCTTGGACGATGAAAGCTTGCTTCTCAGTGGACTGCCGCCTCGGCTTCTGCTTCACGGGGCGCACATTGGGGCACACATTGAGGTGATGCTCAATTATGCCCCTCGGGACCCCTGCTAGCTGATCAGGTTCCCACGCGAATACCTTCTTGTTCATGCGAGGAACTTCACTAAGGCCTCCTCCTGCTCGGGCTCGTGGTTGGCGCCTATGGTGAAGGTGGCGCTAGTAGATCCGTCCTCGTCGACCTGTACCTGCTTGGTTTCCGGCTTGTCTTGGGTGAATAGCTGCCTCTTCTTGGCCGGTACAGCCCCTTTGGGCTCAGGGGCATCTGAGCCGGCGGGCTGCGCCACCGCCGCGGTCTTGAAGGAAAGCTTGAGCGATTGCAGCGCATCCCCGGTGTCTCCGGACACGGTGAGGACGTCTCTACTCCCGGGCATCTTCATGAGGTTGTACGCTGGGTGAGTTGCGGCCATGAATCGGGATAGTGCCAGGTAGCCGAGGATGGCGTTGTATGGGAGGCCGATGGGGGAGATGTCGAAGTCGATTAGCTCCGTGCGGAAGTTGTCATAGGTGCCGAAGGTCACCGGAAGGCGGATCTGCCCCAGGGAGCCGGTGGAGCCGCCACCGATGCCCAAGAAGGGCTTGCTTGGCTGAAGCCACTATGGCGGTACGTGGAGGAGGCTGACAGCTTCCACCGAGAGCACACTTAGGCCAGCACCACCGTCAATGAGGGTCCTCGTGACGGCCACCTGACAGATGGTGGGGGTGCACAGCATTGGGAGCGCGCTCGAGCAGGCCGAGTTGGAGGGGTGATCATCTGAGCTGAAGGCCAGATCGGCTTTAGGCGCCGCCCAGTCCGGAGGAGCCCCATGCAGCACAGAAGCGGCGCCGATCTGGCAGATGAATGTCTTGATGTGGCGGCCTGAAGGTGGTGCCTACAAGCCACCTAGGAGAGCTTCAATGACCGGGTGTGCCGGTGCAGCGTACTGGGCGAGGAAGAGGCTGCACAGCTCCCCCCAAGAGGCCACGGAAGCCGTCGGCAGGTGGAGCAGCCACATGCGCGGGACGCCGGTGAGGTCCATGGGAAACCAGTTAGTCATGACCCTGTCGTCGCCCCCGGCCTCGAGGACGGCCTCCTTGTACGCCAGCAGGAAAGCCAGCGCATCGGTCGTGCCGTTGTAGCACGGTGGCATCTCCGGCTTGAACTTGTTCGGCCATTGCACCTGTCGCAAGGCGGGGGCCAAGGCTCGGAGCCCCTTGGACCCCGTGCTGGTGCTGTCAACTGGAGCGGGCGGCGCGTTGCCCATCATGAAGGAGAACCGCGGTGTTGGCGGAGAGCGGGTCGGTAGAAGGGAAAACTCCGGTGCACCCCTACCTGGCGCGCCAAATGTCGGATTTCGGGTTCTGGCAGACCCTCAAGGTTCGAACTCTGGGGTGCACGCGGAGATCACACCTCCTGCCTACCCACGTCTCATCGCCTCATAAGGATCTAAACTACACGAAGAACAACACAAGGGACACGAGGTTTATACTAGTTCGGGCCACCATTATGGTGTAATACCCTACTCTAGTTTGTGGTGTGGTGGATTGCCTCAGGGGCTGATGATGAACCATACAAGGGAAGAACAGCCTCGCGAGGGGCTGTTCTTGGCTGGTGCAATGAACTGCTTGGGTGAGTTCAGTCGCCTCTCTCTCTCTCTCTCTCTAGTTTTACCCAAAAACCTTCCCCCTACTCTGCGATGGCTAGCTCAATTTATAGAGGGAGGCCCTGGGCCTCTTGCCAAATATTGAGCGGGAAGGGCGCCAACAATTGGCCATTTTGAAGGGGAACATCTAGTACACTTATCCTGACTAAAGTCGGTCCTCGACTGCCAAAGACTCTGACGGTGACGCCGGCTTGGGCTCCACGATGACCTTCATCCTGCCGTCCTGTTGGTCTTGGTCTTGTTGCACCGAAATGGTTGCCTTTGCTTGATACTCTTGCCTACGCTTGCCCCCTTTGCACCAAAGAGGAAACAAGGACTCTGCGCAGGCCGGCGCCCACCTGTCCTCGGTCGTCATGGCTTGCGTCATGGGGACCTTGTGAGGTACCCTGCCTTGATCTCTCTTCGTCCTCACGAGCCAGCCTGACGAGGCTGTGGCCGAGGAAGCCTCCTGTCATCCGCCCCGCGAGGCTTGGCCCCTCGCGATGGTCTGGAGCATGTGTTGATGAAGATGGGCCGTACTGGGCCACTCCCGGAGCCATGCCGCAGGGCGCAGGCAGGCAAGTCTAGGTACCCCCGTTCCCAGAACGCTGACAGTAGCCTCCCAGCACTGGGTGGTCCATAGCAGGCCCTGCCCGCCTGTCCGACTGGTGGCGTGCGTCACGTCGGCGCTCGATTGCAGTTCGAGCATCCTCATAAGCCCGCTCCCGAAGGACTTGGCGCTGATCGCGGTTGGTTTGCGGGTCGGACGACGTGATCGAGATATCATCACGAGCGTCGTCGTGACGGGCCGACGCCCGGGGAGGTCGGGATGGAGGTGGGGAGTACACCATGGCCGTGTCGCCTTCGGCGTGGCCTCCGCTAGCACATGGCAGCCCGAGAGAGCGAGGCCGATGGGTTCCGCCGGCCGCACCCCATCGTTGTTCGCGATGCCGACGAGACTCCGGACGGTGGCCCTCCATTTGTCAAGCTTCTCCGCGGCGGGAGGAAAATCGAGGAGCAGCTGCACGCGCTAGGGCTTCCACTGGCGTGGGTGGCGGCAAAAACTGGGTGGACCGCGATGCGCCTCGACTCCTAACCATGTTAGAAGGAGCTGCGTCATGGCTCTGCAGCCGTTCGCCACCTCCATTAGCACCTTGGCGTGCATGCTGGCCCTCCTCTTCACGTGATGGACACACGGGACTCTTCCCAGGGCGGTGCGCAGGGTCACCGGCAGGGTGACGCTGCTCATCACGCACAACCTGAGAGGAGCGTGCTGTGGGCGCTGGTGTTGGTGTCTTGGAGGTTGCCGTGCCACCGCCTGGCGGGACGGCGACACCCCTAAAGGGCCCCGCGCCGCCTGCGGAGGGCCGACTCCGTCTCTGGAGCCCGCGACTGGTGCCTCGTTGCCTGGCGCGTGAACGGCGCCACTCGCCAGGCCTGAACCGCCAGGGTGATGTGGATGTTTGCGGGCCGCGCCACGAGTTCTCTCCACGACTGGCCTGCTACTGGTCCGCACCGGTGCTAGCAACTTGGTCCCAGATGAACCGATCACCGTGGTCGCCTTCTTCTTAGGAGCCATGGCGATGAAGAACAACTAGGCCAACTGCTAGACCAGATTCTCACAATAGCTCCCCTACCTGGTGCGCCAAAGATGTCGGTCGGAAACGACACCTATGGGATCACTGGAATTCCTTCTACGGTTGCGGGGCGCGGGCATCGTGAGGAGAGCAGGACTAGCAAATGACCCAAAGGGGATTTACCCAGGTTCGGGCTGCAAAGATGCGTAAAGCCCTACGATCCTGCTTTGGTGGATGTATTAGTGTTCTTGAGCTCTCGAACTAGCTCTAGGTGTTGCGAGATTCGAAGGAGCCGAATCCTTTCTCTGTGTGCCATGGGCCTCCTTTTATAGGCGAAAGGGGCTGCCACAGTGGCACACACGAGGTGGAAAGTGCTACAGCATTGCGAGTTTATCGCTAGTATTACAGGACAAGACACATTTAATGTGAAGCTTAGGTGTCCCTTCGCTTTATCGGGGACGGGGGCAAGGCCCGTCCCATCCGTCGCCGCTCCTCCTCGCTTCGACACTCGCCCTGGCCAGCGATGCATGCGATGCCATGTAGGCAGGTAGGCAGCTGAGGTGGCGCGGTGGTGGAGCCTCCACGAAGGATTACATGCTGCCACGTAGGTGCCTGTCCAGCTGGTTGGGTCGGTAGTTGTATGCAAATGGCGGTGAAGACTTAGCTGGCGCGGGCCTGGCAGCGGCCCTGTCGGTGCGTTTGGCGAGGGCCTTGTCGGGTGGCCCGGCAAGGGTCTTGCCGGGTGGCCCGGCAAGGGTCTTGACGTGGCGCGCTGGCCTCCCCAGCAAGGATCTGCGGGGGTCTTGCGGGTTTCTCCGGTGAGGATGGTTGCCTTCCTATCCTTATTTAATCCTGTCTATTCTTTGTCTTCACAAAGATCTGCATGCCACCACAGAGGTGCCACCCGAGCCTTGTCCCAATGCGTTTATCAAGCGTTGGTGGTCTCAAGGGCGGCTCACTTCAGCTGGCGTGAGCAAGCTCCCCCGGTAAGGGTCTTGCCGGGGCCGCTGAGGCTACCCCGGCAAGGGTCCTTGCCGGGGAAACCTGCTCCGTCCATTTGATCTTTGTGTCCTTGGTTCTTGTTGTTGCTTTGTTTGCCTTGTGGCTTCGGCTTATCTCCGGCTTCCCTTTGCTGCCATGTTATGCGTGGCCGTGGCGGGAGGCTCTGACTGCCCATGCACAAGTAAAGGGGTCAAAAGTAGTGCCCCTACTTTTGTACACCTACACAAGGAAATAGCACAATTGGTACCAATTCTTGTCGGTTCTCACACCTACACAAGTAAAAGCTTATGGTGGAGCTCGGTTAGGATGGTGGCACAAAATTTGATGCAATTGTTAGTGAGCCTCAATAATGTTGGAAAAGGTTCACAAATTTGCAAATGCAACAAGTAGACTAATAGCAAGATATTGTACACAGAAACACACACGCAAATAGTTAAGTGGGGTCGTGCAACCAAGGAATGAGCCAAAATGTGGAATCCACGAAAATGCTCTTGTTGCACAACACTAGAGAGACGCTAGCACGATTGCACAATAGGCGGATACGAAACTTATGCACAACCTACTAAGATAAGATGCAATAACTTCTATCCCAAGTATGCTATATGTATGTTATTCCAGTGATAGGATCCAAGATGATCGAGTATGACAATCTTAATGTAGTATGACGTTATGGTTCTTTCCTATAAGCTCTTTGCTTATATTTCCCTCTTGCTTAAAAGCTTGTTTGGCTCTTTCTCTTTTGAGCTCTTTTCTCATGCAAAACTTCATGAACCAAGATAGCAATTGTCTATATGCGATGACAACTTTGTGACACACGAAATGATACCAAGATATGCACCAAGATGATATGGTATGTATGCTATGAGAACTATGTTCACTAATGTGAACAAGTCACATTGCCGGCAATACTCAAAGGCTAGTCTCGATGGGAAAGCAACGCAAAATTGGGCTATGATGGTTATCAATGCAATGGCAAGGAATGTACCATGAAAGGACACCATGATACCAAGATGATATAGAGGTTACCATTCTTGCTTACGGTCGAGGTGTCAAAATTGTGTAGCGGTCGATGTCATTGATGAATGTGAGCTGCGGTGTTGTCGTTGTCGAACCGACCCTAAGTAGCCGAAACACGTTATAAAACGGAAACCACAACTCAAAACTCAGAGACCAAATGTGTCAAAATTGGTCGGAATGCGAAACGGGTACGCGATAACGGTTGCAGAAAGCGGTGGTGGTATGCAAGTGCGTATGCGGAAAGGTGGTAACGGAGTGTGTATGCGAAAGTGGTGGTGGAACGGTGTGGGAAACAAACTGAAAATATTTAGTTTCGTCAGTTAACATCAGACGTGCGATGGTGGTCAAACGACCGATGTTGGTCGGATGACCGATGTTCGTCGGACGTCCGATGTTCGTCGGATGTCCGGTGCCTGGGCGAGTTCGAGCATGGGATGAACAACTAGGTTCGTGGTGGATGTGGTGAATTTGGTCAAATCCAAGCTATTTTGTGGATGGAAAAGGTGGAGATGATGGGGGAAGCTAGATCCACTCGTGGTAAAGCAATTCCATGGATAAAATCCAACAAAACTTCATCACAAAAATTTGGGCCTATTTTTTGTGGGGATTTTCGAAATTGGGGAAGAACAGAACAAAATCAAGCTAGAAAACAAGGGGTAGGGGCTCCAAATACGTGATCAATGTGGCTCATGATACCAAGATGGTGTAGGGTAGAACCCTAGATGCCCGATCTTTCATGATTGGGGGCGATCCTACGAAGAACATGAAGAACATGAGGGGAAACACAAGAGAAATCACTCAAACAACAAGATCCGGTCACACATATGATAGATCCTTGAAACACGAAGATTGATACATGATTCAAAGTCAACAAAGCATGATACAAAGGGTCTTCTCCATGAGGAGGTCTTGAAGGGTCTTCCCGTGATGGGGATTGAATCCGCTTGGGGGATCTTCTCCGAAGAGGTCGTGAGCTCTGTGGAAAAGTAACCAAGTGGATGAGTGAACCTCTATCTCAAATATGAGCTATCACAATGCTAACCCTAGAAAGAGGGAGGAGGAGGTCTATTTATAGTCTTAGTGGACGAAAGGGTGAGTGGGCTTTGTCCCAACATGCGGGAGGACATACAGGCGTCGGACGTCCAACTGTCACCGATCGTCCGAAGGCTCGTGAGGGTCCAAACGTCCGGTCCTGGTCAGACGTCTGATGTTTCGGCTCTGTTCAGGATTGGTCGGTCGTCTGGTCAGGGTCGGTCGTCCAGAGGCTTCCATACTTCCGATGTTTTGGTTCGTACAAGGTGGTGTCGGTCGTCCGATGGAGATCGGTCGTCCAGGCGCTGGGAGTCGTCGGACGTCCAGTCAACATCAGCCGTCCGGCCGCTGGAGTGTGCGTGGGCTGGGACACGGCTAGCCGGTTGGAGCCTCCAGGCGTCAGACGTCTGAGAGACGTCGGTCGTCCGATGACTAGGAGTTTCGAGTAGTCCTTCTTCTTGTCCATTGAACTTAGTGTCCTCGCCATCTTGTCCATTGGGTGCAACTGATCGGCGTCTTCCCTCCAAATATCTGATCACACATAGGGTCTCCGCATGAGGTAGTAGCCATGTCTTATAAGTAGAAAGTGGAAGTTCGGAGAGGAGCGAGTTCACCTTATCTTTGATAGCATTTGCTCGATCTCTTGTCATTGGACCAAGTGGTATCATGGGAGATGTAGGTACGTCCATGGGGATGATCATGGGAAGCTCCGCATCACGCCCCTAAGGCAGCCAGCCCACCTTTCCTCCCCCATGTCCATATATGGAAGGGCGCGGCTAGGCAGGCCTCTAGGGCAGCCACCGGCCATTTGGGGGCGCCCTAGGGCTGCCTTCTCTCCCCCTCCACCTATATATATGAGAGGAGGGAGAGGGGCAACACACACCATGATCCCCAAGCCGTGTGCGGCGCCCCTCTCTCTCTAGTTCGTCCTTGGTCATAATTTTCATAGTGCTCGATGAAGCCCTACGGAGATAGTTGCACCACCACCGTCACCACGCCGTCGTGCTGCTGTAAGTCATCTACTACCTCGCCCATCTTGCTAGATCAAGAACGCGAGGATGTCATCGAGCTGAATGTGTGATGAACATAGAGGTGCCGTACATTCCACTACAAAAAAAGACACATCCGTGACATTTCGGGCCGAACGAATTTTTTCCTGTCATACTTATGACACTTCTATGACGATAATTGTGACAAAACCCGGTATCGTCATAGATGTGGTGGGCTCCTACTTCTATGACAAAAAATCATGACAGAAAATGGGCTTTTTGTCCTGGGCGGGCCGGAGACGCAGCTGCATGACATTCTTTGGGCCGTCCATGACGGAAAAAACCGTGGTAGAAGCGAGGGCATGGAAAAATTTGGCGAGTTCCCGGTTATGGTGGGTGGTCGGGGGCCGAGCGATGCGCATTTTCTCGTACACATATGCGCATGTGTGTGAGGCGTTGGCTCTAACTAAACCCGAGCGAGGCGTTGGGCTCCAACTGAACCTGAGCGATTGCACTGTAGGCTACGCGTTACTGAACACGAGCGATCCATCGATGGCTATTAACTGAACCCGATCGAGCGATTCCTTCGCTGCTGCTACTAACTGAAGCCAATCGATGCTGCCTC
>NC_041389.1:345114334-345154224 GCF_002162155.2 Triticum dicoccoides
AGGGGTGGTTGAACAGGAGCCAGTGGAGAGGGGTGGTTGAACAATAGCCGGTGGAGTAGCACGCGGAGGAGGCTGGATGAATAGGAGACTGTCGGGTTTCGGCAGACCCTCAAGGTTCGAACTCTGTGGTGCGCGCGGAGATCACACCTCCTGCCTCCCATGTCTCATCGCCTCGCAAGGATCTAAACTACACGGAGAACAACACAAGGGACACGAGGTTTATACTAGGTCGGGCCACTATTGTGGTGTAATACCCTACTCTAGTTTGTGGTATGGTGGATTTCCTCAGGGGGCTGATGATGAATAATACAAGGGAAGAACAGCCTCGCGAGGGGCTATTCTTGGCTGGTGCGATGAACTGCTTGGGTGAGTTCAGTCGCCTCTCTCTCTCTCTCTAGTCTACCCAAAATCTGGATCTCTAGTTGCCCAAAATCTCCTCCCTACTCTGTGGTGGCTAGCTCTATTTATAGAGGGAGGCCCTGGGCCTCTTCCCGAATATTGAGCGGGAAGGGCGCCAACAATTGGCCATTTTGAAGGGGAACATCTAGTACACTTATCCTGGCTAAAGTCAGTCATCGCCTGCCAAAGGCTCTGACGGTGACGCCGGCTTGGGCTCCACGATGACCTCCATCCTGCCGTTCTGCTGGTCTTGGTCTTGTTACACTGAAATGGTTGCCTTTGCTTGATACTATCGCCTGCGCTTGCCCCCTTTGCACCAAAGAGGAAACAAGGACTCTGCATTGGCCGACGCCCGCCTGGCTTGGTCGTCATGGCTTGCGTCACGGCCACCTCGTGAGGTACCCTGCCTTGATCTCTCCGCCCCCTCGTGAGCCAGCCTGACGTCCGCGCCGCGAGGCTTGGCCCCTCGCGAGGGTCTTGAGCATGTGTTGATGAAGATGGGCCGTACTGGGCCACTCCCTGAGCCACGCCGCAGGCCACAGGCAGGAAAGTTTGGGTACCCCCGTTCCCAGAACGCTGACAGTAGCCCCCGGGCCCAAGGCGCACCTGGACTTGGCTTAGCAGAGAAGCGAATGGGCAAGTGTGAAGCGCCGTGGGCCCCAACAGCCTGCGCCCTTGGGCGCCTCGTGGCGGTTGATTGGACATGGGCGTCCTGGCTCCCCCACGACGCCTCGATAACTGCACGACTTGATAAGTCCCTGCATGCAAAACAGGTCATGATTACCTGTGATCATGGAGGCCGGCGGTTGGCCTCCCTCGGCTATATGTACGGAACGACGCGAGCCCTTCCAGCCCATCCCTTCTTGCTACTCCCCATCTTCTTCTTGGCCGCTCGCCATCCCCATGGCCCCACCGAAGATGTTCTCGGCTGCGGAGAAAGGAAAGGCTCGCCAGGAAGGGCTCGGCTCTCCATCGGCCAAGCGTGGCCGGGGCTGTGCTTGCAAGCACCCTACGGCCCCCGCTGCGGCCTCCCGTGGCCGTGGAAACAGCCCTCTGCTCGGCGGAGGTGCTGCCGGAGTTTGTCGTGTGGTCTGCGGACCCGACCGGCACTGGCTCCAGCTCCCCCGCTTCTTTATAGGTGAACTTCCGGCTGGTGCCCCGGGCGGCCTTTGGCTTTAGGCAGATGGTTGTTGCAGCAGGGCCTCCTGGGCTACTCTGGAGGTCTCCACCGCCGGGGAGGCGGCCCTGACCCGCGGCTGGCAAATGTTTGCCCGCGCGCGCGGTCTGAGCCGACGATGCACTCTACACTTTAAGTTCGATGGTGATGCCACCCTCTACGTGAGGGTGTTCGGGGAAGACGGCCGCCGCGCCAGATGCAGCCCTGAAGACGATCACCGCGGCCATGCGCCCAACCCCGGCGTTGGTCGGGATGAAGGTGGTGGGAGGCGCGCGGGCAGCGGTGCCCGAGGCCCACCAAGTTTTGGTGACTCCCCCTCGGACAGCAGCTCCTCCAGTGGCGGTCGCGACCAGCCCCCTCGTCGTCGCGCTCGCCTGGGAGAGGGCGGCGGGTCGGCCCGACACCGTGCTTCGGTGAAGCGGGAGGCGGAATCCAGCTGAGCTCCGAGGGCAGTACGAGCCCTTGCCGAGAGTTGACGCCAGGCAAGTCGTGCCCCCTTTTGCTTTCCTTTCTTTCCTATGCAAAAGGAATGTAGTCTGGTGCCCCACGGGGGCGTGTTGAACTATCGCTATTTAATTGGTGCACTGTTTCTACCGTTTCTGTGCTATGTTTTCGTTCCGCGTGTTTATGCATGGAAATCACTTATCTTGGGGGGGGGGGAAGCTCATTGCGGTCCTCGCCTCTTGAGGCTAGGGCCTCTTCGTGCGCCTTGTGTCCTGCAGGGTTTCGTCAGTAGGGGTAGTCTCCAGCCTTGGTAGCGAGGACAACTGACCCAAGTCCCGTGATCGTGTCGTGATGCCCTTGGGGCATGGAATGGGAGGGGTGCTCTCGCAGCGGACTAGGATAGGGAAGTTCCAAACCACCGGGGCAGAAAACACTCGCGAGGGTGCACATGTTCCTCCCTCGTGAGACTTTGCGCGAGAGAAAACGAAACAAACAAGTGAAATGGACGAAGGGTCGCGAGCTCGAAATGGTAACAGCTTCAGAAAAACTTCAAATAGAAACAAACAAGCCAACTGCGGAAAGCAAATGAAAGAAGCCGCGTCCGACACCTAGTCTAGTCTTCGACGTCTTCTCACCAAGCATGGAGCTAAGTGCTATCACTGGGCATGGGCGGGAGCCCCCGAGGCTCGAGGGCGGCACTCCGGAGACTCCGGGGCATGTATAGCCCCACTCATTATTACGTGAGAGTGTCACGGGCGGCGAGCTTCACATGCGTTTGCCTTCTTCACAGGCACCGGGCCTTTTCCCAAATGCAGCAACTTCACATGCATTGGCCTTCTTCATAGGCACCGGGCCATTTCCCAAACGCAGCAACTTCACAGGCATTCGCCTTCTTCACAGGCACTGGGCCTTTTCCAAAACACGGCTACTTCACAGGCATTCGCCTTCTTCACAGGCACCGGGCCTTTTCCAAAACGCGGCTACTTCACAGGCATTCTCCTTCTTCACGGGCACCGGGCCTTTTCCAAAACGTGGCTACTTCACAGGCATTCGCCTTCTTCACAGGCATCGGGCCTTTTTTAGGGGTAAAATCTTCGAAGATGTTGGATGTTCCACGCGTTCTGGATGGGCACCCCCTCCTGGGTCTCCAAGCATGCGGAGCCGTTGGAAACATGAACAACCTTAAACAGGCCCTCCCACATGGGAGAGAGCTTATGCAGTCCCTCCCTGGAGAGAACCCGTCTGAGCACGAGGTCCCCTACCTCAAGAGTCCTGGGGCGGATGTTGCGGCAGTGGTATCGCCGCAGTGCTTGTTGGTATCTTGCTGCTCACAGTGCGGCTTCTCGGTGATGCTCCTCCCCCAGCACGAGATCCATCCCCCGCATGGAGTCCTGCTGCGCTTCGTCGAATGCCAGGACCCGTGCGGAACGACGTCTGACCTCGTGAGGGAGAACGGCTTCAGTTCCATAAACCAGAAAGAACGGGGTCTCTCCAGTCGGCTTGGTCGCGGTCGTGCGGATAGACCACGACACAGACTGGAGCTCGTCATACCAGCCCCTACCGCAGGCCTCCAGCTTCTTCTTGAAGGTCCTGGTTTTGAGGCCCCTCAGGACCTATGCATTGGCTCGCTCGGCCTGACCGTTACTCCGCAGGTGCGCTATCGAAGCGTAGCATATCTGTGTTCCAAGGTTAGCACAGTATGTTTTGAAGAGGTTACTGGTGATCTGCGAACCATTGTCGGTGATGATGCGGTTCGGCACCCCGAATCGGCTCACGAGGCCCTTGATGAACTTGACCGTGGAGCCTACGGGGATGGTGCGGACAACTTCCACCTCAGCCCACTTGGTGAACTTGTCCACGGCGACGTAGAGGTAGCAATAGCCTCCTGGCGCCCGAGGGAACGGACCCAGGATATCCAGTCCCCAAACTGTGAATGGCCATGAGAGGGGTATAGTCTGCAGACCTCTCGTCGGCTGATGGATCTGCTTGGCATGGAATTGGCAGGCCTCGCAAGCTTTCACCAGTTCCACGCGTCATTGAGTGTTGTGGGCCAATAGAACCCACTGCAGAACGCCTTGCCAGTGAGAGTCCGTGACGACGAGTGATGCCGACAGTCTCCACCGTGTATGTCCGCCGGTAGCTCCTTCCCTTGCTCCTTGGAAATGCCACGTAAGGACACATCATTCGGTTGTCTCCGTTAGAGCTCTCCATCCTTGAGGCCGTATGTCGTGGCCTGCTGCGCCACACGCTCCGCTTCCTCCTCCTTTTCTGGTAAGGTCCCTCGTGTCAGGTAGCTCTTGAGCTCCATGATCCAGCACCCTTCCTGAGGCTCCAGCGCCAGGAGCAGGCGTGCTCCTGAAGTCAGGCCGCACACCGGGGCTCCTGAGGTAGGTGGCTGGGGGAGCTCCCCCCGAGGCTGCGTCGTGCTTGACAGTGATGGCGTCACCGAGGGCTTGAAGAGCCGCTCCTCAAAGACGCCAGGCTCCTGAGGTAGCCGCCTGGATGCCCTTTTGGCGATGTCATCAGCTTCTTGATTGGTGCCGCGAGGCACATGGTGCAACTCCAGCCCCCAGAACTGCTTCTCCATCCTGCGGACCTCCGCGAGGTAGGATTCCATGTGCTCGTCCTTCGGCTCGTATACTTTGTTGGAGAAGTTGACGAGGAGCTGCGAATCACCCTTGATGGTGAGGCGCTTCACCCCCAGGGCGACTGCGGCTTTCAGGCCTGCTATCAGGCCTTCGTATTCTGCTATGTTGTTGGAGACCTTTTCTCCGTGTTGGAAACAGAGTTGCACGGTGTAGTAGAGCTTGTCTTGAGTGGGAGATATGAGCACTGTGCTGACCCACAAGAATAGGGAATCTATCGTACTCCTTTCGATATGTAAGAGTGTCAAACCCAACGAGGAGCAGAAGGAAATGATAAGCGGTTTTCAGCAAGGTATTCTCTGCAAGTACTGAAATAAGTGGTAACAGATAGTTTTGTGATAAGATAAATTGTAACGAGCAACAAGTAACAAAAGTAAATAAAGTGCAGCAAGGTGGCCCAATCCTTTTTGTAGCAAAGGACAAGCCTGGACAAACTCTTATAATAGGAAAAGCGCTCCCGAGGACACATGGGAATATCGTCAAGCTAGTTTTCATCATGCTCATATGATTCGCGTTCGATACTTTGATAATTTGATATGTGGGTGGACCGGTGCTTGGGTGATGTTCTTACTTGAACAAGCATCCCACTTATGATTAACCTCTATTGCCTGCATCCGCAACTACAACAAAAGTATTAAGGTAAACCTAACTATAGCATGAAACATATGGATCCAAATCAGCCCCTTACGAAGGAACGCATAAACTAGGGTTTAAGCTTCTGTCACTCTAGCAACCCATCATCTACTTATTACTTCCCAATGCCTTCCTCTAGGCCCAAATAATGGTGAAGTGTTAGGTAGTCGACGTTCACATAACACCACTAGAGGTTAGACAACATACATCTTATCAAAATATCGAACGAATACCAAATTCACATGACTACTAATAGCAAGACTTCTCCCTTGTCCTCAGGAACTAACGTAATTACTCACAAAGCATATTCATGTTCATAATCAGAGGGGTAATAATGTGCATAAAGGATCTAAACATATGATCTTCCACCAAATAAACCAACTAGCATCAACTACAAGGAGTAATCAACACTACTAGCAACCTACTAGCACCAATTCTGGACTTGGAGACAAGAATTGGATACAAGAGATGAACTAGGGTTTGGAGATGAGATGGTGCTGGTGAAGATGTTGATGGAGATTGCCCTCTCCTGATGAGAGGAGCGTTGGTGATGACGATGGTGATGATTTCCCCCTCCCGGAGGGAAGTGTCCCCGGCCCCACAGCTTTGCCGGAGCCCTAGATTGGTTCCGCCAAGGTTCCACCTCGTGGCAGCGGAGTCTCGTCCCGAAAGGTTGCCTTCTATTTTTTTCTCATCGAAAGACTTCATATAGGAGAAGATGGGCGTCGGAGAGCCACCAGGGCGCCAACGAGGTAGGGGGGCGTGCCCAGGGGGGCGCCCCCCACCCTCGTGAGCAGGGTGTGGGCCCCCTGGCCTTCATATTTCGCGACAATTTTTCTTTATTTATTTTAAGATATTTCGTGGAGTTTCAGGAATTTTGGAGTTGCGTAGAATAGGCCTCCAATATTCGCTCCTTTTCCAGCCCAGAATTCTAGCTGCCGGCATTCTCCCTCTTCATGTAAACCTTGTAAAATAAGAGAGAATAGCCATAAGTATTGTGACATAACGTGAAATAACAGCCCATAATGCACTAAATATTGTCATAAAAGCATGATGCAAAATGGACGTATCAACTCCCCCAAGCTTAGACCTCGCTTGTCCTCAAGCGAAAAGCCGAAAACAATAAATATGTCCTCATGTTTAGAGGTAGAGGCGTCGATAAAAATAAAATACGAACATGAAGGCATCATGATTATTTCCATAACAGCGACATATATAGATTTTGTCTTATGATTACTCATGTTCAAACGATGATCTTTTCCCAAAGCCAAAGTATGAATCAGAAACCTTATTGAGCACCAACAAATTATAACCTCAGTCATTGAAGCAATTGCAATTTATCATAACATCGGAAAGAGTCTATGTCAGAGCTTAAAAGCAAGTCCACATACTCGACTATCACTTAGTCCTTCATAATTGCTAACACTCACGCAATACTTGTGGTTACTGAGTTTTAATCGGACATAGAGAAAGATAGGGGCTTATGGTTTTGCGCCACAACCTTTTACCTCAAGGGTAATGTCAACAATAATAATTCATGCTCCCCCACATCCAATTAGATATATATATCATGTTCTTTCCAACATGCTGAGCTTGCCAAAGGATAAAATAAATAAGGGAAAGGTGAAGATCACCGTGACTCTTGCATAAGGTAGAGGATAATAATAAAAGATAGGCCCTTCGCAGAGGGAAGCAGAGGTTGTCATGCATGTTTAGGGTTGATGCACAAAATCTTAATGCAAAAGAACATCACTTTATATTGCCCCTTGTATGTGGACCTTTATTATGCAGTCCGTCGCTTTTATAGCGTCCACAACAATTTCGTACAAAGTTTATTTTCGCCGCACTAATAAATCATGTATATTTAGAGAGCAATTTTTATTGCTTGCACCGATGACAACTTACTTGAAGGATCTTACTCAATCCATAGGTAGATATGGTGGATTCTCATGGCAAAACTGGTTTAAGGGTATTTGGAAGCACAAGTAGTATTTCTACTTGGTGCTTAGAATTTGGCTAGCATGAGGGGGAAAGGCAAGATCAACATAGTAGAGGATCCATGATAAACATACTTTATCTCAGATGTAAGAAAACATAACTCATTATGTTGTCTTCCTTGTCCAACATCAACTCTTTAGCATGTCATATTTTAATGAGTGCTCCCAATCATAAAAGATGTCAATGATAATATATCTATGTGTGAAACCTCTCTTTCCTTCTTACTTCCTATTAATTGCAACGATGACCAAAGCTATATTTGCCAACTCCCAACAACTTTTAATCATCATACTCTTTCTATGTGAAGCCATTACTTTTACTAAGATCAATATGAACTCTTTGATTCTTTTTATTCTTTTTCTTCTAATCACCCAAGATCATGGCAAAATACTCAAGCCCTTGACTCAACACTAATCTTTAGTATATAGCTCACCGACTCGACTACAAAGAAGGATTATAAAGAAAAACTCAAAACTAGATCATGCCATGACTTTATTCTACTAAATCAAGATACTACTAAAAGGATCAAACTAAAAAAAACAGTAAAGATAGGAGTTGTGATGGTGATACGATACCAGGGCACCTCCCCCAAGCTTGGCAGTGGCCAAGGGGAGTGCCCATACCCATGTGATTATGTCTCCTTCTTTGTTGTTGGCGGTGGAGGTGTTGTTGATGATGGAGTCGTTGCATTTTTCTTCTCTAGCTTGCATCTGAGGCTAAAACTTTCCTCCCTCAGATCCTCATTCTCGAGCTCAAGTTTCATTATCTTTTTGCATAGTGCTGCCTTGCTGTCCTGCAAGAAACGAGGCGGGATAGATTGGACCTTATGGAGGCTTGACTTCTTGAACTCCACATGCATATCACCTGGTTGAGGTAGGGGATAGTCCTCTTCGTCGGAACTCGTTTCCTCCTTCCTCTTTGGATCATAGTCTTCTTCTTCCTCCATGGTCCAACCATAATGCTACACATCCCCATATACTTTTGGATTTGCAATATAATCAGCCATGTAGCTCTCTCCCTCCGAATCTTGGGAAGACATCTTGCTCTAATCTGCAGCAGCAACAGCTCGAAACGAAAACAGAGGAGATTTGCGTGATACGAGAGTCAAAACCTTCGGGAGTAGATATAATGAATTTTTATCGACCAAAATATGTATCGTGCAAGGAAACGAAGTCCGGAGGGCACACGTGGTGCTCACGAGGTAGGGGGCGCGCCCAGGGGGTAGGGCGTGCCCTCCACCCTCGTGGAGGCCTCGTGTCCTCCCCAGACTGCTACTTATTTTTCTATTTTTCTAAATATTCCAAAATGGAGAAATATTGCCTTAAAAATTGTTTTGGAGTCAGTTTACTTACCGTACCACATACCTATTCCTTTTCGGAGTCTAGAACGTTCTCGAAAGTGTCCTTTATGTATTCCTCCGGGGTTACGATTTCAATAATATTAGTTTCAACATTTATAGGATTACCTGAGATATAGTGTTTGATACTTTGACCGTTTACCACCTTCGGATTTGTGCCTTCGAAGTTGTTGATTTTTATGGCACCAGAACGATAGGCCTCCTCAATAACGTAAGGACCTTACCATTTAGAGAGAAGTTTTCCTGCAAAAAATCTTACAGGAGAGTTGTATAGCAATACATAATGACCTACATTAAACTCACGCTTTGTATCCTTTTGTCATGCCATCTTTTAACTTTTTCTTTAAACAACTTGGAATTTTCATAAGCTTGGGCTCTCCATTGATCAAGTGAGCTAATATCAAATAACCTCTTCTCACCGGCAAGTTTGAAATCATAGTTGAGCTCTTTAATAGCCCAGTATGCCTTATGTTCTAGTTCGAGAGGTAAGTGACAAGCTTTTCCATAAACCATTTTATATGGAGACATACCCATAGGATTTTTATATGCAGTTCTATTAGCCCATAATGCGTCACCCAATTTCTTGGACCAATTCTTTCTAGACCTATTAACAGTCTTTTGCAAAATTAATTTGAGCTCTCTATTGCTCAATTCTACCTGACCATAGACTGCGGGTGATATGGAGATGCAATTCTATGATTAACGTCATATTTAGCAAGCATCTTACAAAAAGAGCCATGAATAAAGTGTGAACCACCATCAGTCATGAAATATCTAGGGACTCCAAACCTCAAAAAAATAACTTCCTTAAGCATTTTAATAGAAGTGTTATGATCTGCACTACTAGTTGGAATAGCTTCTACCCACTTAGTAACGTAATCAATAGCAACTAAAATATGAGTATATCCATTAGAGGCAGGAAAAGGTCCCATATAATCAAAGCCCCAAACATCAAATGGTTCAATAACAAGTGAATAATTCATAGGCATTTATTGACGTCTACTAATATTACCAATTCTTTGACATTCATCGCAAGACAAAACAAACTTACGGGCATCCTTGAAGAGAGTAGGCCAATAAAAACCAGATTGCAATACCTTATGTGCAGTTCTATCTCCAGCGTGGTGTCCTCCATAAGCTTCGGAGTGACACTTGCGTAGGATCTGTTCTTGTTCATGCTCAGGTACACAACGTCTAATAACACCATCTACTCCTTCTTTATAAAGATGTGGGTCATCCCAAAAGTAATGTCGCAAATCATAGAAAACTTTTTCTTTTGCTGGTATGTGAAGCTAGGTGGGATAAATTTAGCAACAATATAATTAGCATAATCAGCATACCATGGAGTGCTACGAGAAGTGCTTATGACATTTAATTGTTCATCAGGAAAGCTATCATCAATAGGTAGTGGGTCATCAAGAACATTCTCTAACCTAGATAAGTTGTCTGCCACGGGGTTCTTAGCTCCTTTTCTATCAACAATATGTAAATCAAATTCTTGCAGCAGGAGAACCCATCTAATAAGTCTAGGTTTTGCATCTTTCTTTTCCATAAGATATTTAATAGCAGCATGATCTGTGTGAATAGTTACTTTAGAATCAACAATATAGGATCTGAATTTATCACAAGCGAATACAACTGCTAAAGTTCCTTTTCAGTAGTAGCGTAATTTCTTTGAGCATTGTCTAGAGTCTTACTAGCATAATGGATAACATTCAATTTCTTATCAACTCTTTTCCCTAGAACAGCACCTACAGCATAATCACTAGCATCACACATAATTTCAAAGGGTAAATTCCAATCAGGTGGCTGAACAACATGTGCATATACTAATGCTTTCTTAAGTATTTCAAATGCTTCTACACAATCATCATCAAAGACAAATGGTACATCTTTTTGTAGTAAATTAGTCAGAGGCCGAGAGATTTTTGAGAAGTCCTTAATGAACCTCCTAAAAAATCCGGCGTGACCAAGGAAACTTCTTATACCTTTGATGTCCTTGGGACATGGCATCTTTTCAATAGCATCAACCTTGGCTTTATCAACTTCAATACCTCTTTCAGAAACTTTGTGCCCCAAGACAATACCTTCATTAACCATAAAGTGGCACTTTTCCCAATTCAAGACAAGATTAGTTTCTTCACATATCCACAAAACTCGAGCAAGATTGCTCAAGCAATCATCAAAAGAGGAACCATAGACGGAAAAGTCGTCCATGAAAACCTCACAAATTTTCTCGCAAAAGTCAGAGAATATAGCCATCATGCATCTTTGAAAGGTAGCAGGTGCATTACATAAACCGAAAGGCATACGTCTATAAGCAAAAGTACCAAAAGGGCATGTAAAAGTAGTCTTTGATTGATCTTTAGCCGACACAGGTATTTGAGAGAAACCGGAATAACCATCTAGAAAGCAATAATGTGTATGTTTGCATAATCTTTCTAGCATTTGATCAATAAAAGGTAAGGGGTAATGATCTTTCTTAGTAGCCTTATTTAATTTGCGGAAATCAATTACCATCCTATAACCTATGATAATTCTTTGCGGAATCAATTCATCTTTATCATTAGGGACAACAGTAATACGTCCCTTCTTAGGGACACAATGGACAGGACTTACCCACTGACTATCAGCAACGGGATAAATTATACCTGCCTCCAGAAGCTTGAGTATTTCCTTTCTTACCACTTCTTTCATTTTAGGATTCAAACGTCATTGAGGATCACAAAGTGGTTTGGCATCAGCTTCAAAATTTATTTTATGTTGACATAGAGTGGGACTGATGCCCTTAAGATCATCCAGAGTATATCCAATAGCGGCACGATGCTTCTTCAGAGTTTTCAATAATCTTTCTTCTTCATGCTCTGAAAGGTTAGCGCTAATAATACCCACTGACTATCAGGCAATGGTTTAAGCTCAAACACGGGATCACCCTTGGGTGGAGGAGGATCCCCTAGGATTTCAACAAGCAAATTGTGTTGCAGAATAGGTTCCTATTTAAAGAATACTTAATCTATTTCCCTTCTTTCATTCATAAACATATCGTTTTCATGGTCTAGCAAATAGTGTTCTAAAGGATCACTAGGAGGTACGGCGATAGAAGCAAGACCAATAATTTCATCCTTACTAGGAAATTCTTCCTCACGATGTTGTTTACTAAATTTAGAGAAATTAAACTCATGAACCATATCATCCAAGCCAACAGTAACAACATTCTTTTCGCAGTCTATCTTAGCATTAACAGTATTCAAGAAGGGTCTACCAAATATAATGGGACAAAAGCTATCTTGTGGAGAACCAAGAACAAGAAAATCAGCGGGATATTTGGTTTTTCCACACAAGACTTCAACATCTCTAACAATTCCCACTCCAGAAATAGTATCTCTATTGACAAGTTTAATTGTAACATCAATATCTTCTAACTCAGCAGGTGCAATATCATGCATAATTTCTTTGTATAAGTCAATGGGTATAACACTAGCACTAGCACCCATATCACACAAGCCATGATAACAATGATCTCCTATTTTAATAGAAATAACAGGCATGCCTACCACAGGTCTATGTTTATCTGTAGCACAAGGTTTAGCAATTCTGGCAGTTTCACCACAGAATTGAATAACATACCCATCAATATTATCAGACAAGAGATCTTTAACAATAGCAATATTAGGTTCTACTTTGACTTGCTCAAGAGGGGTATAAGTTCTAGTATTGCTTTTACGAACAACAGTTGAAGCTTTAGCATGATCCTTCATTCTAACAGGGAAAGGTGGTTCTCAACATAAGAAGTGGGAACAATAGGATCATTATAAGTGACAATCTTTTCTTCAACTTTAATAGGTGCAGCTACTTTTACTTCTACGGGAGGATGATATTTAAACCACTTCTCCTTGGGGAGATCAACATAAGTAGCAAAAGATTCACAGAAAGAAGCTACTATCTCAGAGTCAAGACCATATTTAGTGCTAAACTTACGGAAAATATGGGTATCCATAAAAGATTTAACACAATCAAACTTAGGTGTCATACCTGACTCCTTACCTTCGTCGAGGTCCCAATCTTCAGAGTTGCGTTTAATTCTATCCAATAAATTCGATCTAAATTCAATAGTCTTCATCATAAAAGAGCCAGCACAAGAAGTATCGAGCATGGTGCGATTGTTATCAGAAAGCCGAGCATAAAAACTTTGCATAATTATTTCTCTTGGGAGCTCATGATTGGGGCATGAATATAACATTGATTTAAGCCTCCCCCAAGCTTGAGCGATGCTTTCTCCTTCACGAGACCAAAAATTATATATATAATTGCGATCACGATGAACAAGATGCATAGGGTAATACTTTTGATGAAATTCCAATTTCAATCTTTTATAGTTCCATGATCTCATATCATCACATAGCCTATACCATGTCAATGTGTCTCCCTTCAAAGATAAAGGGAAAGCCTTCTTCTTAACAACATCATCGGGTATACCTGCAAGCTTAAATAGTCCACAAACATCATCCACATAGCATAGATGTTCATTAGGATGGTTTGTTCCACCTCCTGTAAAAGTGTTAGCTAGCAGTTTTTCCATCATACCCGAAGGAATCTCAAAAGGAGTTTCATTTTCAATAGGTTCAGTAAGTTGAGTAGGTTGAGGAGCAACTCTTTGCTCTACCAGCCGGGGCGAAGATACCCCGAACAAGCCCCTCAGACAATTACTTTCCATAGTAACAAGTGACAGAAAATTTCAGCACACTAAATAAATTTTTCCTTACCAAATTCCACCTACCAAAGGCACTTCACTCCCCGGCAACGGCGCTAGAAAAGAGTCTTGATGACCCACAAGTATAGGGGATCTATCATAGTCCTTTCGATAAGTAAGAGTGTCGAACGCAACGAGGAGCAGAAGGAAATGATAAGCAGTTTTCAGCAAGGTATTCTCTGCAAGTACTGAAATAAGTGGTAACAGATAGTTATGTGATAAGATAAATTGTAACGAGCAACAAGTAACAAAAGTAAATAAAGTGCAGCAAGGTGGCCCAATCCTTTTTGTAGCAAAGGACAAGCCGGGACAAACTCTTATAATAGGAAAAGTGCTCCCGAGGACACATGGGAATATCGTCAAGCTAGTTTTCATCACGCTCATATGATTCGCGTTCGGTACTTTGATAATTTGATATGTGGGTGGACCGGTGCTTGGGTGCTGTTATTACTTGAACAAGCATCCCACTTATGATTAACCTCTATTGCAAGCATCCGCAACTACAACAAAAGTATTAAGGTAAACCTACCATAGCATGAAACATATGGATCCAAATCAGCCCCTTACGAAGCAACGCATAAACTAGGGTTTAAGCTTCTGTCACTCTAGCAACCCATCGTCTACTTATTACTTCCCAATGCCTTCCTCTAGGCCCAAATAATGGTGAAGTGTTATGTAGTGGACGTTCATATAACACCACTAGAGGTTAGACAACATACATCTTATCAAAATATCGAACGAATACCAAATTCACATGACTACTAATAGCAAGACTTCTCCCCTGTCCTCAGGAACTAACGTAATTACTAACAAAGCATATTCATGTTCATAATCAGAGGGGTAATAATGTGCATAAAGGATCTGAACATATGATCTTACACCAAATAAACCAACTAGCATCAACTACAACGAGTAATCAACACTACTAGCAACCTACTAGCACCAATCCCGGACTTGGAGACAAGAATTGGATACAAGAGATGAACTAGGGTTTGGAGATGAGATGGTGCTGGTGAAGATGTTGATGGAGATTTCCCTCTCCCGATGAGAGGAGCGTTGGTGATGACGATGGTGATGATTTCCCCCTCCCGGGGGGAAGTGTCCCCGGCAGAACAGCTCTGCCGGAGCCCTAGATTGGTTCCACCAAGGTTCCCCCTCGTGGCGGCGGAGTCTCGTCCCGAAAGGTTGCCTTATATTTTTTTCTCATCGAAAGACTTCATATAGGAGAAGATGGGCATTGGAGAGCCACCAGGGGGCCCACGAGGTAGGGGGCGCGCCCAGGGGGCGTGCCCCCCACCCTCGTGAGCAGGGTGTGAGGCCCTTGGCCTTCATCTTTGGCGATGATTTTTCTTTATTTATGTTAAGATATTCCGTGGAGTTTCAGGACTTTTGGAGTTGCGCAGAATAGGCCTCCAATATTTGCTCCTTTTCCAGCCCAGAATTCCAGCTGCCGGCATTCTCCCTCTTCATGTAAACCTTGTAAAATAAGAGAGAATAGCTAGAAGTATTGTGACATAACGTGAAATAACAGCCCATAATGCAATAAATATTGTCATAAAAGCATGATGCAAAATGGACGTATCACACCGCACCAGCCCCCGCGCCGTGTTGGGAGAACGCCCCGTTGAAGTACATGACCCAACCGTCCGGTGCCTCGCTTCCCGGGCAGAGTGATCGATCCTTGCTAGCCTCGAGGCCTGGCGCCTCTGCCCATTCCACCACGAAGTCCGCAAGCGAGGCCCCCTTGATGACTCTGGTTGTGCTGAATTCTATCTGAAACGCTTGCAGCTCGATGTTCCACTCAGCGACTCTTCCAGCTGAGTTGGGGCTCCTGAGCACCCTTTCCAATGGGGTATGCTGAGACGACCTTGATGGGATGGCCTCGAAAATAGTGCTGCAGCTTGCACGAGGCTACCAATAGCGCGAGGAGGAGTTTCTGAGGCATGGGGTACCGCGTCCTCGCATCCCGTAACACCGTGCTGATGAAGTATACAGGGTGCTCGACGAGGTTGGGAGTGTTGGCGCTGCTAGCATCCTCCGGAGGCCGGGGCGCCTCCTGAGACAATGGAGCCCCCAGCGGCTGGTCGCTTGGAGGAGAGGCCTCTTCTGTTCCGGGTGTGCTTCCCTGCAGCGGCTGATCCTTCTCGGCTGTGGTAGCGGTCTCTGTGAGGCCCTCTTGGTCCTGCTTTGCTTTGACCCAGACGGTTGCTGTGGCCTTGGTCCAACACTCCTCCCTAACCGCCACCAGGGCTGCGCTGGCAGAGTAGGGGGTGGCTGCAAGGTAGAGCACCAGGGGATCTTGAGGACGCGGAGCCACCATCACCGGAGGGCTGGTTAAGTACCTTTTGAGATCCTGGAACGCCTTGTCGGCCTCTTCGGTCCATTCAAAGGGCCCCTTCTTCTTCATCAGCTTGAAGAAGCGCAGCGCTTGTTCCCCCAGCTTGGAGATGAAGCGTCCTAGTGCGGTCACGCGCCCGGTGAGCTTATGCATCTCTTTGAGGGTCTTCGGCGGGCTCATGTCCATGACTGCTTTTACCTTTTCTGGGTTGGCCTCGATGCCCCGGTGGGACACGAGGAACCCCAGGAGCTTGCCCGAGGGGACTCCAAACACACACTTCTCCGGGTTGAGCCGCAGGTCCACTTCATTGAGGCTCGCAAAGGTTTCCTACAAGTCCTGTATTAGGGTTTTTGCCTCCCGAGACTTCACCACAATGTCATCAACGTAAGCCTCGGCATTCCTCCTGAGCTGCCGACCGAAGGCGATGTGCATCAGCCGCTGAAAGGTCGCACCTGCATTGCGCAGCCCGAACGGCATGCATGTATAGCAGTACACTCCACACGGGGTCAGAAAAGCCGTCTTTTCCACATCTTCTACTGCCATCTTGATCTAGTGATAGCCGGAGAAGGCATCCAGGAAGCATAACAGGTCGCACTAAGCAGTGGAGTCGACGATCTAGTCGATGCGAGGGAGTGGGAATGGATCCTGCGGGCAGGCCTTGTTGAGGTTGGTGAAGTCGACACACATGCGTTCCTTTCCCCCCTTCTTTGGCACGACAACTGGGTTAGCCAACCAATCTGGGTAGCAGACCTCACGAATGACCCCTGCCACCTCCAACTTGCGGGTCTCTTGGACGATGAAAGCTTGCTTCTCAGTGGACTACCGCCTCGCCTTCTGCTTCACGGGGCACACGTTGGGGAACACGTTGAGGTGATGCTCAATTATGCCCCTCGGGACCCCTGCTAGCTGATCAGGTTCCTACATGAATACCTTCTTGTTCGCGCGTAGGAACTTCACCAAGGCCTCCTCCTGCTCGGGCTCGAGGTTGGCGCCCATGGTGAAGGGGGCGCTAGTAGATCCGTCCTCGTCGACCAGTACCTGCTTGGTATCCACCTTGTCTTGGGTGAATAGCTGCTTCTTCTTGGCCGGTGCAGCCCCCTTGGGCTCAGGGGCGTCTGAGCCGGCGGGCTTTGCCACCGCCGCGGTCTTGAAGGCAAGCTTGAGCGCTTGCCACGCATCCCCGGTGTCTCCGGACACGGTGAGGACGCCGCTACTCCCGGGCATCTTCATGAGGTTGTACGCTGGGTGAGTTGCGGCCATGAATCGGGCTAGTGCCGGGTAGCCAAGGATGGCATTGTATGGGAGGCCGATGGGGCGATGTCAAAGTCGATTAGCTCTGTGCGGAAGTTTTCGTAGGTGCCGAAGGTCACCGGAAGGCGGATCTGCCCCAGGGAGCCGGTGGAGCCGCCTCCGATGCCTAAGAACGGCTTGCTGGGCTGAAGCCACTCCGGAGGTAAGTGGAGGAGGCTGAAGGCTTCCACCGAGAGCACGCTGAGGCCAGCACTGCCGTCGATGAGGGTCCTGGTGGCGGCCACCTGACAGATGGTGGGGGTGCACAACATTGGGAGCGCGCCCGAGCAGGGTGAGTTGGAGGGGTGATCATCCGAGCTGAAGGCCAGATCAGCTTTAGGCGCAGCCCAGCCCGGAGGAGCCCCATGCAGCGCGGAAGCGGCGCCGATCTGGTGGACGAATGGCTCGATGTGGCGACCTGAAGGTGGTTCCTGCGAGCCACCTAGGAGAGCTGCAACGACCGGGTGCGCCGGTGCAGCGTACTGGGCGAGGAAGTGGCCGCGCAGCTCCCCCCAAGAGGCCACGGAAGCCGTCGGTGGGTGGAGCAGCCACATGCGCGGGACGCCGGTGAGGGCCATGGGAAACCAGTTGTCCATTACCCTGTCGTCGCCCCCGGCCTCGAGGATGGCCTCCTCGTACGCCAGCAGGAAAACCAGCGGATCGGTCGTGCCGTTGTAGCATGGTGGCATCTCCGGCTTGAACTTGTTCGGCCATCGCACCTGTCGCAAGGCGGGGGCCAAGGCTCGGAGCCCCCTGGCCCCCGTGCTGGCGCTGGCAACCAGAGCGCACGGCGCGTAGTCCATCATGAGGGCGAACCGTGGTGTTGGCGGAGAGCGGGTCGGTGGAAGGGAAAGCTCCGGCGTACCCCTACCTGGCGCGCCAAATGTCGGGTTTTGGGTTCCGGCAGACCCTCAAGGTTCGAACTCTGGGGTGCACGCGGAGATCACACCTCCTGCCTAACCATGTCTCGTCGCCTCGCAAGGATCTAAACTACACGGAGAACAACACAAAGGACACGAGGTTTATACTAGTTTGGGCCACCATAGTGGTGTAATACCCTACTCTAGTTTGTGGTGTGGTGGATTGCCTCAGGGGGCTGATGATGAATAATACAAGGGAAGAACAGCCTCGCGAGGGGCTGTTCTTGGCTAGTGCGATGAACTGCTTGGGTGAGTTCAGTCGCCTCTCTCTCTCTCTAGTCTACCCAAAATCTGGATCTCTAGTTGCCCAAAATCTCCTCCCTACTCTGTGGTGGCTAGCTCTATTTATAGAGGGAGGCCCTGGGCCTCTTCCCAAATATTGAGCGGGAAGGGCGCCAACAATTGGCCATTTTGAAGGGGAACATCTAGTACACTTATCCTGGCTAAAGTCGGTCCTCGCCTGCCAAAGGCTCTGACGGTGACGCCGGCTTGGGCTCCACGATGACCTCCATCCTGCCGTTCTGCTGGTCCTGATCTTGTTGCACCGAAATGGTTGCCTTTGCTTGATACTCTCGCATGCGCTTGCCCCCTTTGCACCAAAAAGGAAACAAGGACTCTGCGCTGGCCGGCGCCCGCCTGGCTTCGGTCGTCATGGCTTGTGTCACGGGCGCCTCGTGAGGTACCCTGCCTTGATCTCTCTCCCCCTCGCGAGCCAGCCTGATGAGGCTGTGCCCGAGGAAGCCTCCTGTCATCTGCGCCACGAGGCTTGGCCCCTCGCGAGGGTCTTGAGCATGTGTTGATGAAGATGGGACGTACTGGGCCACTCCCTGAGCCACGCCGCAGGCCGCAGGCAGGCAAGTCTGGGTACCCCAGTTCCCAGAACACCGACAGAGCCCGTGGATGAACAGTCACAGGTGGAGGCTGGAGGAGGTCGACGGTGGATGAACAGTAGCTCGTGGAGGCTGGAGGAGGTCGACGGTGGAGATGAACAGTATCCCGTGGAGTCCCGTTTTGCGGTACGCCACACCCCTCCCGATGAACACGACCCTCGTTACGACCGTAGCACTCAACCACAAGTCTGTTTCCTCCGTTTTGCGGTACACCACACCCCTCCCTATCAACAGGACCCCGTTTCGACCGTAGGAGGTCCAACACAAGTACATTTCCTCCGTTTTGCGATACGCCAGACCCCTCCCGATGAACAGGATCCCATTTTGAACGTGGCTGGTCGAACACAAGGTTGTTTCCTTCATGTCCATCGCCTGTTCCGTCCAAGCCCGCCCGATGAACACGACAACGCATTCCGTTCCGACCCAGCCGGTTGGCTCCCCATGGACACGACGATGATATTGTTTCTCCGTTTCGACCCAGCCATGTACATGAGCCCTGGCCGTACGTATATATGCGTGAGTAGGCGTTCGAGACCCCGCCCGTATGTACGTACGTGGCCGTATTTTATTTCTTGCACACTGGCCGCTATACGTACGTGTACATGCTACATGCGCTCCTCTACTACGACACGTGCATGCCTCTACATCAACCAGTATGTACGTACACGTTCGCGACCAGCATGACAACACTACGTAGGCTTTGACCAGGTGGGTCCCGACTGTCAGACACTTCCTTGTGTGCGAAGATGTAGCTAGATGGTCCCAGCAGTCAGGGGGGCGAATCGTTTTATGGCCCGGACGCACTTCTTTGCGTGCGAAGATGTAGCTGCTGGGTCCCAGCATTCAGGGGGGAAACATTTTTTTTCACGAAATACAGTGGCCCGTCCGGTGGGTCCCAACTGTTAGGTGGAGGAATCATTATTTTCCACGTAATAAGGAGGCACTTCCTTGCTACGGCCGTGGACCCAGCTGTCAGCCTCTCCACGTACAGTCCACGTCCGATGGAAGTTGTTCCTTGACCATGTTGACCACTCCGCGCCGAGAGCACCATGGCGGTGGACGATGGCGAGGCCTAGTAAGGGGACGACACGGAGCCGAGGAAGACATGGCAGTGGATGCCCACGCAGAGAGGAGTATGAGCGTTCTTTGTTTCGGCTGCAGTGTGAGGCTGCCGTCGCCGCAGATTCTGGCCAGTGGTGGGAATAGTAGGGGGCGGTGAGGCCTCCGCGGCATCATAGCCGGCCACGAGAGACAGGAGCATGCGACACAACCGGCGCTGCTTTGGGCGGCTAGAGCACGAAGAACAAAGGTTGAAGAAGCACTACGGCTGTTGGATGGACATTGTACGGTCACTGGAGCTAGAATCGTTCATATTGACTAAGTTGACAAAGCCCTCCGTCCCCGTCAACTTAGTAGGCCCACAAGTCAGCCTCCCACCAAGGAGGGTCCCAGCTAGCAGGGGGAGTATTCATTTTTTTGTGCGTAATAAGGAGGCACTTCTGGTGGGTTCGAGCTGACAGAGGGGGGAATGTTTTTTTGTGAAATAGGGTGGCCCATCCGGTGGGTCCCAGCAGTTAGGGGGGAAACGTTTTTTTCGTGAAATACGGTGGCCCGTCCAGTGGGTCCCTGCTGTCGGGTGGAGGAATAATTATTTTGCGCGTAATAAGGAGTCACTTCCTTAGGGCTGCCGTGGACCCAGCTGTCAGCCTCTCCATGTACAGTACTCTTCCGATGGAAGTCGGTCGTTGACCACATTGACCACGCCACGCCGAGAGCATCACGGCGGTGGACGACGGCGAGGCCTAGGAAGGGGACGACGCGGAGACGGGGAAGACGCGGGAGTGGATGCCCACGCGCACAGGAATACGCGTCAACTTCTTTTTTTAGGGGACGCGTCAACTTAGTAGGCCCACAAGTGTGTGGCAGAGAACTTATAGCCCATTTCCGATTTGTAAGAATGTACAACCTATTTTTGAATTCTAATAGAATTTACTACAGCCCATTTACAGTTTGTTAAAACTACAGCCCATTTTCTAGCTAGGACAATGATTAATAATTTCAACCAACCGTTCAAGACAGAATTCAATAAAATCTCCCACATTTTGATGGGATCCGAAATATTTTTATCCCGAAATATCTAGTCAGATTAAATATAAATTTGTATTACGTAAAAATCCAATGAAACATTACGTGTGCAACAATTAAAAATTAAGATATTCAAAATCCATAAATAATATTTTAGAAACTAATTTCGTGTTTGGTGCATTTTTTTATAGTTACTGCCCAGTTTTTATAATTACATCCCATTTATTATTTTTTAAAGCCCATTTTCCTGTTAAGCCTAATGCATCCCTCCTAGGAAAGATTTGCATCCCAGCGGGGCGGAGAATAACAAGTTGGCCTTCCGTGGGTATTCCTCAAAAAAAGTATAGCTGGGCTTGCCATTTTCATCTTGAAAAAAATTAATATCTGGCCTAGGCTAGACGGGTCATAGCCCGCCAAGTTAATATCCTGCTCTCCTCTGAACAACAACGAAAACATCGCCAAGAAAAGCTATGCAGTGCTCACGCCTCAAAAACACAAATACTGCTCGAGCTGCTTGGTCCCAGCTGTTGGCCGCACCTTGTGCAATTCTCTCGTTTATATTGACTACATAGGTTGACAATGGTGTGGGACCGTGATGTCAGGAAACCAGGAGGAAGCAAAAAAAATATAGTTGTACATAATAAGGAGGCACTTGCATACCTACGGCTATGGCCCTAGTGGGTCCCTACTGTCATCCAGTCAAAATAAAGTCATCTCCTGAATCCTCATGATCGTTGACCATGTTAACAATGCTCGACGCCATGGCGAGCGCAACAACTCTAAGCATGACGAAGAGGGCCTCGCGGGCCCTACAGATAGTCTGATATAGCACCCGCTGCTCATTCAGGAAGCTAGGATCATCGGACACCTATGAGCACCTTCGAGAGACTAAGACGGCATGAAACGGTAAGGCCGCGCTTGGGAGCCCTGGTTTATTTCACACTTGTATTAACATACAAGTGTAATTTACTCATCATCGGAAACATAGCGTAAAATACAGGCATAATGAAACCGAGGGCCCGAGGTCTATAAGTAAAACCGGTCGGTTATGCGTGTAATTTGAGAGACCAGTGTATATTTTACTAGTCGAAATCGACCAACCAAGCGCTTCACCCGAGACCATCTGCTTTTATTTATGAGCGTCAGTTATACAAACGGTTTTGGTTGGAAAACGACGATCCAGTCACGGCCTAAGATGATGAGTTGGTCGGAAAATCATATGGTTTCACGTCTAACCTACCTGACTTGTGGTATAGGCTATGAATGAAACATAAGACGATGAACTTCTTAAGCACGGAAACAACAGAAGAGGATGGTCTTCTTAACAAGCAAATCACTGGCATTAGATCGACATGCAAAACAATACGAAGCATTATGCTCAGGAGGCATGGTGAACAGCTCGTGATGTCGCATGCCACAACATTCCAAGCTCAACTTTGCAATCAAACACAAGGCCCGGCATTACATAGACAATATTCAGAACAAACTCTTAACACAGGAATATCTCAGCAGAGTAACTATTTACTTCTAAACTGAACACAGGAATAGGAAAAAATGATCGACGCTGCTCACAGCAAAGGGCGTCCCACTCGAAAATATCAAATCCATGTCTTCTGGCTAACATCAATGAGCAAATTTTGACAAGGTTTTCCAATTCCAATATATTAAACTAATGTCTTCTTGCTAATATCAATGATTAAACTTTGACAAGCTTTTCCCATTCAAAATATGTAATGCCTATGATCGTGGAGTCCTGTTGTGGCTTCTTGTACTTGTTTGGGCACTTTTTGCCCAGTGCACTCCACATGTTGTAGAGTTGCCTATGCTCTCTGCAGACTAGTCATGTCACCAGCGTCTACTAATACTCTATAAAGCTTCTTGGTCATTCCTTCTGTAATGTAGCGCAAACAGTGATTGATTCTTTCTGCAAAGTGGAACGACCAACTGGACCCAGTAATGCAGCAGTTTGCCTTGGACACAATTACTGAGAAATAACGGTTTCAAAGTCGAAATAAAACCGAGCTTTAATTTTGATATCCCTGTAAGAAAAAGTAGGTATAAGGGAAACAATTACTGAGAAATAACGGTTGATGACTTGTACTCCCAGAAGAGAAGCATCTACTGATATACCTTATCTTAATGGGAAACAAAGCAGGAGAGTAGCAATTCTCCATGAGTGTAATTCATTCATATTGACTGAGACATTATCTTAAGAATGCTTTGTTTCATCATGTATAAAGAACGTCAAAGCAGAAAAGTACCATTCCTAAAACAATGCGACTGATTCATTTTAACAGAGACATTATCTTAACAATACCTTGGTTAAACATGTAGAAAGAACTACAAAGCAGGATAGTACCATTCCTAAAACAATGCGACTGATTCGTTTTAACAGAGGCAAAAAAGGAATCAATTACTGGCCAATAAAGGAGGATGAAACATGCGGCCACAAAAATGGTAATCCCGCCAATCCCTAACAAGTGTTGCGGTTTAGAACCAAGATGCAGTAGTTAATTAATTCTGAGAGTGGCACTGCTTAATTTTACGAGCATCATTAGATTAACTGTCGTGGAATTGTCACGGCAGATGTCCTAGTGAAAGGACTTAGTCGTGGAGCCATCGCAACTAGGAAGCTTGAAGGGGTTAATCGGGACAAAGGACACGAGATTTATACTGGTTCGGCCCCTTACGATGAAGGTAAAAGCCTATGATCCAGTTTTGAGTGGGATTGCTTATGTCTCGAGGACCAGGGAGCAAATTGCTTGACCTAGTTCTCGAGTTGATGTTACTTGCCCTGAACCGCCGCCGGGTCGTCTGTTTATATACAGAGGCCGACGCCCAGCGGCTCTATAGAGTCCCGGCCGGCTCATAAATAGTGTCCGGCTCGGTCTCTCAATATTTCTTGTCTTACAATACAAGTCACGCATACATGGCGGTTTATCACTATGGCCCTTAAGTTGCCTCTGGGCCATGGGCCTTAAACTAAACTGCCATCCATAACTTGGGTCTTGGGCTTCAAGAATATTTACAAGTATGACCCGGCCCCTCCTGGGCGGGTCATACCAATACTTATATCCCCAACATTAGGCCCTAGATTGATTGGAACTGGTTTCATGTCAACCTTTAATACTTAAGGAAAAAATCTTCTGCCTTTATGAAATTTTTGTAACCCGCCATGACGTCATCTTCTGGATTTGTGGTAACCCACCATGATGTCATCTATCATAAAAGCGCGTTTTATCCAATGTATCCCAACAGATCTTTGTCTTGATAACCATCCCGAAAATCAAGGCATCTTTGTAGTTGGATAACTCATGTTTTTGGCCTCCTCGTTTTTCACGCTCTTTAGTGGCCCTTCCTTATAAATAGACCCGACTAGGTATTCTTTCACTCTTCTCGTTCCGCATCTTCTTCCTCTCGCCCCCATCTGTCACTGGAGCTCCGCCGCCGTCGCCACAGCGCACCTCGTCTCCGTCGAGCTCGGCCGCTGCATCGACCTGAACTTGACCAGAGGAAGGCAGCGTCCCTCCTCCGCAGATCTTCTGCAGTAAGTGTTTCCCTTTCTGCGCCATAGATCTATGCTAGGGCTAGTATGTTCTTCTGCATAGTTCATCGTTCATCCTAGTTCCTCGCACTTGCTTTTGACGTAGCTTGTTTAATCCAGTAACAGCGTAGATCTCGTGTGATTATTGTTCCGCATCCATTTTTAGTAGTAGCGGATCTCCTTTATTTGTAGGAATCCTTAGTAGAATGTATGAACTTCTCCGCACCATTTTTAGGTCTAGAATTTTTCTTGTCTGGACGTCTGTTTGATCCAAAATAACAACTGCAAATTGTGAAACCTATTTGTACAACACTTAGGCAAAATTTGCACTTGTTAGATTTATCTAGTCATGGCGACTCTGATCGCCGGTTTAAGGAGGCAATGCTCAATTAATAACTTGAACCACCCACGATGGTTTAAATAGTCTTGACGGCTTATAGAGCTTATGGAGGCTTAACTAACCAAGACGTAATTATCCTTATACCATTAGGCCCCTTCGTAAGCCGCCATTTTGAATTGGCACAGTAATATTTTTGTCCCGCCCGGCTTAAATTTGAACTGGCACTTTTACTTTGTCTTAGGCTTTCAATCATAATGGCACCTGAGGCACCTACCTCCTGCAACTGGGTTAAATCCATTGTCACTGACAGCACCTTGGATGACTTTGTGAAGACCGGCTATCTGCCGAAAAAAGAAGTCATGCCTTATCATGCTCCTAACCCGGATGAAGAATTTCCTCAATCCAATGACGGAGAGGTTGTTGTTTTCACAGATCATATGAACCGGGGATTTACTCCTCTTGGTTCAAAATTCTTCAGGGATGTGCTGAATTTCTTTGATCTTCAACCACAAGACATCGGACCCAATTCCATGTCTAATATCTGCAATTTCCAAGTATTCAGTGAAGTATACCTTGGTGAAGAACCCAATTTGCTGCTTTTCAGAGAAATGTTCTATTTGAACCGCCAGAATGAATGTGCCAGCGGCCAGAGCTTAGAACTTGGTGGAGTCTCGATCCAGCACCGCAGGGATGTGATCTTTCCTTACGCTAACCTGCCAAGCCACCCCAAAGATTGGAATATGACATGGTCTTACTGCAAAGATACCTCTCCGGCTGATGTAAACCCTCTGCACGGCTTTCGTGCCCTTTGTCTTGGGCCCGACCATCCTCTGCCTGGCAAGATTACAGCCAGGGAATGTAAATCACTTGCTCCTACTTTGGCCAAGATCAACGCTCTTCTGGGGAACGGGTTGACAGGCATTGACCTAGTCCGAGTTTGGCTCGCCTGGCGGGTTATTCTGTTGAGCCGTCGCACCGGCTTGATGTGCGAATACACTGTCACCAAGAATGATCCTCTGCGTCACAGCCTTGACGACTTACCTGACGATGTCATTAACGACATGACCAAGTCTCTTCTGAATGAGAGTCTAGCGGATTGCGGCAAGGTGGACCTAGCCCCCTTCTGCAAAGCTAACCCGGCTCCAAAGGTAAACCATCCATGTGAAATGACTACTTTTAATTTCACAATGTTTCACCCATACTCATGCATATGATAATCTTTGCAGGCGGGTGATACATTTTTGAAAGTTAAATATGATCATGAAGTTGCCAAGAAAGCTAGAAAAGAAAAGAAAGCCGCCAGGAAAGAAGCTGTCAAAAGGAAGGGCAAGAAAGCCACCGCTTCTGAACTACTTCAGCTAGCAGACTCTTCTGAGTCGGAGGTAGCCCTTGATTCGCTTGGCTCATTTTTTAACCATGTTATTGACCCTGATTATCAACAGGAGGACACATGAGCAAGCCGTAACAAGGCTGATGAGGTAACTATCCTTTCATCCGACTCCGAGCCTTTCCCAAGACGGAAAATCCGCAGAGTGACCCGGAAAGTAAGGTTTTCTCATCCGGAGGCAGACTCGGACCAGCAAGGACGCAGAGCTCTCCTCCGGCTTACAAAACACTCCAAGGAAGCGCCGGAATGAGGTCACTTCTATTTTAAATAGATTTTACCCCTTGGCGGGTCTCTTTCGTCAACCACTTAATTCTTCTGACTCGGATTACCAGGACACTTCCCCTTCCTCCGGCGAGTCACTATAGTCCAACCTGTCGGCTTTAAAGATTGCACCAGGGTATGATGACCCCTCATCTTGTATTTATTTTAATCCCTTGCATCTGTATTAACCTTTATTTTGATGCAGTGGTCAAGCCAAACCCAGCAAACGGGTTAGGAAAAATAAACCAGCTGAAGATATAGTTGCGATTGAGCCGGTTCTTGAAACAGCTGTGCCGGCCTCGACCACTCATGAACCGCCATCTGAGCTAGCTCAAGACTTACCAACTCCTGCTACTGACCTGCCCACTGATCACCGCCAAAGAGTCAGAGAATCCAAAGGTTCCTAGCCCGGTCCGGACTGATGACCCTTCAAATGCTGATGTGGAGATCACCAGAACCGGTTATGTTGAGCCGGGAAAGCCGATTGTACTGGCGAAGTTCCCCGCCAAGGAAGAACTTCTGGACCACCACCGGGTCAAGATGGATGTTGCCAATTATGCTCATATGAGTATTGGAGACATCTTTTCTGGCTATATGAGCCAGGTGCACAGCAGCTGGAACCTCGAGATTGATATGGTGAAGCAGATGCACGAAAAATTCGAGGTATAACCCGTTCTCTTTTGTTCATTAATCTTTACTATGCTAGCCCCCAAGTCTACTGCTTATGATGCTTATGCTGTAGACTTTGAAACAAACTTAATGATATTAGCAACATAAATGAAAGAAACATATAAAAGTTCTGGCTTACCATGTAGTCCCCAAGGGGCAGCTTAACCAATATGGCTGAGTCGGTCCTTATATAAAAAATTTCTTATGGGTCCTTGAACAGCAATATGCATTAGCCCCCAAGTGCCAAGTATTATTGCTCGCAAAATGCTTGGGACTTACTCTTGTAAATCGCCATCTTATGAACCGCCATTAAAAATAAAACTCTTTGGTAACATTAGCCCCCAAGTGCCAATTGTTGTTGCTGGCAAAATGCTTGGGACTTTAATATTGCATAAACAATTGGCTTGATTTTGACTCTGTACTTGTATAGGCCACCACGAGCCAACTCGAATCTGAGGTGACTGATCTGAAGTGCCACCTTGAGACCCAAGAGACGGAAATTGAAAAGGCCGACACCAAGTTCAAATTCAGCGTTTCTGAACAAGAAAAACTGAAGAAAGAATTTGAAGCTGAAAAGAAAGCCTGGGCTGATGAAAAGACTGCACTGATTAACTGAGCTGAAAAAGCAGAGGCGACTCTGGAAGAAGCTACCGGTGAATTAGCCGGTTTAAAGCGCCATGTCTCTCAAATGGTCTCAGCGATCTTTGGTAAGTCGCCCTGCAATTTTTTAAAGAAAAAAGTCCATTTTACTACCCTGAATAAAGTGGGTGGTTCACTTTACCCCCTGCTCTATTTTTCGGCTCCTTCTACCCCCCAAACAAACCAAAACCGGACAAAACACCCCCCCGGTTGGTTTGTGTCCACTCGCTGTTGATGTGGCACTAGTCAACGGCGGTTTTGACCTCGCCGGGCCCCTCTTGTCAGGACTGGCGTGGGCATCCCCGTCGCTCCCCCACGCGCATCGTTCCGGCTCCAGCGCGACCACGTCGACGAGCTGTGCCGCCACCTGCTCCATCCCCACGCTGGCCCGCCTCCTCCCGCGACTACGTCGCCCCGCCGTTCACCGTGGTGCTCTCGATGAGCACCCCGCTCGGCATCGCCTCGCTCCTCCGTGGTGTGGGCTCCGTCGTCGTCTGCCCCATCGCCGCTACGGCCGCGTGCTTGCGCCGGCCCTCCTCCTCCCCGAGGTTGCGCCGTCGACCCCGGCCGCCCTCGCGCGCTGCTCGCGCCGTCGTCCCCGGCTGCCCGCCGACTCCGGCCGCCCCCGATCTGCCATCGCGCGCGGCGCCCTTCCTCGCCCAAGCCGGTCCAGGCCGCTCTTCTCTCGTGCATGTTAACCCATCGCTGCACCTGGCCGCGCCCGGCCTCCCCCTCTCAGCGCGCGCCGGCTCCGCCCGTCGGCTCGGACCGGCCCCGCTCTGCCCTCTCGCGCGCGGCCCCGTCCGCGCCCAAGCCAGTCTGCGCACCCGGCGGCAGCCGCTGTGGTCGGCTGCTACTGCAATAGGGGGCCGCCCCTTTTTTATTTTTTCTATTTCTTTGTTTTAAAAAAACTGACGAGTGGGACCCACCCGCAGGTCAAATACCATCTTTGACTGTGTCCACGTCACCATCTGGTCTGGGTAAACCACCTAGGGTGTTTTTTTGCCCGGTATGAGATTGTTTAGGGGGTTATAGGAACCGAAAAATGGATCAGGGGGTAAAGTAAACCACCCACTTTATTCAAGGTAGTAAAATGGACTTTTTTCTTGTTTAAATATCTAAGCCCTTCAATTGATCATAAGACTGGAATTAACTCACCTGATCACATTTATGTAGGCCCCAGAAGCTTAAACTTGAACCAAGACATGCTGATCAAACTGAAGGCAGTGTACACTTTGGTGGAACAATTATACACCGGGTCTCAATGTGCATTAGCCACGGTGGCTCTGTCGAATGAAGTGCCAACCCTCCTGGTAGAGGTCTTGAAGAAGCTTTCCGCGCTCCCTCAATGGTTCAATGAACTAAGGCGGTCAGCTGCAAGAGCCGGAGCGGTAAATTCTTTAAGCCAGGCCAAGTCTTGGTTACCAGAATTAGACCCGGCTGATATTGCCATCGGCTACCCAAGCCTGAAGGAAAATGGCACTCCTTTGGAAGAGGCAGATTTTACCGCGTGTATCAAAGAGATACGCCCGGTGGCTACTCTGATCGCAACTGAAGTGGATCTTACCAAGTACCAGGCGGGTTATGATGAAGAGAACCAGAGAATTCCAACGCCTCACTATGAAGTGACCAGTCTGATTCCCCCACTCCGTAAGCACACCTTTGCTCTTGAAGTTGACCCAGCCGGCCTTGTTGATGCTGAAGCTGAATTTGAAGCTTTGAACACCATTGACTGGTCATCGTAAACCTTCTAGGAAAGGGAGTAGGGCGAAAGCGCGGAGAGGGATAACCTGGACGCTTCAGGCCAATCTTGAAGGTGAACCTGCCGTGGCGGGTCATACCTGGGATGTACTTAAAAACAATGTGAATTATTTGGACTCAGGGAGCCCTGTAATAGGATAGAAATAATTTTATTTTGGCCGTGTCATCGTGTATGTTTTAATGCTTAACGCCATTAAACCGCCGGGTTGTATCCATCTGTGTTACTTTTCATCTTCTTACCGTATGCTTGATCAGACTTTGTAAATTGTCCTGCATATGAAAATAGACTGCAAAATCCCTTGACAGCTTAACACAAGTCGGGTCAAAAGGACTTAAAAGGAGTCATAGATTAGCTTGTTGTAAAAAACACAACTATGATCTTATGCTTATGACTTCTTAGATTTGCACCACCAGTTTATATGACCCGGTCAGTAAGGGTGATAACCCAGTCTTTGGATACCCAAAATTTCAAAGGTATAATGATGCTTATGTATCGGCGACTCATCAGTCAATATTGAGTCGGGTCAAAAGCAACCATACTTAAACTTGTAAGCCTTAGAAAAAGTCTCAAGTCAAATAAAGGGTGTTTCCGAAGAAAAATTAAACCAAAATAGAATAAAAAATTTCAAGGCTGCTGATTCGAATATGATCAGTAAACCGTTCCAGAGGGGTTTAAGCTAGGATTCGAATACGATCATGTAGCCCCCAATGGCTTTGGCGTTGCACCGATCAAGAGGGTACCGACAGTTGTGTTCTCTTTGGTTCGAATACGACCTATGTTTGACCAGGAAGCCCCCTAATGACCTTGAGAGTTTTTTAATGACTCTGATCCGAATACGATCAAAGTCAGTTCCCAAAAGGGGTTAAGCTGTGATTCGAATATGATCAACAAGCCCCCTAGTGAGCTCGGAAGTGTGCCAATCAAAAGGGTACCGACAGTTGTGTTCTCTTTGGTTCGAATACGACCTATGTTTGAATAGGAAGCCCCCTAGTGATCATAATTTTTAACGGCTAGATTCGAATACGATCATAAGACGGATCAAGCGGGTTAAGACGGATCAAATGTGATCAGCCCCCAAGTGATCATGTGAGAAAATAATGACAAATTTACCTTGGGGGAAGGAAAAAAGGACAGAGGTCCTGCTTTATTATTTATCATAATATATACATTTGCAAAATATGTACATCAGGAGAGCCTATGGCTCAAGTGTAGTAGGGCCGAAGATGAGCTATATTCCACGGCCGACGGGTCTCTTCCTCCAACTTACATGAGTCTTTGCGCTCTCGAACATCGATAAGGTAATATGACCCGTTGTTCAAGTTCTTGCTGACCACAAAGGGCCCTTCCCAAGGTAGGGATAGCTTGTGCGCATCAGTCTGATCCTGGATGAGCTGGAGCACCAAATCACCTTCCTGAAAGGCTCTGGACTTAACCCGGCGGCTATAATATCGGTGCAAGTCTTGCTGGTAAATCGCTGAGCGAGCTGCTGCCAAGTCCCGCTGTTCATCTAACGGGTCAAGAGCATCCTGACGCGCATGTTCGTTGTCCGCTCCAACATAAGCCGCCACGCGAGGCGAGTTATGAAGGATGTCGCTAGGGAGAACTGCCTCAGCTCCATAGACCATGAACAAAGGTGTATAACCCGTAGATCTGTTAGGAGTAGTGTTAATGCTCCATAACAAAGACGGTAACTCCTCAACCCAGCAAGCCGGCTTCCGCTGCAAAGGGACCAAAAGCCGGGTCTTGATGCCTTTCAAGATCTCCTGATTGGCTCTCTCGGCTTGACCGTTGGATTGGGGGTGAGCCACGGATGAAACATCAAGCCGAATATGCTCCCGTTGACAAAATTCTTCCATGGCTCCTTTAGACATATTAGTTCCATTGTCAGTTATAATGCTGTGTGGAAATCTGAAGCGGAATATCACCTTCTTCATGAATTGAACTGTCGTAGCTGCATCACACTTACTGACTGACTCTGCCTCAACCCACTTTGTAAATTTATCAACCGCCACCAAGAGGTGAGTCTTTTTATCTTTGGACCTTTTAAAAGGCCCAACCATGTCAAGCCCCCAGACTATGAATGGCCATGTAATTGGAATCATCCTCAATTCTTGAGCCGGCACATGAGCCCGTCTTGAGAACTTCTGACAACCATCACATTTACTGACCAAGTCCTCTGCATCAGCATGAGCCGCCAGCCAATAGAATCCATGACGGAAAGCCTTATCCACGAGGGATTTTGACCCGGCATGGTGACCACAATCCCCTTCATGAATCTCATGAAGAATTTCTTGGCCTTCTTCAGGAGAGACGCAACACAGAAACGCCCCTATAACACTGCGATGATGCAACTCGCCATTGACAATCGTCATAGACTTAGACCGCTGGGTTATCTGCCTGGCCAAGGTTTCATCCTCAGGCAACTCGCCCCGAGTCATGTAAGCCAGGTATGGCACTGTCGAATCTAGAATGACATGAAGGGCCACCACCAATTGTGCTTCCGGGTCAGGAACAGCCAAGTCTTCCTCTATGGGTAGCTTGATAGATGGGTTATGCAGAATATCCAAGAAAGTATTAGGCGGCACCGGCTTATGTTGAGATCCCAGACGGCTTAAAGCATCAGCCGCATCATTCTTTCTGCGGTCAATGTGGCCCACCTGATAACCCTTGAAGTGTCCCGCAATTGCATCGACTTCACGGCGATAAGCCACCATGAGAGGATCCTTAGAATCCCACTTGCCTGGTACCTGTTGAGCCACCAGATCTGAGTCGCTGAAGCACCTTACCCGGCTTAAGCTCATCTACTTAGCCATCCGGAGACCATGGAGTAAGGCTTCATACTCAGCTGCATTTTTAGTATAGGGAAACATCAACCGGAGCACATAACAAAATTTGTCACCTCGAGGGGAAGCCAAAACAACTCCAGCCCCCGAGCCCTCCAATTGCCTGGACCCGTCAAAGTGAATTGTCCAATACGTGTTGTCCGGCTTTTCTTCAGGCATCTGCAGCTCCGTTCAATCACTGATGAAATCCACTAGTGCTTGAGATTTAATAGCTGTGCATGGCACATACTTTAAGTCATGAGGCCCAAGCTCAATGGACCACTTGGCGACTCGTCCTGTGGCCTCTCTATTTTGAATGATATCCCCCAAAGGAGCAGAACTAACCATAGTGATGGGGTGGCCCAAGAAGTATTGCTTAAGCTTCCGACTTGCCATGAACAGCCCATAAACGAGCTTCTGCCAATGCGGATATCATTGCTTGGACTCAATAAGCACCTCGTTGATGTAGTAAACCAGCCGTTGAATTGGGTGTTCCTTGCCAGCCTCCTTGCGCTCCACCATGATGGCCACGCTGACGGGATGCGTGTTAGCAGCCACATATAATAACAAGCGCTCCTTATCAATGGGAGCAATAAGAACTGGCGGCTCAGCTAGCTGTCTCTTCAGATCTTCAAAAGCAGCGTTGGCAACGTCACTCCAGGTGAAGTTATCTGTCTTCTTCATCATTTGATACAATGGTATGGCCTTCTCACCTAACCTGCTTATGAACCAGCTTAGAGCAGCGATACGACCCGACAAACGCTGTACGTCATTGATACACGCTGGTTTGGCCAAAGAGGTGATGGCCTTGATCTTATCCGGGTTAGCCTCGATGCCCCTGTTAGATACCAGAAAACCCAAAAGTTTGCCTGCAGGAACACCAAAAACACACTTGGCCGGATTAAGCATCATCTTGTAAACCCGAAGATTGTCAAAGGTTTCCTTAAGATCATCAATCAAGGTCTCCTTCTCTCTGGATTTCACCACTATGTCATCCACATAAGCATGAACATTACGCCCAATTTGATTATGAAGACAATTCTCCACACATCGCTGGTAAGTCGCATGGGCAGTCTTGATCCCAAAAGGCATTGATACATAGCAGAAGGCTCCAAACGGAGTAATGAACTCCGTCTTCTCCTGGTCCTTAACTGCCATCTTGATCTGATGATAACCAGAGTAAGCATACAAAAAACTCAAACGCTCACAACCTGCCGTAGCATCAATGATTTGATCAATGCGAGGGAGAGCAAAAGGATCAGCTGGACAAGCCTTGTTTAAATCCGTGTAATCCACACACATACGCCAAGTGCCATTTTTCTTAAGCACAAGCACCGGGTTAGCCAACCACTCTGGATGAAACACTTCAATGATGAACCCGGCTGCTAAAAGTCGGGCTACCTCCTCACCGATGGCCTTCCGCCTCTCCTCGTTGAATCGCCGAAGAAACTGCTTGACTGGCTTAAACTTTGGATCAATATTAAGAGTGTGCTCAGCGAGTTCTCTTGGTACACCTGACATGTCAGAAGGTTTCCATGCAAAAATGTCCCAGTTCTCACGGATGAACTTGATGAGCACGCTTTCCTATTTGGGATCCAAATTAGCACTGATACGGAAATGTTTGGATGAGTCGCCTGGAACAAAATCAGCAAGCTAGTGTCATCGGCCGACTTAAACATCATGACCGGCTCATGTTCTGTGGTTGGCTTCTTTAAAGATGTCATATCCACCGGGTCAACGTTGTCGTTGTAGAATTTTAACTCTTCTGTTGCACAGACCGACTCAACATAAGCCGCGTCACCTTCTTCACATTCCAAGGCTACCTTCTGGTTCCCATGTACCGTAATGGTTCCCTTATGACCCGGCATCTTGAGCTGCAAATATACATAACATGGATGTGCCATAAATTTGGCATAAGCTGGCCGCCCAAACAGAGCATGATATGGGCTCTTGATCTTGACTAGTTCAAACGTCAATTTTTCGGCTCTGGAGTCATATTCATCCCCAAAGGCTACCTCCAATTTGATCTTACCGATTGGATACGCCGATTTACCGGGAACGACTACATGGAAGACAGTGTTGGACTGCTTAAGGCTTTTATTAGTTAGCACCATGCGACGGAAGGTCTCATAATAGAGGATATTGATACTGCTGCCTCCATCCATGAGTACTTTGGTGAATTTATATCCACCCACCTGAGGGGCTACCACCAAGGCCAAGTGACCCGGATTATCAACCCGGGGAGGGTGATCTTCCGTACTCCATAGAATAGGCTGCTTAGACCATCTCAAATAACGAGGAGTTGTCGGCTCAACAGCATTCACAGCCCTCTTATGAAGTTTCTGGCCTCATTTGCATAAGCTGGTGGTAAACACGTTATATTGCCCACTATTCAGCTGCTTTTGATTACTCTGATATCTGCCTTGCTGCTATTGCTGACTGCCCTGGCCAGATTGTTGGTTATACCCACCTTGGTTGCCTTGAGAATTTTGAAAATTGGGATTTGAACCGCCGCCCGGGCCATGAAAACCACCGCCACCCTGCCTATTGTTACCATCGAACATGTTTAAATTTTTGAAGGCCTTCATGATCGTACAGTCCTTCCATAGGTGGTTAGCTGGCTTCTACTGGGCGCCGTGTCTCGAACAGGGCTCGTTCAACAATTGCTCAAGCATGGGGCCTGACCCGTCAGACCGGGGAGGTGGCCTCCCCTTGCGTCGTTGGTTGTTACCCTGCGCACTAGTGTTAGCCACAAAATCCAAACTACCGCCAGCCTTACATTTATTACCTCCTTGATTTGCCGGGTTGTGCTGAGAGCCCTTGCCATTGCCATTCTTCTTTCCCTTCCCTGCCTTGTCATCATCAGACTCGGGATCCTTGGTACTATCAGAGTCGGCATACTTGACCAGAGCCGCCATCAGCGTGCCCATATCATTACAATCGCGCTTGAGCCGCCCTAGCTTCTGTTTCAGAGGGAAGAAACGACAATTTTTCTCCAACATTAAGACTACAGAGCCAGCATCCATCTTATCAGATGAATGTATTATGGCTTTAATCCGGCGCACCAATGGGTTGTAGACTCGCCCTCCTCTTTCCTGCAATTCGTCAAATCCACAATTGACATGGGCTGCTTGCACGTATCTTTGAAATTCTGGATGAACCGGGACTTTAGCTCCGCCCATGAACTGATTGAATTAGGTGGTAGGCCTTTCAACCAAGTGTGGGTGGTCCCATCCAACATCATGGTAAAGTACTTGGCAATCGCAACATCACTGACCTCCAATAACTCCATAGCCATCTCGTAACTTTCGATCCATGCCCCGGGCTGTAAGTCGGTCGTGTAATTCGGCACCTTCCTAGGTCCCTTAAAATCTTGGGCAAACGCTCATTACATAGAGCCGGCACTAGATAGGGGACTCCTCCGGTCCTGGTGGCCACACCTGCCTCGATAGAAGTCGTCGGATAAGCCGGATAAGGCTGGTAAGCCGTCAACTGAGCCGCCTGCTCATCCGCCTGCTGAGCCACCCGCTCAGCCTCTTGACGTATTCTGTCTTGATCTACCAAGTTAAAGGCCTCATGGCGCACCGGGTCATGCCCACCTGACTGGTTACGGCGCCGGACGTTGCTTGAAACGACCGTTGAATCCATGTGCCTACTATAACTCGGGCTTCGGCTTGGACGAGGGGTCGAATGGATCCTGTTCCGGCTATATGAGTATGCCTCCTGTTCCTCTAAGGCGGTCTGAAGATGTTCTCTGACCCGTCAGGTTTCAACCGTCGGCGGAGAGTCACCATCAATTGGGAGAGCTGCCAACCGTGCCGCTGCCGCTATCATGTTCTCCAACGGGTTAGAATAGTGACCCGGAGGTGTTGGTATATAATGAGGTGGAGCCGTGTTTACGCGGCAAGGTCCCATCACCTGCGGTTGAACCGGCGCGCTGTCCCCTTGTGTCGCAACATGGTCTGCCCCTGCACGCGGGGAGAGCCACGGCGGGTTACTGGGCCCTTCCCCTAGTGTGTGAAAGAGGTTTCGAGGATCATAAACTGGGGGGAGTCGAGACTGAGTCTTCTGATGCCTTCTCCTCATGACCTCATTAGACGCGTTCTGTTCTTGCGTGAGCCTGAAAGTCTGTGCCTGAATCTGCTGAGCCTGAACATCCAGAGCTCTCCGCTCTACGGTTATCCTGACATCTTCCACTGCTAGGTCTTCCTTAGCATGCACCATATCCAATTTTAACTGTGCCACCTCCGCATCATGACGATCTTGATCCGCCGGGTTGACCACGGTGGGTAACAGAGTGGTCAGCTTATCTGTGAGATCCATGAACACCTGAGCCGGCGAGCGCACAGGGCCTCCTGCCCTGGCTGCTGCTGACCCGGAGGTCATGGATGTCGCAGTTGTGGAGTCTTCGATAGGTAGTCTACCGGCCATGAAGATCCCAACCCTGCTCGGCGGCTCGAAGCAATCTGGAATACTGCTGCCATCGGAACAGCCCCCAAGCCCGCCATCTTGCAGTTGATACAACGAATCCGTCTCACCTGTAGATGACCCGCCATCAAAGTAGATGGTCGTCTCACCGCCACATGCAGATCCTTCAGAGAGCCCTTCATGGATGCATCCCACCAAGGCATGCTTCACGACAGATGGAGCCCGGGCGAGTTTCGCACGCTGAGCCGTTTCGACGAGGTCAGTGCAGATGTCTGGCTCAAGCCTCGGCTCGCCGATCTTGCCGATGAAGACATGAATTCCGCCGAAGGGGACCCGGTACCCGTACTCAATTGAGCCGGCCTCGGGGCCCCCAGTCTGCGTCATTAATGTAGAGCTTGCCACGATGACTCTTGGTCATCCGGCCCACAGCATATCCGTTGAGCCCTTCGAAGCTTCCCTTCAAGAACTCGAATCCACCGTGCGCTGGCCCCACGGTGGGTGCCAACTGTCGTGGAATTGTCACGACAGATGTCCTAGTGAAAGGACTTAGTCATGGAGCCATCGCAACTAGGAAGCTTGAAGGGGTTAATCGGGACAAAGGACATGAGATTTATACTGGTTCGGCCCCTTACGGTGAAGGTAAAAGCCTACGATCCAGTTTTGAGTGGGATTGCTTATGTCTCGATGACCAGGGAGCGAATTGCTTGACCTAGTTGTCGAGTTGATGTTACTTGCCCTGAACCGCCTCCGGGTCGTCCCTTTATATACAGAGGCCGATGCCCAGCGGCTCTATAGAGTCCCAACCGACTCATAAACAGTGTACGGCTCGGTCTCTTAATATTTCTTGTCTTACAATACAAGTCACGCTTACATGGTGGTTTATCACTACGGGCCTTAAGTCCCCTCTGGGCCATGGGCCTTAAACTAAACCGCCATCCATAACCTCGGTCTTGGGCTTCAAGAATATTTACATGTATGACCCGGTCACTCCTGGGCGGGTCATACCAATAGTTATATCCCCAACATTAACAAAAAGCATAAACAGTTCCGAGAGAGAGTGGGCGCAACAACAACATGTGCTTCCATCTACTTAGAAAGGGGGTGATGCAGAGTTTTGTTGTAACAAACAAACAAGCATCATGTCTGGGTTGGAACATTTTTTGCTCACTTAATGGTAAAAGACAACAGTTCAATAGCTTCAATTCAACATTTATCCAAAACAGTACCAATACAAGTATCTCAAAGCACACTGCAGCATCATGTGGATGAAAGTCGGTACTGACCTTTCTTGACCAACATTTGAAACAGCTCGAGAGGAAGACTGGACACATATCCCAACACATATATGAAATCTGGATCTCCTTTTGTGCAGTTCCACCAAAATTAAGCAAAGTTGTCGGTGTGAAATTCAAGTTGAGCTGCACAAAACACTCTTAAAACATAAGTGTTTTGCGTAGCGAAGTAAAATGTCGCAATAGCAACAAGTTGAATAGATATCCCTATTTAAACAGAGGTCAAAAAGGAATCAATTACTGGCTAATAAAGGAGGATGAAACATGCGGCCACAAAAATGGTAATCCCGCCAATCCCTAACAAGTGTTACAGTTTTGAAATAAGATTCAGTAGTTAATTCTGGGAGTGGCATTGCTTAATTTTACCAGCGGCATTAGATTAACGAAAAGCATAAACAGTTCCAGGAGAGAGTGGGCGCAACAACAATATGTGCTTCCATCTACTTATAAAGGGGTTGATGCTGAATTTGTTGTAACAAAGCAACAAAGCATCATGTCTGGGTTGGTCCCATTTTTGTTCACTACTTAATGGGAAAAGATAGCAATACAATAGCTTCAATTCAACATTTATTTAAAACAGTACCAAAACAAGTACCACAACATCTCAAAGCACACTGCACATCATGTGGATGAGACCAAGATTTGAAACAACTCGCCACAAAGACTAGAAACAAATCTCGATCTCCTTTTGTGCAGTTCTACCAAAATTAAGCAAAGTCACCGGTGTGACATTCAAGTTGAACTGCACAAAACACTCATAAAACATAAGTGTTTCGTGTAGCGAAGCAAAATGTCGCAATAGCAACAAGTTGAATAGATACCCATGTTTTAACAGAGGCAAAAAAGGAAACAATTACTTGCTGATAAAGGAGGATAAAACAAACGGCAACAAAAATAAGCATCTAACTTATCTTGATGGAAAACAAAGTAGGATAGTAGCATTTCTAAAACAGTTGCATTGATTCATATTAATAGAGACATTCTCTTAGAACAACATTCATTAAAAATGTAATTTACTTTTAACAGTGGCATTGCTTCAATTTTTTGGCGGCATTCTTAGATTAACAACAGCAAAATAGTTGTATGGGACATGGGACATGGGACATGCCAGCACCATGTGCGTCCACATGTATAAATGGGTGATGTAGAGTATGTAGACAAGCAGCATATCTTCGTTGGTCCCATATTTGTTCTCTTCAACCTTTTTCCTATGTGAGGGCAGCAAATCTGGTCCTGCACAAACTACCCGACCCCCCAGTTTCGGGTTACCCGCTTTTTCCCTTTTGACCAACAAAGCGGCTGGATAGCCAGTCTATACTACTTTCCCTCCCTCCTTTCCTCATTGAACCATGTCCTAGATTCATGCTCCAGCCCACCGCACGCTTCTTTCCTCTTTGAACCAAGACCTAGATTCGACTACAGATAGAAAAAGATGCACATGCAGCTAGAGCAATAACGGTTTCAAAGAAACTTATACCTTACGGTCGTAGGGATGTGGCAAGGCATGCGGCGGGAGGCCGGATCTGCCCACACTACGTACGACAACGAGGAAGAAGGGGTCGGTGGCCCTCCCGCACAAGCGCTGGGTGAAAGAGAATAATGCAACCGGTAGTGGATTGTCTCCCTCGCCGAAGGCGATAGAGTGAACGATGCACCTCCTCCCCTTCCCAGTGCGACGGGATCTGGATGCCTCCTTCACCAACTGTGAGGGGGGAGAGAGACAAGAGGCCAACACAGTCTTGTTTAGATCTGGTGAAGAGAGGATGAGAGACTGTGAATATAGCAAACCCTAGCAAAGGAACGCTGAGCCTCCAACGTAT
>NC_041389.1:345154609-345162237 GCF_002162155.2 Triticum dicoccoides
GTGGAGAGTGCAAACCCTAGCGAACAAGCGCTAAGGCTCCAACTTATATATATATATATATACTACTGTAGTACGGACTGAGCTCCGGTGCCTTAACTGCTCCTGCTTTTGGCTGTATGACAGGTGAGCTAGCCACATTTTGGGCCCACCTGTCATAAACCCAAAGGCAGGTGCACTAAAGTCAATGAAGCTGCGTCCATATAGTACTCGTGTACACGACTAATATATAGTGGAGTGGTTTTCTTATTCTCTCCATAACAATCGTTTTAAATTGTGTAAGTACGAAACAGAACTCTTTATTTAACTTACGGTGAAAAAAACTACTACTACTTCCGATGAACTAATGATCCATGCATCCTGGTCGCACTTCCTGTCCTTCACGTGCGGTACACTACCCTCCCTTAAGTGAACAACCACACATGCGCCAAATTATCGGAAACGTGTGAGAGTGTGTACAAATAAAGAATTTTAATTTCAATTATCGGAAAGGTTTGAGAGTATTACTAAGTTTGACTTCAATCAAATCTAATATGCGGAGTAAATAAAAATGGAGGGCTACTACGTCCATCCGGGTTTTAGTCCACACCATTTTTAAAATCAAAGTTAATAGCTGGACAAATAAAATTACAGGGGAGCTGGAGACAAAGTTGTGAGAAGGCTTAGAAATCAATACAAAACTTATGCTCTTAGTACCAACATTGATCCTTCTTCGAGGAAACATTTGGTTCATAGCTAATTGTGTGATAAAATTGCACCAACATGAAAGACGACTGCGTCTCCAACGCAACCAAGGTGAACTGACGAAGGATATCATCTTTGTGCATAACAAGCAAAGAGCACTGATGGAAGACAGCTTGTTTTTCATTGAAAATCGATCAGCTTCACCAGCCGACGCAACCATGAGGCACAACCATGAGCACCGATAGGTCATCATGGTGATGCATCATCCATTTGGCATCAAGTTTGGGTGAGGCACATATGAAGTTCGACATATCCTCACTGTGGTCTGCTTCTTCTCAGTAATCAAGCTCGAGGAAGGAAGAACCACGTGGCAAAGGACAGTGAGGCGGAACAACAGTGGCCATCCAATTTTGTGCAGTTCAACTAAAATTGAGGAAGACATGCCCGGGTATGGAGATACGCATCGCTGTTTCCAAAAATATAAAAAAGGGATATAGTGTTGTTACTTTGTTTTACAAGATTAACAACGACATCTCAATTGTCAATAAGAATTAATGCAAAGTAAACCAACAAACAGAAGCATCATGATTATCTTGATGGGAACTAAACCAGTATATCCGAGAAAAAAAGCGTTTCTTCATTTAACGAGTGATAGTATTAGATTAGCAGCAGCAATAGGAGCATATGGACAATGACCGCACAACCACCATGTACTTTTTGTCGAAACAAAATGTATACCTCCACCGAGGCATAAATCAGGACAACTTTTCGAGTGGCATTTCCTCTATAATAGTAGGTGATGTTGGACCAGCCGATGAACACTAGCTACTATACAAGGGGAGCTGGGGAGTAGTCGCGTAGAAGAAAACCCGCACGCAGCGACCTGGGGAGCTGGACTAGTACAAGAAGTTACACCTTAGGTGGGCGAGATGTCGTTTAGGCGGGCGGGCGGGATCTGCCCACACGACGGTAGCAAACAAGGGAGCAGAGGACCTTCGTCCGCGCTAGCGCCGGCTCCGAGAGGACGGTATGCATCGACTTCCTCCATCACCGACTGCGACAACGTCAATGCTGCACCTCCCCACCTCCCGCAGCGGACGGGATTCGGCCGGATTTGTGACCACCAGTGAGGAAAGAGATAGAGTGGACACTATCATCTTGTTTTGATATGGAGAGAGTGAGAGAGCAAGACGCGAGAGACTCTATCAAACAAGAGGCTATAATGGAGTACAAAAATCTCTCCATAGCAATGGTTTTAAATAGAATACGCGTGTTCCCGCAAAAATGAAACGAAAACTGGCACACAATTTTTTAACGTACCAAGAAAGAAAACTCGATCAAAAACACGCCCCTGCTTCCAGGTTGCGAGAGTCCTCACACACACACACACATAGACATAGACATGCATATCCGTGTTTACGTAAAATTCCATTTCCATCTCCATCTCCAATCATATTTGTCCAACTGGCACATTATTTACGTTGTTAATTATATAAGCAGCAATATTAACGTATAACATCTCTTGTTTGCGGGTGTCCGGACCGCTGCCACGGCCGGTCCTGACCAACCCAAACCCTCTTCATCACCCGCGCGTGCTTCCCGCCCGAAACGGTCAGTGTCGCATTCATGCCCGGCCAGAGCGGACGCGACCTCTCACTGGCGACAGCATTGAAGCGGTGCACCGGCCGAGAGAGCGTTACCCATGCCACTTCGTGGTGCACGCGACTGCTCCGTGTTCAAAGGTCGCAATAGCCAGCCACAACATGCATGTAAAAAGTTCTTGGGAGTCCGTGCTACAGCTAGCTGTCCTCCCCGAACTCATCAATCTCTTCCAGTAGTGCTAGTACTCCATGGCGCAATCCATCGACAAGCAGGTGGGAAAGTTATCGTACACTCGGTTTGCGGTGAGTGGCATGCCGAGCGACCATGTGGGGTCGAGCCGTGGAGGAGGGTGAGACACATGATTTAAACATTGGTTTTGCTCGATGGCGCGATCCAACGAAACGAAACGTTGGTTTCTCTCCATTTCCATTAGAGCTCCGGAAAAAGGAAACTTTCCACTCCATTTTCATTCCTATTCCAAGGTTGCCCTGTTACAACATTCCATCAAATACACATAAAAACTAACATGCATGCTGATGCATCTCAATGATTCATAGATCATAGCGAATATTTACTTCAAAACTAAAGACAAAAGTTGTGAGAGCGTGTACGAAAGAAAAACTACTGATGGGGTCACTACGACTTAAACCCTAAACCCTAAACAGGATTTAATTTCCTAGCCAGGTATAACCTGTCGAAGGAAAGACGGCTGGCACCCTCGGATCATACGATGCTTTTGTGCAGTTCCACTAAAATCGAGTTGAGCATCGCTGATGGCAACGATATTGAAGAAGTGTGATTAGAATAATAGTACTAGCACTAGTTCATGAGACATACACTCAACACAAGTAGAAGCCGGTACAAGTAGAGAAAGATCGACATGGAGATGGAGCTACGGCAATGGAGCAAGCCAGCTCCAAAAGGAAGATGGACTACTTGGGACGCGGCATCGACCCATACCGCAGTGACCCCGATTGGGACGCACCGACTGTGGGTTTTCTCCCTCGCCGATGTGGACCGTGTCTACGCAGAACATTGTTCCCTCCCCCAGCTGCGGGATCAGGCCGGATATGTGACCATCGGTGTGGCCACCGTCGTTCGATGCTTGTGAGGAGAGCAACCTAAGCAAGCAGGCTTGTAGCTTAGGCTCCTGCTAGTGTATATATAGTGGTTTTATTTTTTTCTCCCTATCAACCATTTTATATTGCGTACGTGTCATTGAAGAGTGAAATGATGGTTGCTTCTTCCGACTAACTTACTGTGTGATTTGACTGCTCCTTAGTGTCCCCTACATGTACTCCCCCTGCGTGTATGCAACAGTCACACGTACACATGAACGCAAAAACGCGTGCAACGCCCTAATGCATGCATGTCCGAGCACACGACGGAACACACATAGTCACACTCAAGTGCTCAACCTACACGTGCATGCACACACATACTCAGTCAGGGTGACCTAGTGACCGTATAAACACCGGAAAATATATATAGTGACAGATAGTGTACTTATCTTGTTTGAAATTAAGCCATATTAACCGGAGAGGAGGCAGTATGGACTAGCATTACTTTGTTATGTCCCGTCACATTGCCGAATGAGGAGAAGGGTGCAGGACGGGAGAAGCTTGCGCGCGATGGATCACAGGACAAGGAGAAACTTTTGACTAATGCAAGCTCTCCCTCACTCAGGCGGTGGACATGCAACACTTAATTCGGTGTCAGATTGCCAGAAGCATACACTATACAAGTACTATTATTGTTCGGCTTCCCGAATAGCTGAACAACCAAGCGCAAAGTTTACTAGTAGTACTAGTACTACAACTATAGTCTATAGAGGTATGTACTACACTAGTACTAGGAACCAGATGAAGGAGCATCTGCACTCTTATTATAATTTTAAAATGTGATAAAGCAATCTTCAACACATTTGGTTCTCTTCGAGGGTTCGCGCATGTGATAATGGAAGATGATTGCATGGAACACTCGCCACAATTCTCGCTTAATTCTGGCTCATATCCTATTACAAATAGGAGCGCTCGGTAATATTTCCTCTTTTTTTGTTATTGAGCATGTAAGCAGGTCAGCAAACCTTGCGGCGCATCTTTGTGCGAACCGTGCTTGCTGCACTTTGAATGTGGCCGAGAGCTGGCTTGATGAAACACCTCGCTTCCTACTTCTTTTTTTGCGGGGTACCTCGCTTCCTAGTGACCAGTGTCTTGGCTGATCGTCCTAAGAATGATTATATATGAATAAAGCTCTCTCATTTACCCGCAAAAAAGATTAAGCCATATTAACCGGAAAGTAGGGAGTATGGACTAGCAATACTTTTTGGTGTGTCCGTCAACTCGCAGAACAAGGAGAAGCTTGCAGGACAAGGTGAAGCTCGCTTACGCCTTTTGACTAATGCAACCTACCACCGCGCAGGGGGTGGACATGCATCAGTCCATTCGGTGTCAGATTGTCAGAGACATACACTATAGTACCCAACATGTGGAGTAACATCATTGTTCGGCTTCACGAAGAGGCGAAGAGCCAAGCACAAGGTTTAGTAGTACGAGTAGTACTACTAATAGAACCGCATGGTGGAGCATCTGTACTCTTTTTTTTAATCTCTGATAAAGTACACGTTTATTCCAGAGAAGGGCGGAAAACGGCAGCCCAACATGTAATGATGATATCGATCAACCAACCATGCTCAAATATATATTGGCCTCCGTGCGAGCCTGTCTGTGTGTTCTCGCTCCTCATCTCTCTCAAGGAACGGCGGGTTGGCCATTTTGCCGTCAATTGAGATCGGTTTGCTCACACTCCTGTCCCACATGTCAGTGATATGCCAAGAGGAGGTGCGTTGACCGACTGGCCATACGCGTACTTGGTTTTGCACCTTCATACTACTCCTCCCTCCGTCACAGTTTACAAGGCGCGCTTCATTATGATGCATTTCTCTTAATGCTTTTCCACCACCAGAGAGACTTTAGATGCGTTTGGTTTAATGCTCAATTAATTAGGGGCATGGTAACCGCAATCAAGTCCACAATTTTCTCTCGATGTACTACTACGGAGTCGAGTAAGTGCATGCATGTGTGTACCTGGGGTAGAAGCACTGCATACATGTGTGTATGCATTATTTCCTCTAGTAATAGACGATGTGCTATAACTACCAATGCTATTTTTCAGGCTGATCGCTAGTCACCTTGGTCCCATGATTTTTTTTCTTTTTTCTGAAGCGCGCTCTATAAACAGTGATGGATGGAGTAGTATGAGCGGATTCAAAGAAGAGTGTATTGATGGTTGCTTCCTCCGAGCAACTTACAGTTGGAAAGGTGGGGCTTATGATTTGACTGCTCATTACTCACTATTAATGCGGCGTAACAACCGGGCTGAGTCTCCCATGCGGTTGTGCTCTAGCCCCTCGGTTCTTAAATAGACTCCGGAGTATTTATCATTCTAGAGATTTCAATGAGTGACTACTCAAATATTTGTCTTTTTAGAGATTCAAATGGACTACTACATACGGATGTATATATACATATTTTAGAGTGTAGATTCACTCATTTTGCTTCGTATGTAGTCACTTGTTGAAATCTCTAGAAAGACAAATAGAGTATTTAGGAACGGAGGGAGTACACATACGAAGCAAAATGAGTGAATCTACACTCTAAAATATGCCCATTTGAAATTTGTAAAAAGACAAATATTTAGGAACGAAGGAGTATAATTTTGTGCATGGCACATGGACTCAGATGCTAAAGAGGCTTCTGGGAATGCTATGAAGCTTCTAGCATATGTTTACATAATTGACATACTATACAAATAATTTTCCAACGACATGAAATTGTACAATGGTGTGAGCTTTCAACTTTTGTTTCGTGTGTCTTGCCAACGATGCTCTTTCGGAAACAATAAAAAACTAACTTCCTTGCTAATGTATTAGCAGATCAGAGCTAATATTTACATCACAACTAAAGACAAAGTTGTGAGAAGGTGTTAAATTAAAATTGATCCATGCTTTCATTGGCAGCAACATCCACCCAGCTCTGTCTAAATCAACCAGGCATGTTGTGAAAAAAGTAGCTGTCTCGAACATGCAACATTCCAATCATTTTGTGCTGTTCCACTAAAATAGAGCTGAGCATCCCTGTTCCAAAGATATTAAGTGTGATTACGATAATAGAGGACTGCTGATGAAACAATAAACACACAAATAGAAGCCGGTCACCTTTGCAGTCTCTCTTAAGACTAACTAGTTGGAGAAGATTTGGCTTGGAGTTGGATGAGGAGGATAGAGCAAAACCAATCTCCCTTTTGTGCAGTCGCACTGAAATGTAGAGACGTTGCCCGTGCGACATTTTAGTACAACTGCACAAAACACTCTTAAGAAAAAAGTGATTTGTGCAGTTCACCAAAAGGTCGCAATAGCAACGAGGTGAAATGGATAGCCATGTTTGCAAAAAAGAGGTAGAAAGGAAACAATTACTGGCCAATAACAGTTGATGACACATGCAATGACAAAAAAGAAGCATATCCGTTGTCCTAAGGGAAGATAACAACACGGTTGTGTTTGTCTAAAACGGTGTGAGGACGAGATTGCAATATGGAGAGTATGCCGGACGAGCTACGTTTTGGGCAAAGAACTATGGAAGGTCCACATGCAGCGACGTGGGAAGACGGGCAGTGGAGCAAGGCCGGAGGGGATACCTGGAGGTCGTCAGGATGTAACTAGGTGAGCTGCGGCGAGCGGAATCTGCCCATACTGCGGCAGCGAGCAGGTGGCGTAGGCCCTACCGCGCCGGAGCTTGGTCAGATAGAACGGCGTGTACCGTAGATCGGGACATGTTGCCTTGGCGCCGTCGAACAAAGAAACGATGCACTTCCCCCCTTTCCCCCGGCAGACGGGATGAGGCCGGATCAGTAACCAACGGTGAGAGAGAGAGAGGCCACGGCAGCCTTGTGTGAGATACTCTGAAGAGAGACAAACCAGGCAGGCAGGTTCCATTGTATATAGTGGAGCGGACTGCCATTTTCTCCATAAAAATCGTTTTATATTATGTGTACGTGTCATTGAGCACTATAACTTTATTTAAAAATAAAGCGCCAATGCGTCAATTCGAACTTTGTTTCGTGCACGCATGGTACCACGACGTCCCTAGGTAAACAACCTCTACACGCATTCAAATTAGCACGTGGGCTGCCATTTCGTAAAGAAATGAGCTCCACCGTGTACCCACGCGGGTGTGGCTGGGAACGAAGCGTGAGTACGTGCATGGTGCACCTATTCTCTTCTTGTATACGTACACCACCTATGTGGGGTTGTGTGAGAGAGACACAAACCTAGAGAGATATAGTGT
>NC_041389.1:345162518-345191671 GCF_002162155.2 Triticum dicoccoides
TCAAAAAATGTAACATATGCAATGTGTGCGAAATAGAGTCCTGGATATATCATATATATATAGAGGGGGCGATCCACGAGAAGAAAGTGGAGGTATCATCGGCTTGATGTGTCCATAGAATCAAAGAGAGGGATGATGTGTGTGTGTGTGTGCGCGCGCGCGATCGATAAAGAGTGCCATCAAATTTGTGTGTGCCCACGTCAAAGATATAGAATGGCTGGCCTACTGGAACGCGAGAGGGGACATGTGCAGTTTGTCTCTGTGGCATGGATACCTACCTACAGCGCTCGACTATCTGTGTGTGGTGGGGGAGAGGGAGGCCTAATTAAGTATAGAGGTAAAATGGCTGGTATATGTGTGGAGGAGGAGAGAGGCCAACCTCATGTATTAAGGAGATCGATCTACCTCATGTATTAAGGGAGATTGATCGGCATCCATGCATATGTGTAGGAGAGGAATAAGGTTGGGAGAGAGATAGAGCTAGAGTGTTGGAGGGGGTGGTAGTGGAGTTGCTTCTAACAAATGGTGGGATAGGCTTGCTAGACAAACGAAGGGCATGCCCGCAATATCAATAAGAGAGGAGATGGATGCTTGTCTGTGCACGTGCGTGTGAGAGACGGGTCAGGAAGCATGCACGAATGATGAGGGAGGACGATGTGGCTGTGGTAAGCAGACATAACTACATAGGAATATCAATCGCCCTTTGTTAGAGAAAGGAGAGACATAACTTGTGAGGTACGTCGATCGATGGGGGGGATAGTTAAAGTCGATCTAGGTATATGTTGGGAGATCGATTGGTATACATGCATGTGTGTGTTAGAAGCAAATGAGGCACGAGGAGAAGGATAGAGAGAGAGGGATGCATCTAGGAGGTGGTACGAGAGGCATACTATATCGAGGGGGAAGGAGTGTGCGAGTACGAGATAGATGAAAAGAGTGGTGGGAGTGAGGCATGGACGGTGATAAGAGACTAGGGCAATCTTGTGTTTGTGCTAGGCACACCTGGCTAGAGAGGCATATCGATCGATGTGTGCCGTAAAGAAGGAGCTGGGGGGCCTACACACACCGTGGGTGAACGACCTAAACTGAAAAGAGGAATTTGCGCGATGGAGCTAGAGAATGCCGAGGGAGGGTGAGAGGGATGCGGGCGTGTGCATGCACGAGAGAAAGTTAGCGCTAGCTACAAAGATAAAAGGATTGTGTGGGTGTAAAAGACGAATAGAGATCATACTTCACTACAAAAAGCGAATTCGGATATTTGCAGAATTTATCATAGTGTTTTAAACCGACGCATGTGTGAATATATATAACGGTGATACACATGGTGTGGTTATGAACATGTTATACTACATATAATATATTTTAGAGACAAATGCATTTTTGCGCCTAGTTGGAACCTACCCACGGGTTTTGCCCTTACTTTTTGACTCTGCTTAGTTTTGCCCTTAGATTTTCCTCCGAGGTCGCCTGAATGCCCTTTGACCATTTGACCAATACTTTAAAAATTCATAACAAATTGATATGAACTCAGAAAAATACAAATAAGATATCAAAATGTTCGCATAAACATTACCTTTATGTATATGTCATTTGCATTCAGGACAAAAGTACCATTTCAAAAACTTAAGGTTTTTTGATGTTATTAACATTAAAAATAAGAAGGTATAAACAATAACTTTTTCAGGAATAAAAATTACACGCAAATGTAGGTAACATTTTTTGAACATCCTAATATCTTATTTGCATTTTTCTGAGTTCATATCAACTTGTTATGGACTTTCAAAATAATGGTCAAAGTCGTTAGAGCATTCCTCACAAGTTGATATGAACCCAGAAACATGCAAATAAGATATCAGGATGTTCACAAAATGTCACCTACATTTGCATGTATTTTTTATTCCTAAAAAAGTATTTTTATACCTTTTTATTTATAGTAATGTTAATAACATTAATAACCTTAGGTTGTTTAAATGGTACTTTTATCCTGAATGCAAATGACATACACATAAAGGTAATGTTTATCTGAACATTTTCATATCTTATTTGCATTTTTCTGAGTTCATATCAATTTGTTATGAATTTCTAAACTATTGGTCAAACGGTCAAAGGGCATCCGGGTGACCTCAGCGGAAAATGTAAGGGCAAAACTGAGCAGAGTCAAAAAGTAAGGGCAAAACCCGTGGCTAGGTTCCAACTAGGGGCAAAAATGCAATTGTCCCTATATTTTATCTCTACTCTTATAAAAAGGAGTTGTTGATGATGGTGTGCCTGCCATCCTGCAATATAGGCCGTCCGATTTATATCTGGCGGATAGGAAGGAAACTATGGCAATTTTGAAAAAAGATACCCACATCCCTCTCCATATTTGCAAATTAGACCCCTTGATCATGTTGATGTTCTGTGGAATGCATGGGCATCTTGCTAGTACTATGTATAATACATAGAACATTGATTATAATTTAGGCTAATGTATGGCTTTTGCAGCTCAGGTCTAAATACTTGTCATAATGTAGGGGGCGGGGCACTATACTTTGTGTGATAAACACGGTATACGTATGGAACATGGTTTAGATTATGAATATATAGTTAGTACATCAAATGTACTATTATTAAGAATCAACATCAAGTGTATTTAAAAAATAGAATTCGAGTTCATGTAGTACACATAGTTCATATCTATCTCTATAGTAATCATGTGGTGTGTTATTAAGGTAATACACGAATGATGGTTAAAGTTGGCAACAATCATGATTGTAGATTCTTATTGAAATAGAGAAACGAATTCAAATTTAGTTTGAATTGCAGTGGTAGTATGGACATTTGGAATGCACTAAAATGTTGGTATGAGTAGGTTACATGCATTATACAGCAAGCGAAAAAATTTAATTGGACATAACATGGATTCGTACTCCCTCCTTCCATCTATATAGGGCGTAATGAGTTTTTTAAGACCGCCTTTGACTATTGACAAGATTAATAGTACATGACATGCACAATGTGAAAATTATATCATTGAAAGAACCTTCCACAGACGAATTTAACGGTGTGCTTTGTGTAAGTTGCATGTCATATATTATTGCTCTAATATTTGGTCAGAGTTAGCATCGAAAAACACATTAGGCCCTATATAGATGGAAGGAGGGAGTAGCTTTGAATAGCTTTTGTATAGTAAAACGGGGCAAGACTCTCTCTTTGTGTGGTCTGGATAATTTTATTTTTTCGTTTTCTTTTTGGTTGAGGGAAGTGCGGATTGATTTGGTATGTACAAGTACAATATTACTACACGTTAGGCTTGTCCCTAAAATTCAACCCGCGCCTTGTTATATCCCGAAAATTCAGATATCATGCTCCCAAAACTGGCGCCTTCACAACCCGTGCCTCGCTATCCTGAAATTACAACGCGCGCGAAAACTCCCTCCAGCTACCAAATCCCGACATGCAAAATCCCCCTTCTAACCCTAAGCCGAAAGGGCCGCTAGTTCAAATCGATGGGGGGTACTTTTGTACCACACCCTACAAGTCATGGTTCACCCCTCCCATCGCCCCCTTTTCACCATTCAAAATCCTAGGCCGCCATAACCTCTCCGTTCCAGCCGCGAAACCCCACCCTCCTCCGTCCGCCACCTCACCGCTACCCAGCCGGAGCTTCTTCCCTGATGACGTCGTCCACCACAATAGCTCGACGTCCCTTGTCCACCTCCCCGGATGAGGATCCGTCGTCCATATCATTGTCCCGCCGGCTCAGCCGCCCCATCCTCCACCTCCAAGGAACTGCTCTAACGATCGTCTCGTCTATCGCGGCTGCTCCATCCCCACAGCGCCGCCTTAAGCTGCTCCACCGGAACCGCAACATCCTCACTAACTCCTCGGATGAAGTCGAGGCCTACTTGGTGCCACCAAAGAGGTTGTTCACTCATCGCATCGCACCTTCTCCTTAACTCGACCTCCCGACTCCGACGGTGCTCCATCCTGCACCCCATGGAGCGGCTACCTTGAAGCCGGCGCCGCGGGCAACATCTCCATAGTGGCTCTCCCCCAGTGCGAGGCCCCTTCGGCAGCGACGTCCATACCAGCCGGATCTGTTGCTACTCCGGATCTCACTCGGTCGCTCACGCTGTTGCTCTGTTCCGGCTCTCGCTCGATTGCTCACTCGCCCAGCTGTTGCTGCTCCGGCTCTCGCTCGCTCGCTCGCGCTGCGGCTGCTGCTCTCCCCATCGCTCGTGCAGCTGCTCTACTCGGATTTAGCGACACTTCAGTCAACTGAATCGACTTTTGGGTCAGTCGGTTTTCAGGGGGTGGGGGCGGCTCGCCAGAGTTAAGGAAGAACCACCCGCAACGGGGACGGGAGCTCGCTGGAGAGGTACCCCACTATCTATCTTAGGGTTTAGGGTGGGGGCGGGGGGCCTAGAGGGCTGGCCGAGGTGGCGGTGCAGCGGCGGACTGGCGGTGGGGAGTTGTTTCGGGCGGTGAGGCGGCGCTGGGGCCGGCAGTTCGGCCGGTGGTGGCTGGCGGCTCAGGGGCGTGCAGGTTGAAGATGAACTGCAGGCCCTCCCTAAACTACATGTCAAGTGCCTCTCTGCTACTATTGTGTTTAGTTTCGACAGTAACATTTAGATTCCACAATAAATTTCAGTTTCGACAGTTAAGTTCAGAGTCAGCAGTTTTTACCTCATCTGTTGTAGTCAGGTCGTTTTTGGTGATGTAAATTTTGCAATTATTTTACATCATCTATTGGACTCCAAGTCAGGTCCAAATTAATGTTCAAACTTGAGTTCTAAATTAGTTGTGGGGCACATATCGAGGAAGCAATGAATAGTATCTCTGTCTAATATCTGGTTCACCTAGGGTATGTCTATGTTGTTCATCTTGGGTGGGAAACAAACAATAAAGCAATCATCATCTGTCTTTTTATTAAATTAAAGCAATCATCAGCCTGCTATAATTTTTTTGGATCCATCCACTGGTTGTTACCATCACTCTAAATTTTTGCATGCTCTCCTTACATAATCTCACCATATTTTTTCGTATGCATGTCAGATATTGTACATAGTCATGCTGAACATCTAGAGAAAAAAGAGAAGAGTTTTGCGCGGCAAAACAATGTCATGCAGGCATCGCTCCATGGTGGCTTCAATGGCAAACCCTCCCCACCCTCTCCATATTGTAATCCAGAGGAAGATATCTGTTCCGAGGCGGATTCAGACACCGCTGACCACTCCTATTTACCCCCCCCCCCAATTTGTTTGCTCTACCTTGCCATGATGATGTTAGTCATATCATGCATATGTTGCCTTGAAGTGCCTACTTTTGACATCATACATGTCATCTGCTTAGTTTAGTCATGTTCTGCAATGACACATGTTTAGTTTCTATATCATATATGGGAATTATGTTGTCTCATGTCTTTTAGCCAGCCATAATATATGTGAAATGTGCAATGCCATCATGTTTAACCAGGCATCATATATTTGAATGATATCTTGCCCATCCTTTTTTCATTACATTTCCATTTGTCAACAATGTTTGTACATTAAACTACTCTTCCTGTGAATCAGCCATTTGGGTGAGAGATGGAAAAATCTAGAGTAAAAACAAGGCCTTCAGAGCAGACAGTGCTACCTGTCGAAGCAGATCTCTTGTTGGGTCCCGATAGCTCCTCAGAGATGGATTCAGAGATAGATGACCAGTCCTATTCCCCCACCGAGGTGTATGCTCTAACTTGGCACGGTTATACTGCTCATATCATGCATATGGTGTCTTGCATTGCATAGTTTAGACATCATATACACAATATTCAACACCATGTTCTTAGTTCAGACATCATATCGAATGCCCTCTGTTTAGCATATAAATCACATATGTGAATTAAATGATGTGATCTTGATTACTTAAATAACATGTAGGTGAACTATGTCATGCGACCCTATTTAGTTATTCATCATATCTTTGAATTATGTTATGCTATGCTATCCAGTTTAGATAGACATCATATATGTGAAATTATGTCATGCTGTCCATTTTAGTTAAACAATATACATGTCAAGTATTTCATGCCCTCTTTTTTCCACACTATCTATTGCATCTGTCTCTCATACAATGTATGTACATTCAACTATGTTTCTTGTTTATCAGCCATTTGAATTGGAGCGGGTGATGCCAGTATGTAGCGGACTAAAAGCACGGTCTTCAAATAAAAAAGTGCTACCTCTTGGTGGAGATAGCACCCCGGTTGTACATGCACAAGAACCAGCCCTACCACACATAACCCAAACTCTCACAGATTGTACCCCTACTGTGATGGACAGAGAACCAGCTTCACCCAATCTAACCCCAACCCCAGCCGATAGTAACCTAGTTCCTGTTGACACAGCACCATCTCCACCATAGAGCTCCCAAACAAGAGCAGTTAGTAAGGAAGCTCCAGTGCCCAAAGGGCCAGTACTACCACGGCGTACCCCAACTCGACCAGTTAGTATGCCTATTCCTGTGAAGGAAGCACAACCAGCTAGTCGTAGTTTAGCATCTATCACATTTGATGAAACAATCGTATGTGCGTATCTTCCCATCTTGGAAATATTATACTGAAGATGAAGGAAAATGCCAGTTGTAGGTGTTTGTCCAGGAGTTATGTGTAAGTAATGTTATTGACGGCAATTACTTTGCTTTGTCCCATACATCCTACCTCCATGATGGTTATAATACAACAAATTTTCCCATTTTTCTCTATAGAGAAGGACCGATTTGGAAACTGAGGATGAGGTAACCTATGCTCATACCTCTGCTATCTTCAAGAATGCATGGTGGCAGTATCAGAATTACCTGAAGAAAACATACTTCACCGGCAAAGAAACTCATCAAATTCCCTTACGTTCTCCTGAGACACATTTACTGGACGATGACTGGGAACGCCTTGTTCTATACTGGTCCCGAACCAAGAATGTGGTAAGGTCTATGAGCTCATTTTCTATTTTGAGTATTATATTCTTGCGTCTTACTGTACTCTGATCATGTAGAACAAGTGCCTAAACCTGAAGAACAATTGTTCTAATTTAAGATTCCATTGCTATCATAGTTCAAAAAAGTGCAAGGCGTTAATTGTGCGTTTTGCCACCGCCTTGCGCTTTACTGACCAAAGCGCATGCTTATGCGCAGTTATGCACAGGTTAAGCGTAGTTATGCGCAATGCATTTTGCCAACGCCTAGAGCCTAGGCGCGCTTAAGCGCTCGCTTAGGCGCGCCTTTTTTAACTACGATTGATTTGCTCTTGTATCACTGTATTTACTCATACAAACTTATTTTTAAATTGAAGGATCCAATTGAAACTCCAATGGCACAGCAGGTATGTCCATGCATGTTTCTTTAACAGGTTTGCTCTTATCAATAGCTCTGCTGATTTCAATTTCAATTGTGTATACAGTTGACTTCTCATATCATGCACATTACTAGCATCACAACAGAGCCAATAGTGTTGTTGTACATGTAGACCCGTGGTACCCATCTGAAATCTTGTTGTGCCATGTAGTTTCTTACGCTTTGTATTCTTTCACTGTTGCTTTGTCTTGAACTGATATGATTTGAACCGTGTCTCTATTTTGATTTGGCAAGACAATACAGTGACCATAGGACATAGATATATGTTTGTTTGATGCTTTTATTATGTACTACTACTTGGCAATAGAATACTTGGTAGTTTAATCCTGTCCACCTTACTAATGAACTGGTTCACCGAAATGAGTTTCATATACTAGTACATGCTAAACCTGTCATGTGTCTGCTTGTTTCTTCTTTTAGAATGTTGACAGAATATTGGGGAAGAGTGACTTATTAAGCAATGGTAAAGGAAGTAATGCAGATAAGGTTCAGGATAGTGACACATCCTTGTTGGTCTCCAACAAACCTGATAAAACAGCTAAGGAAGACTATCTTGAAGACAGTGAGATAACCCCAAAGTCTTGTCTTGGTTTAGTGTTCGAGTTACTGGCCACCGTTGCATAAGCTATTCAAACTCACTATCTGAATCAGTTCGGTTTCTTGAGTCTCAATTACAAGCTGAAAGACATCGATCAGCTGTGCTGCGACAAGAAGCGGAAGGAATGCAGAAGTCCCTGGAGCATTCAGATGCATACTTTCTGGTGCAACAACAAGAGTTGGAGGATTTTAGCGCCAAACAGGACAAAGCTAATAAGCTTGCTAAGCTTATTGCCAGCATGGTGGATACCCAGGATAACATTTCTTGAGATCTTCTGAAGTTGTTTCAGTTATGCTCTTGTTTTGCTGCCGCGTTTATTTGCACTGGTGGCCAATTTTGACGGATACTGTATGTAATATGCTGCTTTGTTCCCTATATTTGCACTAGTGGCGAACTTTGATGCCCAGTGGATGTAATATGTGTAATAGCGGTAATAGGCTAGCGTTAATTGCTTGCTTATTTATTTCCTTATTGTCTTGTTTAGTTGTTTGCTTGTAGTCACTGCAGTTCTTTTTCTGTGTTTTTCTAGTGGCCATAATAGCCTATTTTTGGTAACTAGGCCAAAATAATCATGGCAACAAACGGACTGTTGTAACCATGGGCCTCTTGCGGGCCATATGATCCATGGGCCTTCTACGGGCCGTAGGATCCATTGGCCTTTTATATGGGCCATAGGTTCCATGGGCCTTCTACCGGCTGTATGATCCATGGCATTCTACCGGTCGTACGATCCATGGGCCTTCTACGGGACATAGGATCCATGGGCCTTCTACGGGGCGTATCATCATTTTGCCAATCATGGGCCATACTATTCGTGGACCATAGCGGGCCATTAATAGGCCGTATTTGATAACTCTATGAAAACAGCCCAACGGGTTTTTTTACATGAAAACGGCCCAACGTATTAACGGGCCACAAACAGGCCGACTGTAACGACGGGCTGAATTTGGCCCACAAGCAGAAAATGACAGTAACGGGACGTAAGTAACCGAATGTTGGAAATGAGCTCAAGAATAAATGGGCCCTGAGAAGGCCGAAAGATAACTTGGGCTGGAAACGGCCCAATGGAATAATGTGCCGTTAATGGGTATAAAGTGATAAATTGTTCACTACGGGCCAGTTTCACCACGGGTCGTTAATGGGCCAAGAGTTACAAAGGGCCTCATATGGGCCAAAAGACGTCATGGGCCATACATGGGCCAGAAGTTAAAACGGGCTGGAATGATATTGCCCGGCCCAGATGAAGCTACTGGGCCTAATTTGGAAAGGTCGTAATGCGCCCTGGGTTAGCAGGGTTGTAAATGGGCTATATGCGAACATGCCATTAACAGGCTTTCCATGGGCCGGCCCGCCACCTTTTGACCAAGTCAAACGGGCCGACCTTTTCACAGGAATGGGCCTTTGTTGGGCTGTGCCACATGTCGACGTATCATAGGCGCCTTGGGTCCAATGAGTGGATGACATCTGTCCCAACGGTGAGCTGACACGTGTTTCCTCCAGCCAATGATCATTTTATACGTGGAAAATCCCCATTGGTCGGGGCTGTTAACGGGTTATCGGATCCAAAACCAGACCCGATAGCTTAACGGTGTTCCATTATGGTGGATGCCATGTGTCGGTCAGCCTTGACAAAAGCACTTCTGTGACGCGCGATTTATCATCATGGAAGTGGACACTTCTGTGATGATAATTTTGGTAATGTCGTGGAACAGTTCTACGACATCACAGGTATGACTATCTTGATTCTGTCATAAAGTCGTCATGGATGTACATGCATGACAAAAAATGTGACCTACTGTGACAAACACGTATGATCACAGAAGTGTATTTTTTTTTGTAGTGTTCGGTACTTGATCGGGGGTATCGTGAAGGTGTACGACTACATCAACCACGTTGATAAATGCTGCCGCTCAACGCTCTATGACGGTACGTAGACATACTGTCCCCTCTCGTAGCTATGCATCTCGATGGATAGATCTTGCGTGTGCGTAGAATTTTTTTTGTTTTCCATGCAACGTTCCCCAACAAGCATAGTAGAGATAAGTGATACGTCTCCGTTGTTTTTGATTGTTTCATTCCAATATTCTACAACTTTCATATACTTTTGGCAATACTTTATATTATTTTGGGACTAACATATTGATCCAGTGCCCAGTGCTAGTTCCTACTTGTTGCATGTTTTTTGTTTCGTAGAATATCATACCAAACAAAGTCCAAATGCTATAAAAAATTATGGAGATTTATTTTGGAATATTTGTTATTTTTGGGTAAAATAATCAACGTGAGACAATGCCGGAGGGGCCCACAAGCTCGAGAGGAGCAACCCCTACCCTGGGCACGACCAGCAAGCTAGTGGGGCCCCTGTAAGGCGGTTGGAGCCCTTTTTTCACCGCAAGATAGATAATATCCGAAAAGAAATCGTGTTAAAATTTCAGCCCGATCGGAGTTATGGATCTCCGGGAATTTAAGAAATGGAGAAAGGCTAGAAAACATAAACGCGAAACAGAAGAGAAACAGAGAGAGAGATCCAATCTCGGAGGGGCTCTTACCCCTCCACCACCATGGAGGCCATGGAGCAAAGGGGAAACGCTCCTCCCATCTAGGGGGAGACCAAGGAAGAAGAAGAAGGAGGGGCTCTGTCCCCCTCTCTCCCAGTGGCGCCGAAACGCCGCCGAGGCCATTATCGTGATGGCGATCTACACCAACAACTTCGCCGCCGTCATCACCAACTCTCTCCCCCTCTATGTAGCAGTGTAACTTCTCTTTTACCCGCTGTAATCTCTACTTAAACATGGTGCCCAATGCTATATATTATTATCCAATGATGTGTGGCTATCCTATGATGTTTGAGTAGATTCATTTTGTCGTATGGGTTGATTGATAATCGTAATTGGTTTGAGTTGTGTGTTTATTATTGGTGCTATCCTATGGTGCTCTCCATGTCGCGCAAGCGTGAGGGATTTCCGCTCTAGGGTGTTGCAATATGTTCATGATTCGCTTATGGTGGGTGGCGTGAGTGACAGAAGCACATACCCGAGTAAGTGGGGTTTTGCATATGGGAGAAAAGAGGACTTAATACTTAATGCTATGGTTGGGGTTTTACCTTAATGATCTTTGGTAGTTGCGGATGCTTGCTAGAGTTCCAATCATAAGTGCATATGATCCAAGTAGAGGATGTATGTTAGCTCATGCCTCTCCCTCATATGAAATTGCAATAATGATTACCGGTCTAGTTATTGATTGCCTAGGGACAAATAACTTTCTTGTGACAAAAAGCTCTCTACTAAAACTAACTTAATAGTGTATTTATCTAAAAAGTCCTTAGCTTTTATTTACGTGTTCTTTATTATCTTGCAAACCTATCCCTTTACACCTACAAAGTACTTCTAGTTTCATACTTGTTCTAGGTAAAGCGAACGTTAAGTGCGGGTAGAGTTGTATAGGTGGTCGATCGAACTTGAAGGGAATATAAATTCTACCTTTAGCTCCTCGTTGGGTTCGACACTCTTACTTATCGAGAAAGGCTACAATTGATCCCCTATACTTGTGGGTTATCAGTAAGTATTTCCCTCAGTTAAGAACCAAGCTTATCAATCCAGTAGGAGAATCACACAAAGCCTTGTGAACAACACCTACAGACACAAAAGAAAATACTTGCACCCAACGCAAACAAGGGGGTTGTCAATCCCCTCAGTGGTTACTTGCAAGGATGAAATCTCGTAGTGGTAGGTAATAAACTAAATTGCAAAATATAATAAAGGAAACAAAATTGCAGCAAGGTATTCTTGTGTTTTTATATATGATAAAAGTAGACCCGGGGGCTATAGTTTTCAGTACATGCTTCTCTCTCGAGCACAAAGCATACAGTGGGTGAAAAAATTATTGTTGGGCAATTGATAGAAAAGAGCATAATTGTGACGATATTCAAGGAAATGATCATGTATATAGGCATCATGTTCGAGACAACTAGACCGACTCATGCATGCATCTACTACTATTACTCCACCAATCGACCAGTATCCAGCATCCATCTATGGTAATAAGTATAAAACAGAGTAACGCCTTAAGCAAGATGACATAATGTAGACAAAGTAAAAACAATCAATATGAATAAATCCCGTCATTTTACCCTTAATGGAAATAATACAAATACGTGTCTTGTCCCTTTTTGTCACTGGATAGAGCACCGCAAGATTAAACCCATCACAAAGCACCTCTCCCATTGCAAGATAAATCAATCTAGTTGGCAAGCCAAACAGATAGATCGGGGAGAAATACAAAGCTATGCATAATAAAGTTTTGAAAAGACTGAATTAATATTCATGACTTGATCATAAACCCACAATTCATCGAATTTCAACAAACACATCGCAAAAGAAGATTACATCGGATAGAACTCTAAGAACATCAAGGAGAACATTGTATTTAAGATCAAAGAGAGAGAAGAAGCCATCTAGATACTATCTATGGACCCATAGGTCTATGGTGAACTATTCACACATCATCAGAAGGCAACAAGGATGATGTAGAAGCCCTCCGTGATCGATTCCCCCTCTGGTAGAGTACCGAAAAAGGTCTCCAGATGGGATCATGGAAGAACATAAACTTGCAATGGCGGAAAAAGTGTTTTGGGTGGCTCCCTATTGGTTTCCCAATTTTAGAGAATGTGTAGAGGTGGAATTAGGTCAGACGGAGCCACATGGAGCCCACAAGGCATTAGAGTATGCCTACCCCCCTGGGCGCACCCTGTTGCCTTGTCGTCTCCTTGCTTCTCGCCTCGTCTCCTCCCGAAGCTTCTAGGGTCTCTCTTGTGCAGAAAAAAACATCAAAAAATTTCGTAGCGTTGGGACTCCGTTTGTTATTGATTTCCTAGAAAACTAAAAATAGGCAAAAAAATAGCAACTAGCACTAGGCACTACATTAGTAGGTTAGTCCCAAAAAATGATACAAAATAGCATATAATTGCATATAAAACATCCAAGATTGATACTATAATAGCAGCATCCCCTAGCTTAATTCTTGTTCATCCTCGAGTAGGTAAATGATAAAAATAGAATTTTTGATGTGGAATGCTACCCAACATGTTTATCATGTAATATTTCTTTTATGGTGTGAATATTAAGATCCGAATGATCCAAACCAATTAGGATAGTAAAACCGAGCCTATTTCCAGCCTCTCATCCACTCAACACTTTTGGCCATCAGATCGAGCATGCTACACGTTTTGGACGTTGGATGCGAGTGGGCCAAGTGTCCTTGCACTACAAAAAAAAGACACATCCATGACATTTTGGGCCGAACGGATTTTTTCCTGTCATGCTTATGACACCTATATGACGATAATTGTGGCAAAACCCGGTATCATCATAGATGTGGTGGGCTCCTACTTTTATGGCAAAACATCTTGACAGAAAATGGGCTTTTCATCCTAGGCAGGCCGGAGACGCAGCTGCATGACATTCTTTGGGCCATCCATGACGGAAAAAAACGTGGTAGAAGCGAGGGCGAGGAAAATATCAGGGAGTTCCCGGTTATGGTGGGTGGTCGGGGCCGAGCGATGCACAGAGGGATTGCGCATTTCTCTCATACATGTATGCGCATGGGTGTGAGGCATTGGGCTCTAACTGAACCCGAGCGAGGCATTCGACTACTGAACCCGAGTGATTGCACTGGCTACGCATTACTGAACCCGAGCGATCAATCGATCCCTGGTTGTTAACTGAACCCGATCGAGCGAGCTCTTCTCTACTGCTGCTAACTGAAGCCGATCGAACCTATTGCCTCTTGATGAACAGTGAGTGTTGTTGGGGGTTGGATGAATAGTTCCTGATGGGGGTTGGATGAATAGGAGCCCGTGGTAGTAGAGGTCGTTGCTGCTGGATGAACAGGACCCCGATTGAGCTGGTTGGGGGTGGACGAACAGGACCCCGTGGAGGGCTGGTTGAACAGTAGCTGGTGGAGGGTTGGATGAACAGTAGCCCGTGGAGGGCTGGTTGAAAAGTAGCCAGTGGAGGCTGTATGAACAGGAGCCCGTGGATGAATAGTAGCTGGTGGAGGCAGGAGGGAGACGCCATGGATGAACAGTTGTAGGTGGAGGCTGGAGGAGATCGACGGTGGATGAATAGTAACCCATGGAGGCTGGAGCGAGGCAGTAGATGATGGATGAACAGTAGCCCGCAGAGTCCTGTTTTGTGGTACGCCACACCCCTCCTGATGAATAGGACCCCCGTTTCAACCGTAGGAGGTCGAAGAGAAGTCCTTTTACTCTGTTTTGCGGTACACCACACCCCTCCTGATCAATAGGACCCTGTTTCGACCGTAGGAGGTCGAAGAGAAGTCCGCTTCCTCCATTTTGCGGTATGCCAGAACCCTCCCGGTGAATAGGATCTCGTTTCGACCATAGGCGGTCGAATAGAAGGCCGTTTCCACCGTTCTGCGGCACACCAGGTCTTGTTTCGGCTGTTCCGTCCAAGCCGGTTGGCTTGCGATGAACAAGACGCATTCCGTTGCCTCCCGATGAACACGACGCAGTTTTTCCATTCTGACCAGCCGGTTGGCTGCCGATGAACAGGACGTCGTCTCTTCTCTCCGCTGCCTCTCCATGTACACGAGCCCTGGCCATATGTATGCGCGAGTAGGCATTCGAGACCCCACCCATATGTATGTACGTGGTCGTATTTACTTTCTTGCACCCTGGCTATACGTACGTGTGCACGATATAGACGGGACTGTGTGACATGCCACATCCGTGCCCCTACTACGACACGTGCCCTTCCTTACTCGGCCATGGTTCATCGCTGCGGCCTGCAGACAAACCGATCGACCAGTATGTATTTACATGTTAGCGACCAGACAAACAACCCTACGTACGGTTCGACCGGGAGGGTCCCAGCTATCAGGGGGTAAGGAGGCACTTCCTTGCATGTGAAGATATAGCTGGTGGGTCCCAGCTATCAGTGGGAGAATCATATTTTTTGCCTGTAATATGGATGCAGTTCCTTGCGTGCGAAGATATTGCTGGTGGGTCCCGACAGTCAGGGGGGAAACATTTTTTGTGAAATATGGTGGCCTGTCCGGTGGGTCCTTGCTGTCGGGTGGAGGAATCATTATTTTGCGCGTAATAAGGAGGCATTTCCTTGTTGTGGCCGTGGACCCAGCTGTCAGCCTCTCCACGTACAGTACTCTTCCGATGGAAGTCGTTCCTTGACCACGTTGACCATGCCGCGCCAGAGCACCAAGGTAGTTTACGACAGCAAGGCCCAAAAAGGGGATATCGCGGAGCCGGGGAAGACGCGGTAGTGGATGCCCATGCGGAGAGGAGTACGAGGGTTGATTTGTTTGGCTGCGGTGTCTGGCTGTCATTGCCGCAGAATAACAAGGGTTATGGGTGAGTAGATGAATGGCTTGGCCAGAGGTTAGAGTACGGTGGGGCAGTGAGGCCTGCATGGCAGCAGAGCCGGCCACGGGAGGCAGGAGCAGGCGGCATGACCGACGCTAGTTTGGGCGGCAGGAGCAAGAAGACCAGAGGTTGAAGAAGAACTATGGCCGTTGGATGGACATCGTACGGTCACTGGATCTAGAATCGTTCATATTTACTAAGTTGACAAAGCCCTCCGTCCGCATCAGTAGGCCCACAAGTCAGCCTCCAACTATGGTGGGTCCCAGATTGCAAGGGGAGTATTTGTTTTTTTGTGCGTAATAAAGAGGCACTTCCTTCTGTGTGAAGATATAGCTGGTGGGTCCGAGCTATAAGCGGGAGGGATGTTTTTTTTTGCGAAGTACAGAGGCCCTTCCAGTAGGTCCCTGCTGTCATGTGGAGGAATCATTATTTTACGCGTAATAAGGAGGCACTTCCTTGCGTGTGTCCATGGACCCAGCTGTCATGCTCTCCACGTACAGTCCTCTTCCGATGAATGTCATTCATTGACCACATTGACCACGCCGTATCGTTGACCACGGTGGTGGACTACGGCGAGGCCTAGAAAGGGAACGACCCAGAGTCGGGGAAGACTCGGCAGTGGTTGCCCACGCGGTAGGGAGTATGAGGCTTTACTGGTTCGACTGCTGTCGCTGGAAAATAATAGGAGGTGTGGGTGAGTAGAGCAACGGCCTGTCTAGCGATGGAGTAGGGTAGTGCGGTGCAGCCTGTGCGGCAGCATATCCAGCCACGGGAGGTGGGAGCGGGCAGTCCCATCGGTGCTGGTTTGGGCGGCTGGAGCAAGAAGATCAGATATTGAAGAAGCAACACGGTTGTTGGATTAACATCCCATGGTCACTTCTGCTAGAATCGTTTGTGGGCTAAGTTGACAAAGCCTTTCGTACACGTCAACCTAGTAGACCCACATGTCTGCCTCCAAATCTGTCCCAAACAGCATACAACCTGAAATTTCTATCCGGATTCAAATTAATTTAAAAACTAAACATACCTTAATTTAAATCCAATGAAATTTTACCCACACAAAAACAATGAAATTTAAAATATCAAAATCCTAAAGAAAAATGTATTTTGGAACTAATTGCCTGTTTGCTGTATTTTTCATTTTACAGCCCATTTATTATTACTTATAGCCCATTTCTTATTATTTATAGCCCATTTTATGGGCAAGCCCGAATGCATCCCTCCTCGTCTTGAATGATTTCTGGCACAGCAAGGCGTAGAAAAGCAAGTAGGCCTACGTTGGTTATTCTGCAACAAACAAAATAGCTGGGCTAGCCATTTTCAGAAAGGAAAAAACTGGGTTGGTCATGTGGTAAACATATGAAATAAAAGCCTGCGCTAGATGGGCCACAGCTCCCGCACAACCCAGTTGATACCCTTCTCCGTACCAAAAAAATATTGCGCGCTGCTGGGTCCCGGGTGTCTGCCGCTCCTAGTGCAGTTATCTCGCTTATTGACTACGTTGACAGTGGTGTGTGACCCAGATGTAAGGAAACCATCAGAAGGAACCCTTTTTCTTGTAATAAAGGAGGCACTTGCTTGCCTACTGCCATGATCCTGGTGGGTCCCTACTGTCATCCTCACATTGTACAGTCATCTCCTTATTATGCTCGGCTGTTGACCATGTTGACAACACCGGAGGGCGGCGCCGCAGCGAGCAAACCAAGGCGGACAATGATGGTGAGGCCTCGGACGGGAACGAACAGGAGCCAGGGAAGATGCGCAGAGTTTTATGGTGCGATGTGGCCATGATGCGTGCGCGGCAGCACAACCAACCGTGAGAGGCAGGAGCAGGCGGTCCCACCGGCACTGGTTTAGCTTTGGCGGCTGGAGGAAGAAGAGACTGAAGAAACATGACATACGTTGAATGTCAATCCAATGGCCAAGGTTGGCACAATCTTTTGTTGACTAAGCCGACACCAAGTAGCATACTTTTTTATATATAGGAAGAAAAGAAAAACTGGGCCCGTTCGCCTGATAACATTCCCGAAACTGCGACCGTTCGATCTTGCATTGTAACTAAAACAGCGAGGAAAATGTTTTTGTCTGTTGTCCTCCTCCCAGCGAACGTTTGCCACATGAGTGACTAGCACCCTTGGTTTCAACTGCGAGGTCTTGGGTTCAAGTCCCAGGAACTCTCAATTTTGTCCTCCTTCCTTCCTTGCAAGAAAAAGAAAGAAAATCAAAGACTTGAGAAGGCGTACAAAACAAGCTAGTGTACGAGTAAAGAGACATTGTTGAGTTTTAGAAAAAAGAGAGACGTGCTCCTATAGCTGGTTCAAATCCAAACCTAGACTATGACTATATATGGTGCTATGATACTCTACAGGTAACGAAATTGACATATCCAACGTTTGCTTCTCCTCTTCTCTACTTACTCTGCCTAGCATCAGAAGCTCTGGCCGTAGCAACCATCTCCGCTGGCTGCTCGTCCACTTGCTCTTCAGCAGGTAACAACTAGATATGCGCCAAGTTGCCACCCGTACCATTGCCTATGGGTCTCATCACACCCCCACCGGCACACGTACTGCAGCCGGTTGCTCATCGCAACCCGCTGCCGTTGGTGTGGTGCCACTGCTACAAATTACGCAGAGTCATCCGTCGCGTCTCAACCACAATCCTCAACCCTGAACGAGTCTTCTACAAATGCCCGAAACATGGGGTAATAATATGTTTGAGTGTTGTTCTACTGCTTTCAGTTGCTGATTTTTTAATAGTTTGGTTGATGATCTTCCAATTTGATTCATGCAGAAATGGGAAGATTCGTGCGATTTGTATTTCTGGGAAGTTGCTGATGTGAGGGAATGCAACTACGCTGATTATTTGGTTAGCCAAGGAATCCCAATACCGGCAGGTTGGGGTGTTGGACAAGTAACTGAAGGAACGGCAGAAGAGGAAGATGCAGAGAAGAAGGTTAAAGATGCAGTTCCTCTGATCATGGCCAAGCAACGGCTGCTGAACGACCTTGACAGCAATGAGGATATGAAAGAGCTTGTGAAGATAATGGGAAAATTGATGTGATCTGTAGGATGATTGCCTCTTTATTTGAAGTGTATGTAGCACTCGTGATGTTTTCAGTGGCTATGACACGAGCACTTTGCTGAAACTAGTAATGAATGAAACCTGTTTAGCAGGCTAGGTGTAGTGTTGCGAACATCTAATGATTTCTATTAATGGAAATCGAGGGGTATCCCCTTTTGCTCATAAATAAATAAATAGCAGAGGCCCTTTTGCTAATAAATAAATAAATTTGTAGAGGCCCTGTCAGGTCAACTTTGTTCCCATTCGAAGACGTCGAGCAAATTGCAGTCCAACAGCAAACTGTGTCATCAAATACAAGTTTCACAGCCAAATATGAGTACAACTAAACAACAATGTCATCATGTTTTAGTCATCATACAATCACCAAACACAAATCAACATACATAATAAGTGATGTTCTCACAGCAAAATACTAAACAACAGTTCATCTGGTTTCAGTTGTCATAGCACACAATTTCGCATAGTAGATAAAAAACCGTCTTCTGACAGGCAAATACGACAAAAGCAATCTATCATCATCCGCAGTAGCAGCGTCAACATCTTCGCCATGTGTATCAGTCTGAATCGTAATTCCCACCAGTGTCATCTTCTTATTCATCCTCAATGTCCTCGAATGTTGGTGTATTATTGATTAACTCTCATATGTCCACAACCCAATGCCAATATTTTCGCCAGCATCATTGACGTGATGGTTCTCAAAGATATTAGGAACATCTGTGGAATCTTCTACATCGGGAGCAGTGTAAGCATCATCTTGTTCTGCAACTTCATCAAATGAATTCCTCTGCTCAAACCTTTGCAATACTCTCTAGTCATCACTACATGCAAATGTGTCTTCCAAGAAAATATCTTTGTTGCTTGATTTGCCAAAATAAAAGGCACATAGGTGTGGTATGCCGCCTTGACATTGATGGATTTGAAATAATCATCAGCTCTGGGTTTTGCGATCCTGGAAAACAGGTTATACCAACGACAACACAACAGAACCACACACCGGTGAACCTCGAAACTGGAGATATACTGCAACTGAACAATCTCTGTTATGTTAGCATACATTTCAGTTGTCTCTTCACCGTACTTATCCGTGCTCATGATGGCATTGTTTTGTATCTTCTTGCCTTCATCGTGTGCAAGGGGGTTGTAGCGCACATCTCCAACAACGCAAGATTCATAATATCTTACCTGAGTATCAAGACCCATTGCTAGTGCGCAAAGGGCATCATTAACTGCCTGCCCATCCTCCCACATCTTCTTAACCTATGGTTAGAAAATAAACAAGTTAATCATCTTATGTACTGATACGTCCATTTTGCATCATGTTTTATTACTATTATTTATGATGTTTTTATCCATAATAATGCTTTTTGGAGTAATTCTAATGCCTTTTCTCTCATATTTGCAAGGTACACACCTAGAGGGAGAATTCTGGCAGCTGGACTGGACCTGAAAAAGCTACGTCAGGATACCTATTCGGCACAACTCAAAACAAGTTGAACCTCCATGGAGAATTTTTATGGAATATTTAAGAAATATTGAAGAAAATAACTACAAGAGGGGGCCCACCGGGTGGGTACAACCCACCTGGGCGTGCCAGGGAGCCCAGGTGCGCCCTGGTGCGTTGTGCCCTCCTCAGCCAACCTCCGGTGCCCATCTTATGGTATATAAGTCATTTTGACCTAGAAAAAATAAGGGGAGGACATTTGGGACGAAGCGCCGCCGTCTCGAGGCGGAACTTGGGCAGGAGCATTTTGCCCTCCAGCGGAATCATTGTCATCATCATCACCAACAACTCTCCAATCTTGGGGAGGGCCATCTTCATCAACATCTTCACAGCACGAACTCCTCTCAAACCCTAGTTCATCTTTTCATTCAATCTTTCTACCAAAACTATAGATTGGTGCCCGTGGGTGACTAGTAGTGTTGATTACATCTTGTAGTTGATTACTATATGGTTCGTTTTGTCGAAGATTATATCTTCAGATCCATTATGCTATTCAATAACCATCTGATCTTGAGCATGTTTATCATTTGTGAGTATTTACTTTTGTTCTTGAGGTCACGGGACAAATCATGTTGCAAGTAATCATGTGAATTTGATATGTGTTCGATATTTTGATCGTATGTATTTTGCCATTCTCTTAGTGGTGTCATGTGAACGTCGACTACATGACACTTCACCATATTTGGGCCTAAGGAAATGCATTGTGGAGTAGTAAATAGATGGTGGGTTGCGAGAGTGATAGAAACTTAAACCCTAGTTTATGCACTATTCCGCAAGGGACAGATTGGATCCTAGAGTTTCATGCTACAGTTAGAATTTATTCTTAATATTTTTCTCGTAGTTGCAGATGCTTGCGGGAGGGTTAATCATAAGTAGGAGGTTTCTTGAAGTAAGAACAGCACCTAAGCACCGATCCACCCATATATCAACTTATCAAAGTAGCGAACACAAATCAAACAAACACGGTGAAAGTAACTAGATGAAATTCCCGTGTACCCTCAAGGACACTTTGCTTATCATAAGAAACCATTTTTGCATGTCCTTTGCCTCAAAAGGATTGGGCTACCATGCTGCAATTTTGTTACTACTATTGTTACTTTCTCGTTACAAATTATCTTGTTACCAAACTACTCCGCTACTTACAATTTCAGCACTTGCAGACATTACCTTGCTAAAAACCACTTGTCATTTCCTTCTACTCCTCGTTGGGTTCGACACTCTTACTTATCAAAGAGAGCTACAATTGACCCCATACACTTGTGGGTCATCAAGGCTATTTTGTGGCACCGTTGCCGGGGAGTGAAGCGCCCTTGGTAAGTGGAATTTGGTAAGGAAACTTGTATATAGTGTGTCACTTGTTACTATGGAAAACAATCCTTTGAGGGGTTTGTTTGGGGTATCTTCACCTCGTCCGGAACCACGATTAGTTACCCCTCAACCTACTGCACCTACTGAAAATATTGAATATGAAATCCCTTCGGGTATGATAGAACAACTTCTAGCTAATCCTTATGCAGGAGATGGAACTAAACATCCTGATATGCACTTGATACACGTGGAACAAATTTGTGGATTGTTTAAGCTTGTAGGTTTACCCAAGGATGAAGTGATGAAAAAGGTTTTCCCTTTATATTAAATGGGAAAAGCATTGACATGGTATAGGCTATGCGATGATATTGGATCATGGAATTGGAATCGTTTGAAATTGGAGTTCCATCAAAAAAAATATCCTGTGCATCTAGTTCATCGTGATCGGAATTATATATATAATTTTTGGGCTCATGAAGGAGAAAGTATCGCTCTAGCTTGGGGGAGGCTTAAGTCGATGTTATATTCATGCCCCAATCATGAGATCTCAAGAGAAATTATTATTTAGAATTTTTATGCTCGACTTTCTCGTAATGATCAAACCATGCTCGATACTTCATGTACTGGTTCTTTTATGAAGAAGACTATTGAATTCCGGTCGGATCTTTTGGAAATAATTAAACGCAACTCTGAAGATTGGGAACTTTACGAAGGTAAAGAGTCAGGTATATAGCTTAAGTATGATTGTGTTAATCTTTTATGGATACTGATGCTTTTCAAAAGTTTAGCACTAAATATGGACTTGACTCTGATATAGTAGCCTCCTTTTGTGAATCATTTGCTACTCAGGTTGAACATCCTAAAGAGAAGTGGGTTAAATATCACCCACCTATTAAGGATGAAATTAAAGAACCAGTACCAGTTAAAGAAGAAACTATAGTTTATAATGTTGATCCAGTTGTTCCTTCTTCTTATATTGAGAAACCACCTTTCCCTGTTAGGATAAAAGAACATGCTAAAGTTTCAACTGTGGTTAACAAAAGCTATGTTAGAACACCTAAACCTGATGAACAAATTAAAGTAGAACCTAGCATTGCTATAGTTAAAGATCTCTTGGAAGAAGATATGGATGGGCATGTTATTTACTTCTGTGAAGAAGCTGCTAGAATTGTTAAATCTGAGGGGAAAGATAAACATAGACCCATTGTTGGCATGCATGTTGTTTCAGTTAAAATAGGAGATCACTATTATCATGGTTTACGTGACATGGGTGCTAGTGTGAGTGCCATTCCCCACTCCTTATATGAAGAAATTAAAGATGAAATAGAACCTGCTGAATTAGAAGACATAGATGTTACTATTAAACTTGATAATAGGGATACTATATCACCCATTGGGATTCTTAGAGATGTTGAAGTCTTGTGTGGGAAGATAAAGTAGCATACTGATTTTATTGTTCTTACCACCCCACTAGATAAATTTTGTCCCATTATATTTGGTAGACCTTTCTTGAACACCATCAATGCTAAAATAGATTGTAAGAAACAAAATGTCGATGTTAGCTTTGGTGATCAATCTAACAAGTTTAATTTTTCCAAGTTTAGTAGAAATCATCATGAAAAAGAATTGCCTAGTAAGGATGAATTAATTGGTCTTGCTTCTATTGGTGTGCCACCTACTGATCCTTTAGAGCAATACTTGCTAGACCATGAGAATGATGTACATATGCATGAAAGAAATTAAATAGATAAGATCTTCTTTGAACAACGTCCTCTGCTTAAACACAATTTGCCTATTGAAACTCTTGGAGGTCCTCCTCCACTTAAGGGTGACCCTGTGTTTGAATTAAAACCATTGCCAGACACTTTGAAATATGCTTATCTTGATGAAAAGAAGATATATCCTATTATTATCAGTGCTAACCTTTCGGAACATGAAGAAGAAACATTATTGAAAGTTCTAAGGAAGCACCGAGCTGCTATTGGGTATACTCTTGATGATTTAAAGGGCATTAGTCCCACTCTATGTCAGCACAAAATTAATATGGAACCTGATGCTAAACCAGTTGTTGATCATCAACGTCGGTTAAATCTGAAGATGAAAGAAGTTGTAAGAAGGGAAATATTAAAACTTCTGGAAGCAAGTATAATCTATCCTATATATAGCTGATAGTAAATGGGTAAGTCATGTTCATTGTGTCCCTAAGAAGGGAGGTATTACTGTCGTTCCCAATGATAAGAATGAGCTTATTCCACAAAGAATTGTCACGGGCTATAGAATGGTAATTGATGATAGAAAATTAAATAAAGCTACAAGAAAAGATCATTATCCTCTGCCTTTTATTGATAAAATGTTGGAAATACTATCTAAGCATACACATTTTTGCTTCCTTGATGGATACTATGGATTTTTAGAAATACCTGTTTTACAATCTGATCAAGAAAAGACCACTTTTACTTGTCCTTTTGGAACGTTTGCTTATAGACACATGCATTTCAGTTTATGTAATGCACCTGCTACCTTTCAAATATGTATGACTGCTATATTCTCTGACTTTTGTGAAAATATTGTCGAGGTTTTCATGGATGACTTTTCTGTTTATTGGAAGGCCTTTGATGATTGCTTAAGCAATCTTGAGTGAGTTTTGCAGAGATGTGAACAAACAAATCTTGTCTTGAATTCGGAGAAGTGTCACTTTATGGTTAATGAGGGCATTGTCTTGGGTCATAAAATTTCTGAAAGAGGTATTGAGGTGGACCAAGCTAAGGTTGATGCAATTGAGAAAATGCCATGTCCTAAGGACATCAAAGGTATTTGTTGTTTCCTAGGTCATGCTGGTTTCTATAGGAGATTTATTAAAAGACTTCTCTAAAATTTCTAGTCCTCTTACTAGTCTTTTGCCAAAGGATGTTCCTTTTGTTTTTGATGATGATTGTTTAGAAGCCTTTGAAACACTCAAGAAAGCCTTAATTTCTACACCTATTGTTCAACCACCCGATTGGTACTTGCCTTTTGAAATTATGTGTGATGCTAGTGATTATGCTATTGGTGCTATTCTAGGACAAAGAGTTGATAAGAAATTGAATGTTATTCATTATGCTAGTAAAACTCTAGACGGTGCTCAAAGAAATTATAGTACTACTGAAAAAGATTTTTTAGCTGTGGTGTTTGATTGTGATAAATTTAGACCTTATATTGTTGATTCCAAAGTAACTGTTCACACAGACCATGCTGCTATTAAATATCTTATGGAAAAGAAAGATGCTAAACCTAGACTTATTCGTTGGGTTCTCTTGTTACAAGAATTTGATTTACATATTATGGATAGGAAAGGAGCTAAGAACCCCGTAGGAGATAACTTGTCTAGGCTTGAAAATGTTCTTGATGGCCCACTACCTATTGATGATAGTTTTCCTGATGAGCAGTTAGCTATAATAAATGTTGCTAATAGTACCACTTGGTATGCTGATTACGCTAATTACATTTTTGCTAAATATTTACCTCCTAGCTTTACATACCAACAAAAGAAAAAATTCTTCTATGATTTAAGACATTACTTTTCGGATGACCCACATCATTATAAAGGAGTTGATGGTATTATTAGACGTTGTGTACCTGAGCATGAAGAGGGACAAATCCTACGGAAATGTCACTCCGAAGCTTATGGAGGGCATCACGCTGGAGATAGAACTGCTCATAAGGTATTGTAATCTAGATTTTATTGGCCTACTCTCTTCAATGATGCCCGCAAGTTTGTCTCATCTTGTGATGAATGCCAAAGAATAGGTAATATTGGTAAGCATCAAGAAATGCCTATGAATTATTCACTTGTTGTTGAACCACTTGATGTTTGGGGATTTGATTACATGGGACCTTTTTCCTTCCACTAATGGGTATACACACATTTTGATTGGTGTTGATTATGTTACAAAATGGGTAGAAGCTATTCCAACTAGTAGTGTTGATCACAACACCTGTATTGAAATGCTTAAGGAAGTTATTTTCCCAAGGTTTGTAGTCCCTAGATATTTAATGACTGATGGTGGTTCACACTTTATTCATGGTGCTTTTCGTAAAATGCTTGCCAAGTATGATGTTAACCATAGAATTGCATCACCTTATTATCCTCAGTCTAGTGGTCAAGTTGAACTTAGTAATAGGGAAATAAAATTAATTTTGCAAAAGACTGTCAATAGATCCAGGAAGAATTGGTCTAAGAAATTAGATGATCCACTTTGGGCTTATAGAACAGCATATAAAAATCCTATGGGCATGTCTCCTTATAAAATGGTTTATGGAAAATCTTGCCATTTGCCTCTTGAGTTAGAACATAAAGCATACTAGGCAGTTAAAGAACTCAACTATGATTTCAAACTTGCCGGTGAAAAGAGGTTATTTGATATTAGCTCTTTAGATGAATGGAGAACCTAGGCTTATGAAAATGAAAAATTATTCAAAGAGAAAATTAAAAGATGGCATGACAAAAGAATCCAAAAGCGTGAGTTCAAAGTCGGAGAATATGTCCTTTTGTACAACTCTCATTTTTTGCAGGAAAGCTCCTCTCGAAATGGGAAGGCCCATATGTCATCGAGGAGGCTTACCGGTCTGGAGCCATCAAAATAAATAATTTTGAAGGCACTAACCTGAAGTTGTCAACGGATAACGAATAAAGCATTATATCTCAGGTACGCCTATCAATGTTGAAAGTAATATTAACCAGAATTTGACACCGGAAGAACACATAAAAGATTCCTTCTGGAACACCCCAGAATCATAAAAATAAGGAGGCATTTGTTACTGCAGGTAAACGGTCTCCGAAAAATCTGCAAAAATAGTTTTTGTTAGTTTTGGAATATTTTAGAATTTTGGGGATAAACAAACTCCCAGGAAACGTCCCCTGGTGGGCATAAGACACCAGGGCGCGCCAGGCGTGCCAGGCGTGCCCAGGTGGGTTGTGCCCACCTGGGGCACCTTCCGAATTCGGTTTTTCTTCTGTTTACTTGCCCTTCAAGATAAACAATTTATATATACTTCCCGAATCTATTAATCACCGTATCATGAAGAAATCATTTTTTCTCTTTTCTTGTTGTTCCTGGTCAGATTTATCAAGCAAGTAAGCTACCGTAAATCCATCTCCGGCGATAACACAAGCACTGTTGGCCGAGGAGGAGGAAGAAGCTTCTTCACCACCAAAAGAGAACTGAGTATCGGGTATGGCCACTCCCCTTGGCTTCCGCCAAGCTTGGGGGAGGTGCCCCGGTATCGTATCGTCCCACTATCTTCTTGCTTTTACTTATCTTAGTTCGATCTTTTTACTTTAGATGAAATAAGGTTAGTTCTATGTCTTATCTGAGAGTCTGCTTAGTGGTCAATCCTCGTAATCATGTGCAAGTTTTATAATAAAGTTAGTCTGAGTTTTGCTTTCTTTACTTTCATGTTGCAAATAAAGAAAAGAAATAAGAAAGGAAGAAATAAATAAACAAATAAAAGAAAGGAAATAAATCAATAAGATCATATACTAATCCTATGGTAGGTGATAGCACCACATAAGGAAAAGTATAAGTAGTAAATTTTATTAGAGATTGACAAATAGAGCATTAGCCAATGATGCAACTCATGAAAGAATTAATAAGGGAAGACAAGATTCACATATAAATATACCATCCTAGAAATCTTTTGTGATTGCGAGCCCTCGTCAAAATATTATATGGAAAAATTGTTAACGTTGGACACGGAAGACAACTTAATCATTTATGTATATTTATATTCACATAGAAGTCATATTGTCATAGATACTTTAACATGAGATGCTTGCCCCCTATCTTTGCTAGCCAAAAATTCTGCACCAAGTAGAGATGCTACTTGTGCATCCAAAACCCTTAAACTGAAATCTTTTTCAAGTGTCCGCCATACCTACCTGTGGATTGAGCAAGATCCCTCAAGTAAGTTGTCATCGGTGCAAAAAGGCAATAAAAATTGCTTCTAAATATGTGAGATCATTTAGTGTAAGAGAAAATTGAGCGTTGAACAAACTTGGATGACAAAGAATAAAAGTGACAGTCTGCATAATAAAGGTTGTCATCTTAAGGGGCAATACAACATGACGTTCTCTTGCACTAAGGGATTGAGCATGCAAACAAATAAGCGCATGGCAACCTCTGATTCCCTCTGCGAAGGGCCTATCTTCTACTTTTATGTATTTACTTTTATGCAAAGAGTCAAAGTTTTACTTCTATTCCTTTTTATTTTTATCTTTTGGCAAGCATCATGTGGTGAGGAAAGATCTAGGCACATATGTCCAGTTGAATATAGATAGCATGAGTTATTATTGTTGACATCACCTTTGAGGTGAGTATGTTGGGAGGCGAAACTATGAGCCCCTATCTTTCTAGGTGTCCAGTTGAAACGTTTTTCTCATGGGTACGAGGTGAGTGTTAGCAATCATAGAAGACTATATGATGGTTGAGTATGTGGACTTGCTAAAAGGCTCTGACACTTGACTCTTCCTGAAAAAATGATGAAATGTAGTTGCAAAGTTGATTGAGAGCATAGTTTGTTGGTTTTTAATAGAGTTTTTGCTTTATACTTCGATTATGTGATGAACTGTTACTTATTCATGGGAAGTATATGATGCAAGTTCGATGATAAAAGTCTATGTTCAATTATGTTTTTGTTATAATAATTAACATGATGCTTCTATGTGCGTATTTTAGCTTTTATCAACACCTCTCTCTCAAAGCATGTGGACACGTTTTCGATTTTGGTTTTCGCTTGAGGACAAGCGAGGTCTAAGCTTGGGGGACTTGATACGTCCATTTTGCATCATGTTTTCTTACTGTCATTTATAATGTTTTTATCCATAATAATGCTTTTTGGAGTAATTCTAATGCATTTTCTTTCATAATTTGCAAGGTACACACCAACAGGGAGAATTCTGGCAGCTGGAAATCTGGACCTAAAAAGGCTACGTCACGCTACCTATTCTGCACAACTCCAAACTAGTTGAACCTCCACGGAGAATTTTTATGGAATATTTAAGAAATATTTGAGCAAATATCTACCACAGGGGGCCCGCCAGGTGGGCACAACCCACCTGGGCGCGCCAGGGAGCCCAGGCGTGCCCTGGTGGGTTGTGCCCTCCTCGGCCCACCTCGGGTGCCCATCTTCTGGCATATAAGTCAATTTCACCTAGAAAAAAAATAAGGGGAGGACATTCGGGACAAAGCGCCGCCGTCTCGAGGCCGAACTTGGGCAGGAGCACTTTTGCCCTCCGATGGAGAGATTCCGCCGAGGGAACTTCCCTCTCGGAGGGGGAAATCATCATCAGCACATCACCAACAACTCTCCCATCTTGGGGAGGGCCATCTTCATCAATATCTTCACAGCACCAACTCCTCTCAAACCCTAGTTCATCTCTTGCATTCAATTTTTGTACCAAAACTATAGATTGGTGCCCATGGGTGACTAGTAGTGTTGATTACATCTTGTAGTTGATTACTATATGGTTTATTTGGTGGAAGATTATATGTTCAGATCCATTATGCTATTCAATACCCATCTGATCTTGAGCATGTTTTTCATTTGTGAGTAGTTACTTTTGTTCTTGAGGTCACGGGAGAAATCATGTTGCAAGTAATCATGTGAATTTGATATGTGTTTGATATTTTGATGGTATGTATGTTGCCATTCTCTTAGTGGTGTCATGTGAACATCGACTGCATGACACTTCACCATATTTGGGCCTACGGGAATGCATTGTGGAGTAGTAAATAGATGGTGGATTGCGAGAGTTACAGAAACTTAAACCCAGTTTATGCACTATTCCGCAAGGGACCGATTGGATCCTAGAGTTTCATGCTATGGTTAGAATTTATTATTAATACTTTTCTCATAGT
>NC_041389.1:345191862-345226192 GCF_002162155.2 Triticum dicoccoides
GTAAGAACAGCACCTGAGCACAGATCCACACACATATCAAATTATCAAAGTAGCGAACACAAATAAAACCAACATGGCGAAAGTAACGAGATGAAATTCCCGTCTACCCGAAGAACACTTTGCTTATCATAAGAAACCGTCTTGGCCTGTCCTTTGACCCAAAAGTATTGGGATACATTGCTGCACTTTTGTTTCTACTATTGTTACTTGCTCGTTACAAATTATCTTGTTACCAAACTACTCCGCTACTTACAATTTCAGCACTTGCAGACATTACCTTGCTGAAAACCACTTGTCATTTCCTTCACCTCTTCGATGGGTTCGACAATCTTATTTATATAAAAGAGCTATAATTGACCCCATACACTTGTGGGTCATCATGTACTCAATATAATAAAAAACTGACAGTGCAATTCAAAATCTTACATGGCTCTTGAACCATTTCGCAAATCCTGCCATAACCAGTTTGTCAATGTTTCTTGGATTTTGCGGCAGTAACTCCTTTTTGTAGATGCTGCACAACATAGTGATCGCGTCAAACATCTAAATATACTAGATGGATACCCTGCGCGTTGCTGCGGGACATCTAGTAGGCTTTGAAATGCTGAACGGAAGCACTAAGAAGTTGTTTCCCTTTTCTAGAAATTAAGAAGTTGTTTCTTACAAATAGCGCACTGGTTTTTTTGGGTTGTTCGCAAGAAATTGATATGTGGTCAAGTACGCACTGAACATAATAGAGGCTTCATGATTTCCTCAATGCAGAGGTCACATTGAAATATAAAGATGTTTCCATAAACATGGGTATTTGTCAAAGGAAGATGTATCGAGCGGTCATTTAATTTTGCAAGCTGAAGATTGACATGACACATGAATGGAGTTTTCATTCAGTAAATAGTGTAGAACTGCAGGTACAGCAAGCAAATTAAATTAATTTTTTCAAAGAAAACATTAGCTTGTTGAAAGATGTGATGTGCTGATAGACTGGAATAAATGACCGCACCACAATCTCAAAACTTACAATATTGTACTCTAGTAGCTTATCAGTTCGTGTGTAAAGAAGAAGGCACATGTATTTTTGTTTCAGTTTTGCAAATTTCCCAACAGAAGCCAGAGTACTTATCGTAGCGTTGTAGGAGCAGCTCCACATGATGATCCTTCAGTAATTGGCCACGCTTGCAACAGCGCTAGAACACCTCAATAGGAGTGTGTCCGTGTTGATCAACCCACTGCCCGCAACATCCAGCGACGCTGGCAGACTATGCAACAACTGTGCCGGTGCAGCTGAGCAGCTCTCCTTTTCACCTAAACTCCCTCACATGTGGATGCTGGTTGTGGGTTGGCCCACCATCCCTGCCATTGGGGACTTGCCAGACGATGACGAAACTTCGAGGCAGAGCAAGGGACACGGGCCGCTACTGCGCTCACAGGTCGTGCCACCATGAGGGGAGCACATCAGCGTGAATGGTCGAATTGATCAGCAACACCCTCGGACTCTGCAGCTCCAACACATTGTCGAGATCCAAGATGCGGCCCTCCCACCTCCCTGTGCACCACTGCTCCTTCTCAGACCTCCTCCCCCTCCTACCTTACCCCATCCGCTGGACCAATATTTGAAGATGGAGGCGCTGGCCCAGATTTCAAGATGCCAAAGCATTTTATATAAAGGGAACGATCATGTCTCTTCGGATCCCCACGTCGGTTCCAGAAGCTTGGCTCTTTGGCTGAACGACCATGTCTCTTCAAATGTCGCGTCTGTTCTAGAAGCTTGGCCCTTCAGTTTTCCTTTTTGTGAGTTGGACTCTTCGGCTGTTTGTTGGAAATAGAGCCATTTTTATTAGAGTAGGGTTGCTGATGTGGCACATGTGATGAAGTGAAATAGAAGGTGGCATGTGTGGGGCACGTGCGATGAGGTGGATAGGTTGCATGTCAAGAGAAATGGGATAGGGGGATGAACTATTTAGGTATTATAGATAAGAATGTGCTGCAAGTTTAGTAGATTATGATGTATAAGTTGCAGTACTTAGCACTTACTCAATATAATGTAGAATCTCAGCACAACCGAAAAACATTAAGACCGGGATTGTCTTCACCCACCTCTTTACTAAGATGGTCAGTTGTTTCAATGTATTTTGAGCAGAATCTCAACACTTCTGTAGCAATGTAGGCCTCTGCAATGGAACCCTCGGGTCTAGCTCTGTTCCTAACATAGCCCTTGAAAGTGTCTAGCCGCCTTTCAATAGGGTACATCCAGCCATACTATACTGGACCTCTAAGTAGTGCCTCATCAGGTAGATGAACATCCAAATGCACCATCACATCAAAGAAGGCTAGAGGATATATCTTCTCAAGGTCGCATTGGATAGTTAGTATCTTGTCTCTAAGACGCTCCAAAGCATCTATCCTGATATTTCTACTGCAGAGTTCCCTAAGGAATTGTCCCAACTCTGCAATTGCTCTGTATAAGTCAGGGTGGCCCAATCCTCTAAGGATAACATGTAAAACCCTCTGAAGTAGGACGTGGCTGTCATGAGTTTTCAACCCTTGTACCTTGTTTCCATCTGCACTGACTCTCCATTCAGGGTTGGAAGCAAATCCATGTGGGAATCTCACATGTGACAGGACCTCGCAGAATTCATTTATTTTTACCTTGTCCAAGACATACACAGCCGGTGCTATATCCCGTGGTTTACCTTCATCTTCCACCTGCAAATCCTTTCTGATACCCAGGTGTGTCAAATCAATCCTAGATTTTAAGGTATCTTTCGTCTTGCCTTCAATATTAAGAAGTGTGCCGATAATGCTGTCACATATATTTTTCTCGATGTGCATCACATCAAGATTATGATGCAGATCCAAATCTTTCCAATACTCGAAGTCCCACAAAGTGGACCTGCGGGTAAACAATAATCTCTCTTCTGCCCTGCCATGCTTCCTTTTCCCGCTACCATTATCAAGATGGTTTCCTTGTTTAATATGTCTGGCCTTCCGTAATTCCACTTGCAACTCATCGGCGGTGAGCCTCTTTGGCGCATCACGATTTTCATGCTTTGCATTGAACACATATCTTCGGTATTTTGTAGGACACGGCTTGTCCTTGGCAAGGAAATGATGGTGTCCAATGTAACAGATCTTGCTAAGTATTGTGTATGACAACGAATTCCTGTCACAGCGAACACATGCATTGTAACCATGTGTCGTTCACCCTGACATAGTGCCCAAAGCCGGATAATCATGGATGCACCAAATTATAACAGCACGCAAAAAGAAATCAGCTGGTGGGTTGCTATATAGGTCTCGAGTGAGAACACCCCTCCATAGCTATTGAAGTTCCTCCACAAGAGGCTCTATGAATAAATCAAAATCCTTTCCAGGACTTCTTGCACCTGGGATGAGCAAGGCCATCATGTAGTTTGATTCTTTGGTGCAGACATTTGGAGGCATGTTGTAACGGATATCAAGAACTCGCCACAAGCTATATGTGGCGCTTTGGTGGCCAAATGGGTTAAATTCATCTGAAGCTAAGCCAAGTCTAATGTTTCTCGGGTCATCAGCAAACTTTTTATGTTTCTAATTGAAGATTTTCTAGTCAATACCATGAGATGGATGGCTCATTATATTCTAATATATGTACTCATGGTTCCTAGAATGCCACAGTACATCCTCTCTTGTTTCAGCATCATGAAACAACCTCTGCAATCTTGGTATAATTGGGAAATGTCTCAGAACATTATGAGGAATCCTCTTCATAGCATCACCATCTTTCCATCTTGATGATTTGCATTTTGGGAATTCACTTAAGTTGGCATAATCCTTCCGGAACAGAACACAATTATTCTTACAAACATGGATCATATCATATCCAATTCCAACTGCATGAAGGAAATTCTTTATTTTACTGTAGTTGTGTGGCAGCTCAGACGCATCTAGGAAAGATTTGCGGAAAGCAGCAAACATCGCATCAAATGATTTATTGGTCATTCGCTCAGATGTCTTCACCTGAAGAAAGTTGACCATAACTGAGAATACTGACAGCTTATTTCCTGGGGTGACAGCCATGTTGCATTGTTACAACATGCGGACCCACCACTTTTCTTCTGCAGGTGAAAGTTCACGAAATGCATGAGCATTTCGTAGCATTGTTTCAATGTTGGTCAAACTCACTGGCTCTACCACCACCACCTCCTCCTCCTCTTCCACCTGAGCATCAGGCAGATCAAGATGGTGATCTGCTACTTCCACATAGTTAGTAACATTGACGTTCACAGCTTCACCATGATGAACCCACCTAGTATATGTGACCGACATCCCATAGAAGTGTAGATGATTTCGCACAGTTGACTAGCGTCTTGTAACTGAATTCATACAACTGCTACACGGGTAGAGCACATCTGACTTCAAACCATCGTACTCAGCTCTGATAAAGTTCATGAAGTTTTCAACCCCCTCGACATATGCAGCGGAGAATCTTCGAGCAGAAGTTATCCAAGTGTTGTCCATCAGTTAGACATACAAATTAGTTCTTCTACTAGATATTACAGGAAAGACATATATGCTTTTTTATGAAGTCCAGAAAAAATACCTAGGTCGATGTATAAAGCTATGGCAAGATATTTGGACAAGCAGATCTAGGTAACGAAATATATGTAAAGCTAATTCAGCAAACAGATTTGAGTGCTAAATTATGGTAGGCTATTTCAGCAGTCAATGAGGCTGAGCGCACAACCATCAAAGGCTATCTCAGCAACAAAGATTGAGTATAAAACGGTGTAGAGCTATTTCACCTAACAGATTGGCTACTAGACCATGGCAATCTACGTCACAATAAATATATGGAAGGATATTTTAGCAACTAATCGGGCGTGGCATGCCATCTCAGCTAAGTAGATTGAGTAAAGAATAGGGCAAGGAAGCTTCTTAAGCATAGCATATTGATGTTAACCCACAAGGGGATCGCAATAGTTTTCGAGGGTAGAGTATTCAACCCAAATTTATTGATTCGACACAAGGGGAGCCAAAGAATATTCTCAAGTATTAGCAGTTGAGTTGTCAATTCAACTACACCTGGATAACTTAATATCTGCAGCAAAGTATTTAGTAGCAAAGTAATATTGGAGTAACGGTTACTGTAGCAAAAGTAACAGTAGTAGTTTTGTAGTAATTGTAACAGCGGCAATGGTAAAGTAACTAAGCAAAGATCAATATGTGAAAATCTCGTAGGCATTGGATCAGTGGTGGATAATTATGTTGGATGTGATTCCTCATGCAACAATTATAACATAGGATGACACAGAACTAGCTCCAGTTCATCAATGTAATGTAGGCATGTATTCCGATTATAGTCATACGTGCTTATGGAAAAGAACTTGCATTACATCTTTTGTCCTACCCTCCCGTGGCAGCGGGGTCCTATTGGAAACTAAGGGATATTAAGGCCTCCTTTTAATAGAGTACCGGACCAAAGCATTAACACTTAGTGAATACATGAACTCCTCAAACTACGGTCTTCACCCGGAGTGGTCCTGATTATTGTCACTTCGGGGTTACCGGATCATAACACATAGTAGGTGACTATAGACTTGCAAGATAGGATCAACAACTCACATATATTCATGAAAACATAATAGGTTCAGATCTAAAATCATGGCACTCGGGCCCTAGTGACAAGCATTAAGCATAGCAAAGTCATAGCAACATCAATCTCAGAACATAGTGGATACTAGGGATCAAACCCTAACAAAACTAACTTGATTACATGATAAATCTCATCCAACCCATCACCGTCCAGCAAGCCTATGATGGAATTACTCACGCACATCGGTGAACATCATGAAATTAGTGATGGGGGATGGTTGATGATGACGACAGCGATGGATTCCCCTCTCTGGAGCCCCAAACGAACTCCAGATCAGCCCTCCCGAGAGAGATTAGGGTTTGGCAGCGGCTCTGTATCATAAAATGCGATGAATCCTTCTCTCTGATTTTTTTTCTCCCCAAATGTGAATATATAGAGTTGGAGTTGAGGTCGGTGGAGCACCAAGGGGCCCACGAGGCAGGGGGCGCGCCCAGGGCAGTAGGGCGCGCCCCCACCCTCGTGGACAGGGTGTGGGCCCCCTGGCCTTGATTCTTTCGCCAATATTTCTTTATTAATTCCAAAAATACTCTCCGTGGAGTTTCAGGTCATTCCGAGAACTTTTATTTCTGCACAAAATAACACCATGGCAATTCTGCTGAAAACAATGTCAGTACGGGTTAGTTCCATTCAAATCATGCAAGTTAGAGTCCAAAACAAGGGCAAAAGTGTTTGGAAAAGTAGATACGATGGAAACATATCAACTCCCCCAAGCTTAAACCTTTGCTTGTCCTCAAGAAATTCAGTTGACAAACTAAAGGTGATAAAGAAAAACTTTTACAAACTCTGTTTGCTCTTGTTGTTGAAAATATGTAAAGCCAACATTCATGTTTTCAGCAAGGATTATGAACTAACCATATTCACAATAACACTTAGGTCTCATGTTTACTCATATCAATGGCATAATCAACTAGCGAGCAATAATAATAAATCTCAGATGACAACACTTTCTCAAAACAATCATAATATGATATAACAAGATGGTATCTCGCTAGCCCTTTCTAAGACCGCAAAACATAAATGCAGTGCACCCCTGAAGATCAAGGACTGACTAGACATTGTAATTCATGGTAAAAGAGATCCAGTCATAGTCATACTCAATATAAATTAATAGTAATGCATGCAAATGACAGCAGTGCTCTACAACTGGTGCTTTTTAATACGAGGAGGATGACTAAACATAAAAGTAAATAGATAGGCCCTTCATAGAGGGAAGCAGAGGTTTGTAGAGGTGCTAGAGCTCGATTTTTGAAATAGAGATAAATAATATTTTGAGCGGCATACTTTCTTTGTCAACATAACAACTGAGAGATCTCGATATCTTCCATGCTACACACATTATAGGCGGTTCCCAAACAGAATGGTAAAGTTTATACTCCCCCACCACCAACAAGCATCAATCCATGGCTTGCCCGAAACAACGGGTGCCTCCAACTAACAACAATCCTAGGGGAGTTTTGTTTGCAATTATTTTGATTTTATTTGAGCATGGGACTGGGCATACCGGTGACCGGCCATTTTATCGCGAGTGAGGAGCGGAGTCCACTCCTCTTGAGAATAACCTGCCTAGCATGGAAGATACAGACAGCCCTAGTTGATACATGGGCTGTTCGAGCATACAAAACAGAATTTCATTTGAAGGTTTGGAGTTTGGCACATACAACTTTACTTGGAATGGCAAGAAGATATCGCATATAGGAAGGTATGGTGGACTCATATGGAATAACTTTGGGGTTTATGGAAGTGGATGCACAAGCAGTATTCCGGCTTAGTACAAGTGAAGGCTAGAAAGAGACTGGGAAGCGACCAACTAGAGAGTGACAACAGTCATGAACATGCATTAAAATTAATCAACACTGAGTGCAAGCATGAGTAGGATATAAATCACCATGAACATAAATATCGTGGAGGCTATGTTGATTTTGTTTCAACTACATGCGTGAACATGTGCCAAGTCGAGCTGCTCGAATCATTCAAAGGAGGATACCACCCTATCATACCACATCACAACCATTTTAATAGCATGTTGGCACGCAAGGTAAAACATTATAAACTCCTAGAAAATTAAGCATGGTATGAGCAACTATAATCTCTAATTGTCATTGCAAATATGTTTATTCATAATAGGCTGAATCAAGAACGATGAACTAATCATATTTACAAAAACAAGATAAGTCGAGTTCATACCAGCTTTTCTCACCTCAATCAGTCCATCATATATCGTCATTATTGCCTTTAACTCGCACGATCGAACGGTGTGCATAATAATAATAGTGCACATGCATTGGACTAGGATGGAATCTGCAAGCATTCAATTCAAGGGAGAAGACAAGGTAATATGGGCTCTTGGTTAAATCAATAATAATCCATATGAGAGCCACTCAACATTTTCATCATGGTCTTCTCCTCTCGACCCCCAAAGAAAAGGAAAGAAATAAAACTATTTACATGGGAAAGCTCCCAACAAGCAAAAGAAGAACACAAAATATTTTTGAGTTTTCTTTTAATTACTACTACTGCAGGCACAGAAAGTAAACTAGCTAAAAGCTATAACTATTTTTTTTGGTTTGTCTTAAGGTTATTCAAACACACAAGAAGAAAGCTTAGAAAAGAAAATAAACTAGCATGGATAGTACAATGAAAAAGTATGAGCACCGACAACAGGAATGAGTGTGTGAACATGAATGTAATGTCGGTGAGAAATGCGTACTCCTCCAAGCTTAGGATTTTGGCCTAAGTTGGTCTAATCCCACAGATCAAAACTGCCTTCTCCGGTGTGCAGAGGAGTGTCATCTGGGTGCCACTGGTTGGCGATCTCCTCCAGATCCCACTGATAAACGGACTGTCGATAAGGGTCAAGTGGTGGTTCCGGCTTAGGCTCTGGAGCTTGTGTCTGCCTCCATTATGCATAAATGGCCTCAGGCAAGATGAGGTACGTGCCTGAAAATATGTTAAACAAGGAGGGTGCAGGCAAGATAACAGTCTCACAGGGAGTTTTATTAAATATCAACTTATACTTAAGCATCATCTTCTTATTTTTAACAATAAATTCATGTGCTACCATACTCTTATAATCTAAAAAAATAGGGGGAAGCAACTTTTCCTCTTTCTCATTATGCCTAATAGGTATCTTAAAGTGTTTAGCAAGGCGTGAAGCAAGGATGCCTCCAAAGATGGGGCCCTCTGTATGGTTCAAACTTAATCGCTTAGCAATAGCAGTGCCTAAACTGAAAGTTGTATCACGAAACAAGGCATGGTGCAAAATAACAATATCAGGGGCACTAAGGTTTCCACAGTTCTTGCGACCAATTAAACATCTACTAGCAAATATTGCAATGTAACGTAGAACAAGAAAGTGTATGCTTACTCCTTGCATCGGAAACCTTCCTCGTCTCCCCTACATCGATCATATCAATAAATCCATCCACATCACTATGATGTGGTTCCTCTATGCTGCCCACAAAGGGTATCTTGCAAACCCACAAAAATCATATAGTGACATCTCCTTAACCTCATCATATAAATGACACTCCACTGAAGGTGGTGGTTTCCTAGCATGAAAGTAAAAATTTTGCACAAAAATATTAGTGGGTAGGAGATACTGATCGAGCTGGTCGTGGAGGAAGTCAGTGAGGCCTGCATTCTCAGCCAAATAATAAAAATCATCATGAATCCCGGCTGCTCTCAAGAACTCATCACAAGGCCATTCACACGGCCGAACCTCCGCGGTGCGAGGGAGATTATATTTGGGCTTTTTATCCTCTTCACTTTGCTTATCCTTCGAGCTTCGGCTCGAAGAGCCCCTCAAAAATCTCTTCATCCTTTTTCTGAAAATTTCTGAAATTTTTAGTAACTCAAAATAAAAGTGAAACAAACTCAACAAAATTGATAGCCACTACTCCTACAAGTTCCTAGAGACTATATCATGCAATAGAACTACTTGGGACCAAATAAATTTGACAAGCAAGCTCAAGAACGGGGTCACCTTAGCAGCAAAAATTTGGAATGAATAAAGCACTAGAACAAATATTAATTGGACCGTTCACTACAAAAAAATACACTTCTGTGATGATACGTGTTTGTCATAGTAGGTCACGTTTTTTGTCATGCATGTACATCCATGACGATTTTATGACTAAATCAAGATAGTCATACCTGTGTTGTCGTAGAAGTGTTCCATGACATTACCAAAATTATCATCATGGAAGTGTCCACTTCCATGATGATAAATCGCGCGTCACAGAAGTGCTTTCGTCAAGGGTGACTGACACGTAGCATCCACCGTAACGAAACACCGTTAAGCTATCGGGTCCAGTTTTGGATCCGATAACCCGTTAACAGCCCGGACCAATGGGGATTTTCCACGTGTAAAATCATAATTGGCTGGAGGAAACACGTGTCAGCTCCCCGTTGGCACAGGTGTCACTCATCCAATGGGCGAGATGCACTTATGAAATGTTGACATGTGGACCGGCCCAAAAGTGGCCCATAAAGTTTAAATGGGCCGGCCCAACTAAAGGCCCACAAGATTTTGCGGTGCATAATGGGCCGGCCCAGCAAAAGGCCCATGAGATTTTGCGGGCCATAATGGGCGGCCCAGCTAATGGCCCACAAGTTTTTGCAGGCCATAATGGCCCGGCCCAGCTAAAGGCCCGCGAGATTTTGCGGGCCATAATGGGCAGACCCAGCTAAAGGCCCCCAAGACTTTGCGGACCATAATGGGCTGGCCCAGCTAAAGGCCCACGAGATTCTGTCGACCATAATGGGCTAGCCCATCTGAAGGCCCAAAAGATTTTGATGACACACATAGGCCGGCCCATTGACAGTGTCGGCGTTCTGGGAACGGGGGTCCCCAGACTTGCCTGCATGCGGCCTGCGGCGTGGCTCAAGTGGTGGCCCAGTACGGGCCATCTTCATCAGCGCAAGACTCAAGACCCTCGCGAGGGGCCAAGCCTCGCGGGGCGGACGACACATGACTTCCTCAGGGACGGCCTCACCAGGCAGGCTCGCGAGGAGGCGGAGAGATCAAGGCAGGGTACCTCGCGAGGTGCTCGTGATGCAAGCCATAATGATCGAGACCAGGCAGGCGCCAGGCAGGCGCCGGCCATCGCAGTGTCCTTGTTTCCTCTTTGGTGCAAAGGGGGAAAGCACAGGCATGGAGTACCGCGGCATCACGCAAAGGTTGCCATTTCAGTGCAACAAGACCAAGACCAGCAGAGCGGTAGGATGGAGGTCACCATGGAGCCCAAGACGGCGTCATCACCAGTGCCTTTGGCAGCCGAAGACAAACTTTAGTCAGGATAACTTGTACTAGATGTTCCCCTTCAAAATGGCCATTATTGGCGCCCTTCCCGCTCAATATTTGGGAACAGGACTAGGGCCTCTATAAATAGGACTAGCCACCACAGAAGTAGGGGGCGGGCTCATAGAGAGTTCATTAGACCGAGAGGCGATCAAACTCACCCAAGCAGTTCATCGCACTAGCTCAAGAACACCTCTCGCGAGGCTGTTCATCCTTTGTACTGTTCATGATTAGCCCCTGAGGCAATCCACCACACCACACACTGGAGTAGGGTAGTACACCACAACGGTGGCCCGAACCAATATAAATCTTGTGTCCCTCGTGTGGTTCATCGTATTTGCTTAGATTCTTGCAAGGCGATGGGACGTGAATCAGTAGGGGGAAGATCTCTGCGTGCACCCCAAAGTTTGAACCTTAAGGGTCTGCTGGAACCCCACATCCAACATTTGGCGCGCCAGGTAGGGGCACGCCAGAGCTCTCCCTATCGTCGACCCGTTCTCCATCAGCGCCGCGCTCTGTCCTCATGGCGGGCAATGCACCGCCTGCTCCGGCTATCGACGCCTGCGCGGGGACCAGGGGGCTCCGAGCCCTGGCCCCCGCCTTGCGAAAAGTGCGGTGGCCGAAAAAGTTCAAGCCGCACATGCCGCCGCGCTATGACGGCGCGGCAGATCCGCTGGTCTTCCTGCTAGCATATGAAGAAGTCGTCCTCAAGGCCGGAGGCGACAACAGGGTCATGGCTAACTGGCTGCCCATGGCCCTCACTGGCGTCCCGCGCATGTGGCTGCTCCACCTGCCAGCGGCTTCTCTGGCCACCTGGGAGGAGTTGTGCAACCTCCGCCTCACCCATCATGCTGCGCCGGCTCCCCCACTCGTCGCAGCCCTCCTAGGCGGATCGCAGGCACCACCTTCGAGCCACCACGTCAAGCCGTTCGTCAGCCAGATAGGCGCCGTCCTCAAGCATCGTGAAGCCCCCCAGCGCTGGGTGGCACCCAAGGCTGATTTGACCTTCAGCTCGGACGATCATCCCTCCAACACCGCCTGTTCGGGTGCACTCCCGATGCTATGCACGCCCACCATCTGCTAGGTGGCCGTCACCAGGACCCTCATCGACGGTGGTGCCGGCCTCATCGTGCTCTCGGTGGAGGCCTTCAGCCTCCTCCACGTGCCGCTAGAGTGGCTCCAACCTAGCAGGCCCTTCTCGGGCGTCGGAGGCAGTTCCACCAGCTCCCTGGGGCAGATCTGCCTCCCGGTGACCTTCGGCACCCACGACAACTTCCGCACGGAGCTGGTCGGCTTCGACATCGCCCCCATCGGCCTCCCGTACAACACCATCCTCGGCTACCCAGCCTTGGCCCAGTTCATGGCAGCGACTCACCCGGCTTACGACCTCATGAAGATGCCCGGGAGCAGCAGCGTCCTTACCGTGTCCGGAGACACAAGGGATGCGCTGCAGGCGCTCAAGCTCGCTTCCAAGACGGCCGCAGTGGTGCAGCCCGCCAGCGCAGATACCCTCGAGCCCAAGGGGGCTGCACCGGCCAAGAAGAAGCAGCTATTCACCCAAGACAAGGAGGAGACCAAGCAAGTACCCATCGACGAGGATGGATCCTCTAGCACCACCTTCACCATAGGCGCCAACCTCGGTCCTGAGCAGGAGGAGGCCCTGGTGAAGTTCCTGCACGCAAACAAGGAGGTGTTTGCGTGGGAACCTGATCAGCTAGCAGGGGTACCAAGGGATGTGATTGAACACCATCTCAACGTATGCCCCAACGTGCGCCCCATGAAGCAGAAGGCAAGGCGACGGTCCACCGAGAAGCAGGCCTTCATCGTCCAAGAAACCCGCAAGTTAGAGGCAGCAGGCGTCATTCGCAAACTTTGCTATCCTGAATGGCTGGCCAACCCTGTTGTTGTACCAAAAAAGGGAGGAAAGGAACGCATGTGTGTCGACTTTACCAACCTCAACAAGGCCTGCCCACAGGATCTATTCCCGCCCCCTCGCATCGACCAGATCATCGATTCTATCGCCGAGTGTGAGCTGTTGTGCTTCCTAGATGCTTTCTCGGGCTATCACCAGATCAAGATGGCGGTAGAAGACGTGGAGAAAACGGCCTTCCTGACCCTGTGTGGAGTATTACTGCTATACCTGCATGCCGTTCAGGTTGCGCAACGCGGGCGCGACCTTTCAGTGGCTGATGCACATTGCCTTGGGCCGGCAGCTAGGGAGGAACACCGAGGCCTACGTCGATGACATCGTGGTGAAGTCTCGGGAGGCAAAAGCCCTGATACAGGACCTGGAAGAAACCTTCACGAGCCTCCGTGAAGTGGATCGGCAGCTCAACCCGAAGAAGTGCGTATTCGGAGTCCCCTCGGGCAAGCTCTTGGGCTTCCTCGTGTCCCACCGGGGCATCGAGGCTAACCCAGAGAAGGTCAAGGCAGTCGAAGACATGAGTCCACCGAAGACCCTCAGAGAAATGCAGAAGCTCACCGGGCAAGTAACCGCGTTGGGACGCTTCATCTCCAAACTGGGGGAGCGAGCACTGCCCTTCTTAAAGTTGATGAAGAAGAAGGACCCGTTCGAATGGATGGAGGAGGCCGACAAGGCATTCCAAGATCTCAAGAAGTACCTTACCAACCCTCGGGTGATGGTGGCTCCGCGCCCTTAGGAGCCCTTGGTGATCTACCTTGCAGCCACGCCCTACTCCGCAAGCGCAGCCCTGGTGGCGGTTAGGGAGGAGCGTCGGGCCAAGGCCGTGCCAGCCGCGGCCCCGGCCGAAGCGGAGCAAAGCCAAGAAAGCCTTGCGAAGACCGCGACCATGGCAGATGGGGATCGGCCTCAGCAAGGGGACGCACCCAGAGCGGAGGAGACCCCGCCAGGCGACCAGGCGCTAGGGGCTCCGTTGCCTCGGGAGGCGCCTCGACCCCTAGAAGACGCAGGCAACGCCAGCACCCTCAACCTCATCGAGCACCCTGTGTACTTCATTAGCACGGTGCTGCGGGACGCAAGGGCGCGATACCCCATGCCCTAGAAACTCCTCCTTGCGTTGCTAGTGGCCTCACGCAAGCTGCAACACTACTTTTAGGGCCATCCCATCAAGGTCGTCTCGGCATATCACTTGGAAAGGGTACTCAGGAGCCCCAACTCAGCTGGAAGGGTCGCTGAATGGAACATCAAGTTGCAAGCGTTCCAGCTGGAATTCGGCACGACCAGAGTCATCAAGGGAGCCGCACTTGCAGATTTTGTGGCAGAATGGACGGAGGCACCAGGGCTCGAAGCGGGCGAGGATCGGTCGCTTTCCCCAGGAAGTGGAGCGCCGGACGGCTGGGTCATGTACTTCGATGGGGTGTTCTCGCAACATGGCGTGGGGGCTGGCGCAGTGCTCATATCTCCCACTTAGGACAAGCTCTACTATGTCGTGCAGCTCTACTTCCATCATGGAGAGAAGGTCTCCAACAACATAGCAGAATACGAGGGACTGATAGCAGGCTTGAAAGTTGCAGCCGCCCTGGGGGTAAAGCGCCTCGTCATCAAGGGCGACTCACAACTCCTTGTTAACTTTTCCAACAAGGTGTACGAGCCGAAGGACGAGAACATGGAAGCATATCTTGCGGAAGTCCGCATGATGGAGAAATAGTTTTGCGGGTTGGAGTTGTAGCATGTGCCTCGCGGCACCAATCAAGAGGCTGATGACATTGCCAGGAGGGCGTCTAGGCGGTTGCCTCAGGAACCTGGCGTCTTTGAGGAACGACTCTTCAAACCTTCAGTGGCACCATTACTATCAAGCACAGCGCAGCCTCGGGAGGAGCTCCCTTAACCGCCTGCCTCGGGAGCCCCATCCTATGGCCCGACCTTAGGAGCACGTCTGCTCCTGGCGCTGGAGCCTCAGGAGGGATGTTGTACCGTGGAGTTCAAGGATTACTTGATGCAAGGGATTCTGTCAGAAAAGGAGGAGGACGCGGAACGCGTGGCGCGGTAGGCCACGGCCTACTACATCCAAGACGGGGAGCTCTATCGAAAGCAGCCGAATGACGTTTCCCTGCGTTGCACCTCCAGGGAGCAAGGGAAAGAGTTACTGGTAGATATTCATGGTGGAGACTGCAGGGACCACTCGTCCTCACGAACACTCGTCGGCAAGGCGTTTTGCAGCGGGTTCTATTGGCCAACAGCACTCAATGACACGATCGAGCTAGTGAAGGCTTGTGAAGCCTGTCAATTCCACGCCAAGCAGATCCATCAGCCGGCTCAGAGCCTTCAGACCATTCCCCTCTCATGGCCGTTTGTTGTTTGGGGACTGGACATCCTTGGCCCGTTTCCTCAGGCGCCAGGGGGCTACCGCTACCTCTACGTCGCCATTGACAAGTTCACGAAGTGGGCGGAGGTGGAAGCTGTCCGCACCATCCCGGCTGGCTCGGCGGTCAAGTTCATCAAGGGCCTCGTGAGTCGGTTAGGGGTGCCTAATCGCATCATCACCGACAACGGTTCGCAGTTCACCAGCAATCTCTTCAAAACGTATTGTGCTAACCTTGGAACACAGATATGCTACGCCTCGGTGGCACACCCTCGGAGCAACTGCCAAGCTGAATGCGCCAATGCGGAGGTCCTGAAGGGCCTCAAAACCTGGACCTTCAAGAAGAAGCTGGAGGCCTTCGTCAGGGGCTGGCACGACGAGCTTCAGTCCGTGCTATGGTCTATCCGCACAACCGCTGCCAAGTCGACAGGGGAAACCCCGTTCTTCCTTGTATACGGTGCTGAGGCGGTCCTTCCTTACGAGGTCAGGCATCGCTCTGCGCGGGTCCTGGCTTTCGACAAAGCACAGCAGGACGCCATGCAGCGGGTGGACCTCGTGCTGGGAGAGGAACACCATCGGGAGGCTGTGCTTCGGGCTGCAAGATACCAATAGGCGCTGTGGTGGTACCACTGCTGTAGCATCCGCCCCAGGACCCTCGAGGTAGGTGATCTTGTGCTCAGACGGGTGCTCTCTAGGGAGGGGCTGCACAAGCTCTCGCCCATGTGGGAGGGCCTGTTCAAGGTTGTTCATGTCTCCAGGCCTGGCGTCGCATGCTTGGAGACTCAGGAGGGGGTGCCCATCCCGAACGCGTGGAACATCCAACACCTCCGGAAGTTCTACCCTTGAAGAAAGGCCCAGCGCATGTAAAGAAGGCCCACCGCCTATGAAGCTAGACGAACCGAGAAAGGCCCGGTGCCTGTGAATAAGGCCAACGCCTGTGAAGCTCATCGTCCCGAGAAAGGCCCGGAGCCTGTGAAGAAGGCCAATGCCTATGAAGCTCGCCGCCCGTGACACTCTCACGTAATAATGAGTTGGGGCTGTACACGCCCCGGAGTCTCCGGAGATCCACCCTCGGGCCTCGGGGGCTCCCGCCCATGCCTAGTGGTAGCACTTAGCTCCGCGCTGGTGAGAAGACGTCGAAGACTAGATTAGGTGCCGGACGCGGCTTTTTCACTTACTTTCTGCAGTTGGCTTGTTCGTCCCTATTTGAAGTTTTATTGGAAGTTGCTTTTTGCGTTGTTGCCATCCCCAGCCGGTGAATCTTTGTCTTTGTCGCCTACTTGACTCGTTTTCTCTCTCACAAGTCTCGCAAGGGGGCTACGCGGGTGCCCTCGCGAGTGTTTCCTGACCCAGTCTTGTGAGGCTTTCCTATCCAAGTCCACCACGGGAGCACTCCTCCCGGTCCATGCCCCGCGGGCATCGCGACACGAACACGGGACATGTGTCCGTTGCCCTCACGACCGAGACCGGAAGTTACCTCTCCTGACTAATTCTTGCAGGCCAACAAGCACGCGACGAGGCCTCAGCCTCGAGGAGCAAAGACTGCGGCAAGTCCACCCGAGCTAAGTAATTCCTACACGCGAGCACGCGGCACCAAAACACAGCACATGAATAACGAAAATAGCATAATAGTTAACGGCAATAGTCCAGCACGCCCCTGCGAGGCCCTACACTACTCTCTCTTTGCGCAGGGAAGGGAGAAAAATAAAATGGACACGACTTGCTCGGCACCGACTTGCGGTGAAGGCTCATACTGCCTCCGGAGCTCAGTCAGACCCCTCCTCACGCTTCACCGCGCGTGACGGTGGGTCGACCCGCTACCTCCCTCAAGGCGAGCGCGACGACACAGAGGCTGGTCGCAGCCACTGCTGGAGGAGCTGCCATCCGAAGGGGAGCCGCCGAGGCTTGGCGAGCTACGAACGCCGCCGGCCACGTGCCCGCCTTCATCTTCATCCCGACCATCGCCGAGGCTGGGCACCCGGCCGCCATCATCTTCTTCGGGGCAGCACCCAACACGGCGGCCGTCTTCTCCGAACACCCTCGCGTAGAGGGTGGCGTCGCCGTTAAACTTGAAATGCAGGGTGCACCGCCGGCTCAGGCCACGCGCGCGGGCAAACGTTTGCATGCCATGGGTCTGGGCCACATTCTCGGTGACAGAAATCTTTAGTGAGGCCCAGGAGGCCCTGCTGCAGCAACCGTCCGCTTGGAGCCAGAGGCCGCCAGGAGCGCCGGCCGGAAGTTCACATGCAAAGAAGCGGGGAAGCTGGAGCCAGCTGCCGGTTGCGTCCACTGACCACACGACGAACTCCGGCAGCACCTCCACCGAGTGGAAGTGCGGCCTGGGAGGCCGCGCAGCCACGGCGTGCCTTCCCTCACCCACAAGGTGCCCATCGCAGCGCGGGAGATCGCAGCCGCGACCGCGGGGAGCAGTTGCAGGAGACGCAGGATGCTTGCGGGGACGACCCCGGCCGCGCTTGGGCGGGGGAGAGTCAGGCCCTTCCCGACGAGCCTTTCCCTTCTCCGCAGCCGAGAACCTCTTCGGCGGTGCCATAGAAGACGGCGAGCAGCTGAGATGGGGAGAAAGAAGGAAGCGGGGCGGAAGATGTACAGCGGGGGCTAGCGCTCTCCCGCCTTTAAAGCCGGGGGAGGCCAACCGTCGGCCTCCATGATCACAGGTAATCATGACCCATTTCTACATGCAGGGACTTGTCAAGTCGAGCGGTTGCCGAGGCAGCATGGGGAAGCGGAGACGCCGACATCCAATAAACTGCCATGTGGCGCCCAAGGCCGCAGGCTGATGTGGCCCGCGGCGCTCCACACTTGCCCCTTCGCTTCTTCGCTAAGCCAAGTCCGAGCGCGCCTTGGGCCCAGGGGCTACTGTCGGCGTTCTAGGAACGGGGGTCCCCAGACTTGCCTGCCTGCGGCCTGCAGCGTGGCTCAAGTGGTGGCCCAGTACGACCGATTTTCATCAGCGCAAGACATAGGACTTCCTCAGGGACGGCCTCGCCAGGCAGGCTCGCGAGGAGGCGGAGAGATCAAGGCAGTGGTACTCGTGACGCAAGCCATGACGATCGAGACCAGCCGGGCGCCAGGCGGGCACCGACCTGCGTTGTGTCCTTGTTTCCTCTTTGGTGCAAAGGGGGCAAGCACAGGCGTGGAGTACTGCGGCATCAGGCAAAGGTTGCCATTTCAGTGCACCAAGACCAAGACCAATAGAGCGGCAGGATGGAGGTCACCGTGGAGCCTAAGACAGCGTCATCACCAGTGCCTTTGGCAGCCAAAGACCAACTTTAGTCAGGAAAACTTGTACTAGATGTTCCCCTTCAAAATGGCCATCATTGGCGCCCTTCCCGCTCAATATTTGGGAAGAGGACCAGGGCCTCTATAAATAGGACTAGCCACCACAGAAGTAGGGGGACGGGCACATAGAGAGTTCATTAGACCGAGCAGCTCAAGAACGCCTCTCGCGAAGCTGTTCATCCTTTGTACTGTTCATCATCAGCCCCTGAGGCAATCCACCACACCACACACTGGAGTAGGGTATTACACCACAACGGTGGCCCGAACCAGTATAAATCTTGTGTCCCTCGTGTTGTTCATCATTTTAGCTTAGATTCTCGCGAGGCGGTCGGACGTGAATCGGTAGGGGGAAGATCTCCGCGCGCACCCCAGAGTTCGAACCTTAAGGGTCTGCTGGAACCCCACATCCGACAAACAGGCTGCCATGTTTTGGGCCAAATGCCGGACCATATTTGATCCGGTCCATTAACAGCCTGCCACGTTTCGGGCCTAATAAAGACCCATATGAGATTTGGCCCGTTAAAAGCATCCCACGTTCTGGGCCAAATTACGGCCTAGATCAGGTCCGACCCTTTGAGAGGCTTTGGGCTAAATTATCGCCCATATCAGATTCGGCCCATCAACTGGATGCTATGCTTTTTGGCCCACTTGATAAAGGGCCATTTAGTAATTTGGCCTGATATTAGTTTCAGCCTCTTAAAGGCCCATTTTACATTTCGGCCCTATATATATTTCGGCCTGTTAAAAGCCCGTCATATAGTTAGGCCTAACTACGGCCCTGTTTGCATCCGGCCTGCTCACAGCCGATAATCTGATTCGGCCAAACAAGGACTGAGAAAATTTTGGCCTGTTATAAACCCATGATTTGATTGGCACAATCATGGGTCGGGATCTATTTCGGCCTGCTGCCGGCCCGTGAGCTGTTCGGCACGTTTCAGGCCCAACCTACTTTTTCGTCCTCCTAAAATCCCATTGAGTTTCTCGGGAAAATAGGGCCGGTGGTTTACTCGGCCTATTAAAGGCCCGAATCTACTAGTGGGCCAGTTTACATTTAGGCCTGTTAACAGACCAAGATGACGGGGCCCATGATGCGGAACATACATAGTGATTTGCATGACAGCCCGATTATGTACCGTAATTTTACGGTTTGGCCGGTTTACTGTGAAGGCAAGATATATATACAGTAAAATAACTGCAGCATCGTGAATAAGAAAAAAAACCTAGACTATACAATAAAGAAATTATGGCATATTACATCCACTAGGCATCAAAGTTCGCCACTATGATAATAAAGCACAAGCAGATAGCAAATTACATACACTGGGCATCAAAGATCGCCACCAGTGCAATTAAACACGCCGACAAAATAATATACAAAACCGACAACACTTAAATAGAGTTCAAGAAAGGTTAGCCCTGCTCGAGAGCTGCAGCGCAAGCAGCTGAGCAAGCTGATGAGACTGCACTTGTTTGACACTTATATCCTCCTCACTCTGAAAGATAAACAAGCAGATAGATGACAGGTTTTGCACATATAAATATCAGTGCTGACAATTCATCACATTTCTTACTGATGAATAAACTGTCACAGTTTAAAATAGCATTAACACAATATGGTATTGTTCAAGTCAAGACATGGCAGGAAATGACATTGTGAAGGAGTTGGCAGCTTCACGACACCACCGAATTACATATCAAGAACTCATAAGTATCAATGGTTAGTGTGCTATCCATTTACCCATTTCAGATTGGCAAAATAAGATCACTTTCTCTGTATAGTTTAATTTACATGGCATGAAGAAGGAACTTGGTTGTACAACTGAAAACTTAAATTGAGAAGGACAAACTTTTGTTTATGAACTACATAATAAACTTTAAACATGCAATTTGATGCAAACACCAAAAATAAACAGCTGTTGCAGTCATGCCTAACCAAATATACGCAACAAAGTTTGAAGGCTTGAGAAGGACAAAGTTACATTATTGGTGAAGGCAGGCTCTATAAATCCCTTGTCCATTCTGATGGGGGGGCAATTTAAGAAGTTTACCACAGGATCTTCTTCATAAGCATTGCCATTATTATATATTTTGTTAAGAGTAAATATAGATGTGACAATATAAGAAAAAATGGAGAGTATTTAAGATAAGATGAAGAGTGATGCTACATAACCAAGTAGCTATAAATGTAAGTACAACGATACAGGTAAAAGGTACAGCTAAGAGCGATGCAGAGCTAAACTTCTTCAGTGCCATCGGTGTTATACAACCTTATGGTAAGAGTAGATATAGATCTTATGTGTAGAAAATGGAGGGCAAAGGAAAATAAGCTGCAGAGTGATGGTACAAGAACAACTACCTGTCAATATAAGTACACTGATAAAGGACAATAGGTACTTAGAAGAACAGTGCAGAGCTAAAAAAATTCATTGGCATTGGATATATTCTACACTAATGTAACCATTCATACAGATCAGATAATTTGGAGCGAACAATTGATAAGCAAGCTATCATGCATACTGCTGTCACATAATGAACCAGGTATGTATGCAAGTACAGTGATACAGGCAATAGGTACTAACAAGAGCAAAGTAGCGGGCAACATATTTGCGATATCCTGTCGTTCTTTTCAAACCAGAATTCTTTTTTGAGCAGATTTCCTGCAAAAAAGATCCGTAAGGCACATGTGGAAAAGTAGAAGTTCAAATTGTCATGCGATATCATAGACAGTACCTCATCCTTGGAACGAGACCAGTGCATAAAAAGGTTTTTCCATTCAATGTCTTCTAAATTTAGCACAGGAGACTTCACGGGAAATTCGTTTATAGACTTGCCATCAAAGTGTGATTTCCTGAGGTAACACCAATACTGCTGCAATTCTTCCTTGAAATGCGCAAGCAAGCTTTGCTCGTCATGACCATTCAGATTGACCCTCGCCAACTTACAACAATGTAATGTAAATCATCGATGTGTTCAATCAGCAGAAAACAGGAAAATAATCACCATGAATAATAGCACTTACACGTAAGTGGGACAGGAAGATGTGAAAATGGTGTTTGTCTTCACTATAATCTTCCCATGATGGGAATATATGAATGTAGTCCCTAACAACATTGAAAGCATTGTCTTTTAAACTGGGAATAACTGGAATGGTGTTCCAATCTGCAGGAATTGGCCATCTCTGCAGTTGGGATAGGTCTTTGGCCGGTGGACTTGTTGTACTTTTTGCTGGAGTGGGATTTTTCTGTGGTACGGCTGGTGCTATGGCAACTGAAATCGATATACCTTTTGCTGGAGTGCAGGTCCTGTGTGGTGGGGCTAGTGGTGTGGCCAGTGAAGTATGGGTACAGTCTGCTGGAGTCGGTCCTACGTTTTGTGTCACTGGTTGTACAACCAATATAAGTGGGGTGCTGTCTGATTTCTCCAGCACAACCATAGTTTTCAAGGACTTTGCTGGTGCTCCTTCAGGTTTGGCAATCGCCCTCTTCCTTTTTGATGTCTGATGCACAAGAACAACATTTGAGTGGAAAAACATGGTATAATGACAGATGGAATATGTATTGATAATGGATGGGCATGGCATCTCGACATATATGATGAGTAAATACGCAGATGGCGGTGCAACAAAGTAGAAGAAATGCAAGACAACATATGCAAGATACGCGCAATCAATAAAACCTTGCCAAATTATAACGGGCACCTTGATGGGTGAACATGATAGGCCATCTGCCTTTGATTCCTCGAGGTTAGAATAGTCATTAGGATCATATTCTGAACAAGAATCTACAGGTGGGGAGCGTATGAGTTTCATTGCATCCAGAATGGCACTCAATGCCTTGGTGCCAATTTTGTAAGTCATTGTTCTGATGCGTGGATTCTGATATTCAATGTAATTACGTATAATATCCGAGAACCATGAAAACATAAATAGTTATGAGATTATCTTTGTAATGCAGATGATATTCTAATATAGGGGCGCCCCTGTAAACACTTGTGTGCTATCACTGGATTCCGATGAGAGAGCTCATGTGTGCTGTAATATGGTGCGTGCATTCATATAATCTGGCACAAGTACACAAAAAATAGGCTCCAGAAGTAAGGATATTTGGCAGATGATAGGTTCATAATATACTGTATAGAGAGTTTATTGCCAAAGCATGATAACAAGAGCACACAACAACTAGGCAGATCATAGTGTACATAACAGGGGTACACCATAACCATGATATATAAATCGGGAAAGTGGAACTGGCTTGAAAGTACGGTGTTGTATTGTTGTTAGTAATTGAAAGCCTATCGATCACGTACAGGCCAGCTCTATCAGCTGTTGACTGCAGATGTCCCTACGCCCCTTCCTGACAAGGAACATACTGTACGTACTAAATACAGAATAAACAAAGAGGAACATGATAAAGAACAGAAGAGGAAGCATATTCTTGATGTTCCGCTTCATTGCAGACAATGTTGGTTGCCCACTCATGATGAATCACAGTGCCCAAAGAAATGCAATTCCATGTTGTCTCTCTATATGTGGCAATTTTGAACAAGAGTCATTAGGATCATATTCTGAACAAGAGTCAACAGTTGGGGAGCGTATGAGTTTCATTGCATCCAGAATGGCACTCAATGCCTTGGTGCCAATTTTGTAAGTCATTGCAGTGTTTAGCTTCAAGAGTGGACTGCTGCTAGTGCGACACAAAGCAGCTACACAGATCATAGTGTAGATATAACAGGAAAACCTTAAGCATCAGAGTAAAATCAGCAAAGTGGAACTTGCTGGAATATATGTGCTAGTATCGCCGGTATGGCTAGAAAGGCTTCGGATACCAACTCTCATCAAGTGAAGGTGCGTTACTATTAATATCAGTGTAACTCACAAAGGCGACACAGCTCCCCGCATTTCCTTGCTATCCTTATAGGATTCAAGTGGGCAGGCCACTACAAATCCTATTCCCATGTTTACAAAATCTTACGAATCAAAGAGGCCCGAAGAGTTCAAAGTGTCCATCACAACCAACCGTATAGACCTCTACACTGCAAATGTCCCTGCTCATCTTCAGTACAAGGAACATACTGTACTACTATCATACTCCCTCCGTTCCAAAATATAAGTTTTGGTAGAGATTTCCACTATGGATCACATATAGATGTATCCAGATACATTTTAGAGTGTAGATTCACTCATTTTGCTCCATATGTAGTCCATCGTGGAATCTATACAAAGACTTGTATTTAGGAACGGAGAGAGTACATATTAAAGAAGAACGGAAGAGGAACATGGTAAAGAAGAGCAAGCAGATTTTGGATAATAAAATGTTGGTTGCGCAGTGCCCACACATGATGAACCAGAGCACATTAAGAATGCAACTCCCTGCTGTCTCTCGACCATTTCAGGCAGTTGGATGAAGATCATATGTCTCCTAACCCTTCTTCTTCCTTGTCTCTGATTCTTCCCATACAGAACACCGCACGGGCCACCGGCCGGACCACCGACCCCCACCGCCTGTGTTCCTCCACCACCCCCACCCCCACTCCCACCCCCACCCGCGTCGACTTTTCTTCGTTCGGCGAGGCCCCACCACCGCCCCCCACAACCACCCGAGCCCCTTCATTCGCACCGGCGAACTCCGGCGAGCTCTGAAAAATTGACTGACCCAATTTTGAAATTTAATCTACTGTGATTTAACTAGTGTGGAATATAAAAGGGGAAAACCATAAGCATTGGGAATATAGTGTTGAGCGTGCCATGGCGGATCTGAAGGTGCAAACCGGACAAAGGCAACTTCACAACCAAGACAAGAAATCAGAGTAAAGCAGTGGTGATCTATTTTCTTGCTGCGATAAATAAGTTGAGCAGATACGAAAGAGTACCGCCTCTGGTGCGGAGCCGTGTATGTATCTGCTGAGAATTTGACAGTGCTATGGTAGCCATGGATGTCGGCGGCATGGAAGCAGATCTAGGAGGGTAGACGGTGGCGGTGGGGCACGATGGACGAGATGGTCGTAGGAGCGGTGCCGGCAAGGTGGACGATGGAGGGGATGAAGCGAGAGGACGGGATGCAAGGATCCCGGTCCGAAGCCGTGGATGAGAGAGGTCGATCTCTTGTAATGGACGGCGACGTCGAGGTATCAGCTCCGGCATGGTGGAGGAGGACGGTGGTGGATGGGGTGGCGGACGGAGGAGGCTGGGGTGGAGAGGGTGTTTTGGCGCCCATGAAGTACGACTGGGGAAAAGGGAGGTAGAGAGGAAGGGGGGAACCATGTATTCAGGGCGCGCTTGTCTCAAATGCAAGGAAATTTACAAACTTAGCCCCCATTTCAAATTTCCTACATCACAGCAATATTAGTCGGTTGGGGATAGGACGGTAATCTTGCATACACCAAATATTTGCCAACGAGAGTTTGTTGTGTTGTACTCTTAGTAGCTAGTTTTTTCCTTGCTTTTCCTTCCTTTTGGCTCTTTTGGCTTATCTCAAGCCTTATGTACAGTGGAACCTTCTTGTTTTTGTCCTTTTAAATAATATAAAAATTGCAGTGGGGTTTTTCCCTATTGTGTACAGTCAAAAACGAGAGTTTGTTTTTGGCGCCCACCGTGTATGAACCGGGGAGGGAGTCGATTTCGGCCGAGGACACACTGTGTTTTGGCGCCCACCGTGTATGAATCCGGGTGAGAGGCGGTTATGTCACATTTGGGTGAAATTACAAACCTACCCCTATGAAAACCTATAGAAATCCAGCAGATAGGCTTTGCATGGCAGGGATAGGCAGTAGTAATTTCCATCTCGGAGATTTTGGTTTCGGGCGGTTACCGTGACTTTCCCTGCTTCGTTCAAATATTGCAGAGTGCACGTTTACCATGCCAACTCAATTTGAATCCCGTTTGTATTCTATTTTTTTCGAGCGGGATCCATTTTCGATTGGAATTAAATTCTATATACATCATTTTTTATATATACTTTCAAAAGCACAGCACCATTTATACATAAATATGGTTAACAAATGGCATGATCTCAGATTCATAAGGTTATATCCATCAATTTGGATTTTCAAATATTTTAAACCACTTTATGTTGAAATCCAATGTATGCATTCCTCGCTAACTGTCTCCAATTAATGTGTGTTTCATGCATTTTTTTACTTCTCAAACATGTATAATGTGTTTCACACACGCAACATATAGTGTAATCCCATTTAGACATTAATTGCATATAAACCATGAATTGTTTGTAATTAAATAATCTATGGATCACCAATATTGATAAACTATATAACATTACTCGTGTGCCCAAATTCAAATGAATATGCATGTTTGATACACCAATTTGCGTTATGATATTATCGATGTCGTGATCTCCAGTTTAAATATTTTAATCCCCTTTAATCCAGATATTCGTCTCATATAGCTATCACTCATGCTTATATAGGACTATCTCTCTAGACCTATACGCGTTCATCGTCTCTTAGGTATCTCTCGTGCTACCCGTATGTCGACAATGATCTTTTATCTTTGTAACACACTGACGTACTCTTTCCCTAGACCTTCATCACTCTATCTCTCTCTAAGTATATCTCACTCCCTGCTATGTGTCTCTAACTATGATTCTCCATGTGGAATCTCTCTCACACACACAAACACAAAACTTTGTCTCCCGGGGTCTCATTTCTCTCTACTATTCCCCTGTGTGCCACTTGCACACCCCTCATACAGAGATGTCTTTCACTCCTTAGATATGAGAACCTACAACTATTTCCTCTTAAATATATCTTTCTCACACACAAACACAAACTCTGTCTCCCAGGGTCTCATATTTCTCCACTGTTCTCTTGTATGTCGCTCACACACACACTCTCTCCCTAGAGATATCTTGCTTTCCCTCATATGTCTCTCTAGCTATCACTCTCATTGTGAAATATCTTTCTCTCTCGACACAAAACTCCGTCTCTCAGGATCTCATTTCTCTTTGATATTTGTTTGTATGTTACTCACATGCACCCTCTCTCTATCTTTATCACACCCACACACATAACTCAGCCTTCTGATCCACTCGACTCCTATCTCTAACGCACACTAGCTAGCATCTTTATCTTTCTATTTATCCGTTTCTCCATCAATCTTCTTTCTCGCCCTCACTCTTGCTTCCTATCATGCACACTACATATGTTTCTCTCTACATGCAGTCAAGTGCCCTCTTTTTATCTTTCTCTCACACAAACATATATAACTTCACCCTCTAAACCACTCGGCGGTCATCTCCAACACTCTAACTAGCGGATGTCCCTCTAGCTAGCATCTCCATCTCTGTATCTATCTGTAGTTTCTCCGTCAACATTTCTTTCTCACAGGGAGTCTTGCTTCCTATCACCCACACTATATATGTCTCTCCATACATATGCATTTATTGGTTGACCTCTTTTGCACAATTGTTGTGCCTCACTCCCTCTGCTCGCCATAGATGCATGCTCCATCCCACGCCACTATCTCATAAAGACAAAAACACATGCTCAATTTTCGGGCCTTCTTCCCTGCATTCTCACATGCCTGCATATTGTCATACCGATCCGTCTCTCCCATATCATTGATCTTATGACTTATGTCTTCTTTCTTTTATCTCGATCATGCGCGCGCTCACACACATACATCCCACGTATACATGTATACCTCTCACACATGCACGTTCAAGGTCTCTATGTCTCCATACGTAGTTAATTACCCTCAACCCTAATGCCACATCGAATCGTTCTCTTCCTGTGTGCACATAACTTCTGCCTGGATGGGTAAAACACAAACTCACACTTAACAATCTCCTTCTAGCTACCCCCCTCTCACTCTTCCCCTATATCCCCGAAACCAATAAGACCATCCCTTTGTTTAATTCCCGCCTACATGCACCATTGATATATAGTAGTCTTCCTCGGTGTCTCTCGAACAAACACGTTCTCTCGATGTCGACTCCTCTCACGCGCACACACCTTCTCTTCCCTCTCTACGGGCATTTTCTCTCTCGCACCCCATCGTTGGTGGCTTCTGCCATACACATCACCTCTCTATGATGAAGCCATGCACACTTAAATTGCATCCACCACCGAGGACCCCACGACACACACACACACACACACACACACACACACACACACACCCACACAAACACACACACAAACACACACACACACACACACTAAGAATCCATCTCTCTCTCTCTCACACACACTAAGACTCCATCTCTCTCTCTATCTCTCTCACACACACACACACCACACACACTAAGACTCCATCTCACACACACATGCTCTAGGCAGAGCATTTGTTCCTACCACCCTTCATCCAACCTTACCCGTATGATAAACAATCACCTTAATTTATTTGTATAACAAGGAAAAATTCCACTTTAGTTTAGTAGTCAGCAAACTTATCATCTGTACCCTTATAAAAAAATGAGTTGGCGATGATGGTTGATACGTCTCCAATGTATCTATAATTTATGAAGCATTCATGCTATTTTTTTATCTGTTTTGAATGATTATGGGCTTTGTTATACACTTTTATATTACTTTTGGGACTAACCTATTAACTGGAGGACCAGCCCATATTGCTGTTTTATTGCTTGTTTCAGTATTTTGAAGGAAAGGAATATCATACGGAGTCCAAACGGAATGAAACCTTCGGCAGCGTGATTTTTTTGGAAGAATATGATCCTGGAGACTTGGAGTCCACGTCAGAAGATCCTCGAGGAGGCCACGAGATAGGAGGGAGCGCCCCCCTATCTCGTGGGCCCCTCGAGCACCTCCCAACCGACTTTTTTTGCCTATATAAGCATATGTACCCTAAAAACATCGAATATCAAGATAGATCGGGAGTTCCGCCGCCGCAAGCCTCTGTAGCCACCAAAAACCTCTCGGGAGCCCGTTTCGGCACCCTGTCGGAGGGGGAACCCATCACCGGGGGCCATCTTCATCATCCCGGCGCTCTCCATGATGAGGAGGGAGTAGTTCACCCTCGGGGCTGAGGGTATGTACCAGTAGCTATGTGTTTGATCTCTCTCTCTCTCTTGTTCTCTCTATGGCACGATCTTGATGTATCACGAGCTTTGTTATTATAGTTGGATCTTATGATGTTTCTCCCCCTCTACTCTCTTGTGATGAATTGGGTTTCCCTCTTGAAGTTATCTTATCGGATTGAGACTTTACTTTGAGAACACTTGACGTATGTCTTGCCGTGTTTATCTATGGTGACAATGGGATATCACGTGCCACTTGATGTATGTTTTGGTGACCACCTTGCGGGTTCTGCCCATGAACCTATGCATAGGGGTTGGCACATGTTTTCTTGACTCTCCGGTAGAAACTTTGGGGCAATCTTTGAAGTACTTTGTGTTGGTTGGATGAATCTGAGATTGTGTGATGCATATCGTATAATCATGCCCACGGATACTTGAGGTGACAATGGAGTATCTAGGTGACATTAGGGTTTTGGTTGATTTGTATTATAAGGTGTTATTCTAGTACGAACTCTTGAATAGATCAATCCGAAAGAATAACTTTGAGGTGGTTTCGTACCCTACCATAATCTCTTCGTTTGTTCTCCGCTATTAGTGGCTTTAGAGTGACTCTTTGTTGCATGTTGAGGGATTGTTATATGATCTATCTATGTTATTATTGTTGAGAGAACTTGCACTAGTGAAAGTATGAACCCTAGGCCTTGTTTCCTATCATTGCAATACCGTTTATGCTCACTTTTATCATTAGTTACCTTGCTGTTTTTATATTTTCAGATTACAAAAACCTATATCTACTATCCATATTGCACTTGTATCACCATCTCTTCACCGAACTAGTGCACCTATACAATTTGCCATTGTATTGGGTGTGTTGGGGACACAAGAGACTCTTTGTTATTTGGTTGCAGGGTTGCTTGAGAGAGACCATCTTCACCCTACGCCTCCTACGGATTGATAAACCTTAAGTCATCCACTTGAGGGAAATTTGCTACTGTCCTCCAAACTTGTGCACTTGCAGGCCCAACAACGTCTACAAGAAGAAGGTTGTGTAGTAGACATCAAGCTCTTTTCTGGCGCCGTTGCCAGGGAGGTTAGTGCTTGAAGGTATATCTTTAGATCTTGCAATCGAATCTTTTTGTTTCTTGTTTTATCACTAGTTTACTTTATAAAAGAAAACTACAAAAAAATGGATTTGAGTTTGTCTCATACACTTTGTCTTCTTAATATCTTCCGTGAGTTTGATGGAAAGGAAAATTGTGCTCAAGTGCTAGAAGAAGAGTGCATTAAAATGCTTGGTACTAAATCTTTGAATGATGAGCATGATTGCAATGTTGTTAGTTTAAACTCCTTGAATATCCATAGTATTAATGATGATTGCTCTAGTCATGATGAAAATATCTCTTATGAGCATGTCAACTTTTGTGGAGTGCATGTTTGCATGAACACACCAAATAGAGAAGATATATATTACAAGAGGCATAAGCATTTAGAAACTAAATGGTTGCAAGAAAGGCTAGATGTGAGTGCTGAAAATTTAAAATTCCTTTGCCGTACTTATGAAGTTTCCAATGAACATGGTCATTTACATCTCCAATGCAAATTGTTTCATGACCGAATCGTGTCCAAAAATTGTGATGAGTTGATTTCCCTTACACATTATAATTAACTTAGTTTTCTTTTGGGTTATGAAGAGTTGAAACATTTAACTAAGCCTATTCCAGAATTTAATCTTGAGCATTTCCTTGATATTGATCTAGAAAAAAGATTTTTATGTTTTGTGCGGAGAATTGCATTGAAAATCCTTATATTTCCAATTACCTAAAGAAAAGAAAGCAAATAGAAGATAATGAGAATACTAATGAAAGGGAAGAGACTTCCCAATATCCTCCTATTATTTCTTATGATGAATCAGGTAACGAGGAGGAGCTTTCTATTCAACCAATCTCGTCAATAAGGAGCTCAAAGAGGAAGGTTGAACCCACACATAATATGAAAAAGAAAAGGAAAAGAAGGGGCAACAAAGGTAAAAAGGTATCCCTCCCAAATGATGTTGCTCCTACTACTCATTGTGATGATGATAATTGCTATACTATTGGTGCTATCCATATTATTAATGATGAGAGTGATTATGCTTATGATATGAAAAGGCGCAAGCTTGGGGAAGCTATGTTTGATGAGGATGACATATTTGAGAATATATTTTCTGAAATTAATGTTTGTCCCAAGCTTGGGGATGCTATCTTTAATGAAGATGATATTTTTAGCATCCCAAGTTTTGATATGCAAAGTTGTTATGATGATAGCATGCCTCCTACCTATGATGATTATATTGATGAAAGTGGGTTTGGAAGAGTGTCAACTTTAGGAAGTAGTGATCCCACTATTTTGGAGGATGTTGAATTTTATTGTGATGAATATGAAAGTGGATTTGGAAGAGTGTCAACTTTATTTAGTGATTCCACTATCTTGGGAGAGGTTTCAATCGATTATGATGAGAACGAAGTTGCTACTTATGATGATTATTGTGATGAAACTTATGCTATAAAAAGTAGAAATGATTATATTTATATATCTTGTCATGGTTATGATTACCCTTTTTCTGAACATTACTCTTTCAATGTGGAAACAATTTTTAGTGTTCAAGTCTCTTATGATACTCCCACTATTCCGAATGAGAAGAATTTTGTTTATGTGGAGAGTAGTAAAAATTCTATGCTTGTAGATCATGAAAAGAATGATTTAGGTGATGGTTATATTGTTGAATTCATTCATGATGCTACTAAAAATTATTTTGAGGGAGGAATATATGATTTTAGGAATTGCAATAATATCAAGTTTCCTCTCTATGTGCTTAAAATTTTGAAGCTATGCTTGTTTTACCTTCCTATGCTAGTTGATTATTGTTCCCATAAGTTGTTTGCTCACAAAATCCCTATGCATAGGAAGTGGGCTAGACTTAGATGTGCTAGTCATATGCCTCATGATGCTCCCGTTATGTTTCAATTCTTATCTTTTATGTGAGCATCATTGTCATCATCATGCCTAGCTAGAAAGGCATTAAAGAAAAGTGCTTGTTGGGAGACAACCCAATATTTATCCTTACTGTTTTTGTGTGTTCACATGATTATGCTACTGTATTAATCATGTATTATAGCTTTTGTTTCAATAAAGTTCCAAGTAAGACCTTTAGGATAGCTTACGGTGATAGTTGTGTTGATCCTGCTGAAAATCAGAAACTTTTGCACCCAGTAATTTAATTTTGTTAATTCACAGAATTGTGCTCCTGATCTGATTCTTTTTTCTATGGATTGGTACACAAATTTCTTAGGACTTCCTAAGTTGGTAGAATTTTAGGAGTTCTAGAAGTATACGTTTGATACAGATTACTACAGACTGTTCTGTTTTTGACAGATTCTGTTTTCTATGTGTTGTTTGCTTATTTTGATGAATCTATGAGTAGTATCGAAGGGTATGAACCATAGATAAGTTGGAATACAGTAGATATTACACTAATATCAATTTATAATGAGTTTACTACAGTACCTAAGTGGTGATCTATTTTCTTATACTAACGAAGCTTACGAGTTTTCTGTTGAGTTTTGTGTTGTGGAGTTTTCAAGTTTTGGGTAAAGATTCGATGGACTATGGAATAAGGAGTGGCAAGAGCCTAAGCTTGGGGATGCCCAGGGAACCCCAAGGTAATATTCAAGGACAACCAAGAGCCTAAGCTTGGGGATGCCCCGGATGGCATCCCCTCTTTCGTCTTCGTTCATCGCTTTTGATAAAAAGAGAAACCATGATACGAGCGGAATTAAGGAGACATAAAAGTTCAAGCTTGGGGATGCCCAAGGCACCCCAAGATAATATTTCAAGAAGTCTCAAGCATCTAAGCTTGGGGATGCCCCGGTAGGCATCCCACCTTTCTTCTCCAACAACTATCGGTTAGTATCGGTTGAGCCTAAGTTTTTGCTTCTTCACATGAGTTGTGCTATCCTTGCAATGTCATTTTATTTTGTTTTGCCTGTTGTTTGAATACAATACCAAGATCGGAAATTCTTTAATGAGAGAGAGTCTTCACATAGTTACGTAATTATTTAGCTACTCATTGATCTTCACTTATATATTTTTGGAGTAGTTTTTCATTTACTCGTGTGCTTCACTTATATCCTATGAGTAAATTGTTGAATGACTTGATTGTCATAAATCTGAAATTATATATGTCTCATTTGCTTATCCCATGGGGAGTAATGACTTCACATCTAAGAAGTAGAGGTTGTAAATTTATTGAAGGTTAGCAAGCACTGTATTGGTCATTTGAACAATTCATGAAAGAATATTGAAGGAAAAGAGATTTCATATATAAATACACTATCCTAGACATCTTTTATAATTGAGAGCACTCATTAAGTATGACATGCGAAAGAGTTGATGTTGGACAAGGAAGACAACGTGATGGGTTATGTTTTCCGACATCTCAGTTAAAGTATATTGTCATGGATCATTCAAACATGTTGAGCTTGCCTTTCCCCCTCATGCTAGCCAAAATTCCTTGCACCAAGTAGAGATACTACTTGTGCTTTCAAATATCCTTAAACCCAGTTTTGCCATGAGAGTCCACCATACCTACCTATGGATTGAGTAAGATCCTTCAAGTAAGTTGTCATTGGTGCAAGCAATAAAAATTGCTCTCTAAATATGTATGATCTTTTGGCGTGAAGAAAATAGCTTTATATGATCTCTTGTTATAGAAGCAATAAAAGCGACGGACTGCATAATAAAGGTCCATATACAAGTGGCAATATAAAGTGACATTCTTTCGCATTAAGATTTTGTGCATCCAACCCTAAAAGCGCATGACAACCTCTGCTTCCCTCTGCGAAGGGCCTATCTTTTACTTTATGTCTTTGATTTTATGAAAGAGTCAAGGTGATCTTCACCTTTCCCTTCTTCATTTTATCCTTTGGCAAGCACCTCGTGTTGGGAAGATCCTGATATATATACCCAATTTGATATAAGTTAGCATGAACTATTATTGTTGACATCACCCAAAGGTGAATACGTTGGGAGGCATCACTATAAGCCCCTATCTTTCTCAGTGTCCGATTGAAACTCCATAACCATTAATATTGTTTGAGTGTTAGCAATTGTAGAAGACTATATGATAGTTGAGTATGTGGAGTTTGTTATTCCTGAAAATAAGATGAATTGCAATTGTTTGATGACTAAGAATGAAGTTTGCTAGTTTTCAAGAAAGTTTATGGTCTATGCTTTGACATGTGAATTGCTTGTTACTTTATCGTGAGAAGTTTTATGAGATGAACTACTGTTATGACATATTATCGTGCTAGAAAAGGTGATTGAAATTATCATTGATCAAACTTGTGCACCTTCTAGCATTCACACTTCATAAATTCTTTCTTTATCATTTACCTACTCGAGGACGAGTAGGAATTAAGCTTGGGGATGCTGATACGTCTCCAACGTATCTATCACTACTGGAATCAGCTACTTTGCCATCTTCCAGCTCTTTGCCGTCTGCTAGCGGACGACAAAGAAGCTCTTTGCCATCAGCTACCGAAAAGCAGACGGCAAAAGAGGCCTTTGCCATCGGCTGGCTCTTTGCCGTCAGTCAGCTGACGGCAAAGAGAGAGGTGGCCCCCACCCCCCCACCCCTGCCCGTTTAGAAAAAACTTAACGCCCCACCTCTTTGCTGTCTGCTAGCAGACGGCAAAGGGAGATAAAGGCGGACGGCAAAGATCGGCAAACGGCAAAGAGCAGACTAACTAACGACCGCCACCCCCCCGCCCGTTAATTACTCTCTCTT
>NC_041389.1:345226613-345295652 GCF_002162155.2 Triticum dicoccoides
GGTGAGGGACTACTTTTTTTTTCATTTCGTTTGCTGTTTAATTGTTAGTGCTAGATTGTGTTAGTGTTAGTGTTAGAAAAGAATTAGAAGAAGTAGAAGAAGTAGAAGTAGTAGAAGAAGTAGAACAAGAAGTAAAGAAAAGAAGTAGAAAAGGATGAAAAAAGAAAAAGAAGAAAATAAGTAGAAGAAGAAGAAAGGAAGAAAAGAAAAGAAGTAGAAAAAAGATGAAAAAATAAGAAGAAGAAAAGAAGTAGAAGAAGTAGAAGAAGAACTAGAAGAATTATTAGTTAGGTCATATATTTTTCAATTTTGTTATGAAAAACATCATATATAATTGTGTTGATCGGGTAGATTTAAATGTGCAGTTGTTTCATTGCTGCGACGTTTGGTGTTCGACGACCTCGCCGTGCATTTGACGAGCTCTACCCCTTCGTTCGTGGGTGAGCACAAATGACATGTCCTCCTCCCCCATTAATTATTTGCTCTGTTCCGGTGTTCATGCCGATGAAATTTTATAGTTAGCTATATATGTGTCTTGAATCATCAGTATGCGTAACCAATATGTGTCCCCCGTTCGAAAGCGTCATAGTTATAAATATGCATGCATTTGCATATTTATAACCTTGATTCTTTCGAATTGTCCAACGCTATCCATGGACAGCCCGAGTATGTGTAGATTGGGTTAGTTTTCCCATATGCTTTGCTCCGGATCCGATGCATAGATTTCGTCAGTGCCTCCTCTGTTGTTCTCCGGATACACATCCTCTCTGTTTATTGCAAAGACATGTATCAGGAGAACAGCGGGGAGGTGCTGCCGTAATTTTGCATCGGATCCGGGGCATAGCATGGGAAAATGAACCCAATCTACACATACTCGGGTGGGATTAGGACCTATCATCTATCTATCTATTATATAATTAGGATAGAAGACAAATAAGCCATCGTGTTCGTCCACATATGCTAATATTATTTACACCGTTTGATCAAGAAAATAATGGCTGAGATATAAAAGATTTTATGTAACATATTAACATGGACGTCTCAATATATTGAACTGCCATGTTGTCACGTGTATACAAGCTTATGCACGGCAAGACTTGCATCTGATGTAATTACGCTAGGCGCAACAGTCATCATTAACTAAAAAAGGGCTAGCAAGAGTCATGACCATGTACGAGAAAAGGAGTCGGACTGAAGCTCGCGTACGTCTACAAGTCAGCGAAGGAGTCCAAGATTTATCAATTCCCACGCGAACTAAGCAACCTTTAATTTCCTTTTTCTATTTATTTATTAAGCATCAAAGTACTATGTATTTCATCTTTTTAATCTGCAAATTATTTTTAACTTCCTTAACATCCAACATATTTCCAGAAAAAGATTGTCCTTAGATAATCTACACAATACTAATCCATTCTTCTCAGGATACTTCAGTAAAATTGTTAGATCATAGTCTCATAGAACAAGAGGTATGGTTACACGCTCATCCCTTCTGCTTATATCACAAAATCATCATTCAACATTAACTTCACAAGACGACATTCAACTCTTGAGTCTGACCCATGATGCACTTTCTCAATAGCTCTTTTTTCAACATGTTAGGACAATCAGACACACAAGACGGCTGACAAATCGAAGGCATGGAAACAACTCTATCAACTTGCATCCAATATACGCCCACGATGCCCAAATGATCGAAGGCACAAAGAACATCCAACAAACTGAAGACACGACATCAACACCATCAACCTCGGGTAATATCCTCATGTAGTTCTTCACGTGTGTCAGCATTTGGTCTCAGCTCAACCTTTCTTCTAATCTTCGATGTCAAAACTCTTCTGAGACTGAACTGTACACCATGATTTTTTTCTAGGCATCCACACACTGTCATGACAGTAGTGTGAAAGCTACAAAAAGAACAACACTATTGAACACTTACTGATTTATAGTGCCATACCGGATAACAATATTGATCTCCAGATGTACTGTATGTGACACTTCATTATTAGTCTCTATATCTCCAAATGCACATACATGTCTGCAGTGGCAAAACACTATTAAGAAAACTTTATATGTCACTGACAAAATCAAATTTGCAGAGATGACAGTCCAACATACGTCAGCACTAGCAGCTCACCATACAAAAAGAAAGAAAGATCAAGCTCTAAACTCAAGGAGCACAAAGCGGACAAGGACTGCAGAGGGAAGAAGAAATATGAACACAGAGGCTCCTAAACAATTGAGAAAGGATAATGATAAAGAAGATAAGGAATTGAAGCGTGCAAGAAGCGAAAGCAACAAAATTAACACTAGAGTCAATGTTGGAGACAACAACAGAACCACAACCTCAACAAGTACTAATAGAAAGGCACGGAACTTCGGAAGGCCAACATACAAATGCTAATATTGCAAATATTGCTATGGTGTGAAGAAAGATTAAATTCAACAAAGGAACTACGACACCCTCTTTTGGAATATGCTGCAAACAGGGAAAAATTAATCTGCCACCACTAAGAGAGCCTCCACCATAGCTCAGAAACCCCTTAAGAAGTGAAGGGCAGGATTATAAGGTCATACAACTCAATGGTATCATTCACATCGATGTGAGGAGTTGTGGACAAGTAAATGAACACTCGCAAAGGACATTCTGTTTTTCGTTTGCATGGACAAAACTACCACCACATCGGAACTCTTTTACCTGAAGGTGCAGATAAACCTCGGTTCACATAGCTGTACATCTATAATAACATAAATTAGGTGGCAAACAGGATAAGTGCGTCAAGATGCAATGATAATAAATCAACAGTGGACCCCAACATCGTCAAAGAACTGCAAATAATTCTCAACGACAACAACATCCTTGCAACAACAAGCTAGTAATATATTTGCCTAAGGAAGCATTCTGCCATGGACAACTGTATGTGGCATTATAAAGAGTGATAAACAAGGAACGATTGAAGGTGCTGAATGAAACTGAAGTTGCCGCAAAGAATATTGTTTATAAAGAGATATTCTAATTTACAATGTAGTTCATCAAGTCAACAAAACTAGAATTTTGCATAGGCAATGCATGTGCAATTACATAGAGTCGATATATACATGTCTGATCTTTCCACAAAATATTACTTTTTTGTTTATTAGTTATTTATTATCCCTGGATATTTTTATCTCTCTTCTATCAAAAATTTGAAGCATGGATATTTTCACATAGCTACATACTCCATCCATTTCAAAATATAAGCCTTTTTAGAGATTTCAATACAGACTACATACAGATTTATATAGACATATTTTAGAGTGTAGATTCACTCATTTTGCTCCATATGTAGTCCATATTGGAACCTCTAAAAAATTATATTTAGAAATGGAGGGAGTACTATATTTGATCGTTCTAGAGAAAGTTCACAGATAAATTCCACCTAAATAGCGATTACTAATATCTCTCGCACTAACACTCTCATCACTCTCACGAATAGTCTCTCTAACAAATAGGCATCAACATAGCCTCCTCAACCGAAAAAATGTATGTGTATTCACGTATATAAATGTTAACAAGTACAGACAAGACAATGAGTTATTGAAAGATTATAGGTGTTATAGGTCGTAGGCAAAACAATGAAGTATTGAGCACCTTTTGCTATATGGAACTTCATATAATTAATACGGATGTGTTGAAGAGACAATCTAAGTTGAAGAGATGATCTAAGTTGGGCAGAATGTCAACTGGAAAAAAGTTAATTCCCCAAAACAACGCAAGGTAAGCAAAATGGCAGGGGGATATGAGCAACCTAACATAAACTGAGGCAAGTCTTTGCTCGCTTGATCCTAAAAAAACTCCACGCGCATATTGGTCACCACTCTGCATTTGCCCTTCCCAGCTTCTAAGTAGTACCTCACCAGAGAACACCCTCTGCATCTGGCGAGCATGAAAATTATGAGTAAGAAGAAACCGTGCAAAGAAAAAAAAAGAAGACAGAGAAAGGTCAGGAGACCATAAGCATCTCCTTATCTCCACCAGAAAAAAATCTCCACTAGCTGCAGGAAGGGGATAACAGGAGACCACTAGCCGATTTCTCATTAAGAATCCAAAATCCATGCGATTGCTGGATCCTAGCAGACCAAGCATCTGGGAAGGAGGGAGAAGGAGGGGAAGAGGAGAGATTACTTGGAGGAGAGCCACCGCTCAGGTTCAAGGGGCGCGAACTCCACAACCATCCAATCGACGGCGCCGGCGAGTAGCAGGCACGTGGTGGAGGACTGGCCGCCGCCGAGAGCCTGTAACCACGACACTGCCGCAAATCCTACTCACCACGTCCTTCTCATTCTGGATCTAGCAACGAATTGTGGATGAATCCCTAGATCAGGGAAGAAAAAGAGAAAAATGAACGAGAGGAGAACGAGAATGGGAAATGGGTTCACGTCATCAAGAGAAAAGAATTGAAAAAGGGATGAATGGAAGTACTACAGCCGTACAGATGCAAAATTCTACTACTACTAGATTAATTAGGCCCTGATTGTTTGGCTTTAGCTTTTGCAAATTAGGCCCTGATTGTTTGGCTTTTGCTTTTGCTTTTGCAGCTTCTTCGCTTTGGCCAAAAAGTCATAAAAGCTTCTAAGTAGGTGTTTTTAAAGTTTTTTGGCTTTTGATGAATCAATATAACCTATTTGAGCTTCAAAAGCCATAAAAGCTCCAAAAGCATCTATTTAGGAGCTTTTATAGCTTTTTGGCCAAAGTGAAAAAGCTGCGAAAGCAGAAGCAAAAGTCCAAACAAACAGGGCCTAAAATTGTGTCACTTCACACTGCTTCCCCCGATCCCATGTGTCACATGCTGCTCTCTTGCGACTGCATCGGACAGACCAGAGAGGCCACACGGAACACACGGAAAGCGCATAAGCACTTTCTAGCATTTTTTTTAGAAACATTTGTTTATTTTTCTTTCTGGCATTTATTTCTTTTTCGGGTGGGATGCTTAGCCGGCAGTAACTTATATGAAGTGAAAGTGAATATAATTTTTTACTATTGCATTTATTCACTCCTATATAGTATTAGATTTTCATTCCATTTTTACACAAGGGTATATTAGCTACATATACTGTGGGAGAGTAGTTATAGAATAGAGTTAGACTTTCTCAAAGAACAAAAGCTACGGAATTCAATATTCCATGATGGACCAGCAACATGTAGTAAAAACAAACAAAGCAAGAAATTGTTAGGCACTCGCACAACAAAAATGTTGGCCAAACTAAAATAATACTCCCTCCGTTTGAAAATAAGTGTTGTGGTTTTAGTTTAAACTTGAACTAAAATCACGACACTTATTTTAAAATGGAGAAAGTACGTGGAGATAACCGAAACACAAACAATGGTATGAAGAGGAAAATTGCATAAGGAGATCCTCTGTACAATGTAAAAAGAAAAAGAAAATGCAAGTCCATGTGACTAAGCAAAATAGCATCAACGTATCATTTACTAATATATATATATATATATATATATATATATATATATATATATATATATATATATCAATTCTAAATGTTGGAGTCTTCAAAACGTCCGCTCCACGAACACACTGAGCTTTGTCAGTTGGATGCCATCTGTAATGGCTTTGAAGGCTCTGTTCAACTTGGGAAGAGAATGCTACGACGCAATTACGACAGTATTTGGACGCTTTCTACCCAAAGGCCATGTAATGCCTGCAAACCTGTACCAGTTGGACAAAATCCTCCATGCACTGAAGATGCCCTATGAGAAGATACATGCCTGTGAGAAAGGATGTGCCTTATTTAGGCTTGACTATGCAGACTTGAACTGTTGTCCCATTTGCAAGTCTTCCAGGTATATTGTGGTAGACAATGGTATGGGTGAGAAGACACAGACCAAAATCCCCGTTAGTGTTCTTTGGTATATGCCAATCGTACCAAGACTTCAACGTCTTTTCATGGTCAGAGAGATGGCCAGACAGATGACATGGCACAAAACAGGCAAAAGAACCGAACTAGATGCAGATGGGAATCTGATGATGGTACACACATCGGATGATGTTGCGTGGAAAAAGTTTGATGAATTACATGCTGACAAAGCGGCAGATCCGAGGTATCCTCGATTCGGCATCAGCACGGATGGGTTCAGTGTGTTTGGTATGACGGCGGCCCAATACAGTTGTTGACACGTGGCAGCCAACTGTGCTTCCTAGGAGCTGACCCATTTGGTCAGTTTGCCTACAGTGGCAGACGGCAAAGAGTAAACAATTTTGCCGTCAGCGGCGGACGACAAGGGCCTGCCGTGTAGTGACGTCTAGCTGACATCATACGACGGACGACAAAGGCAGTACAAATTTTGTCGTCAGCGGCGGACAGCAAAGGCCTGCCGTTAGCCACCTAACGGACTAATAGCGCAATTTTTGCCGTCTGCTTTCTTTGCCGTCCGCTGCTAATGGCAAAGGCCCCTTTGCCGTCAGCCACCAAAAGCAGACGGAAAAGTAGTTCTTTACCGGACCTTACTTTGCCGGAGCCTGTTGCCGTCCGTGGCGGACGGCAAAGACCTTTGTCGTCCGCCATTCAAGCCTTTGCCGTCCGCCGTGGCAGATGGCAAAGTAGCGGATTTCTGTAGTGTATAATTTATGAAGCATTCATGATATTTTATTATCTTTTTTGAGTGATTACGGGCTTTGTTATACACTTTTATATTACTTTTGGGACTAACCTATTAACCGGAGGCCCAACCCATATTGCTGTTTTATTGCCTGTTTCAGTATTTCAAAGAAAAGGAATATCAAACAGAGTCCAAACGAAATGAAACCTCTGGTAGCGTGATTTTTTGGAAGAATATGATCCTGGAGACTTGGAGTCCACGTCAGAAGATCCTCGAGGAGGCCACAAGATAGGAGGGCGCGCCCCCCCTACTGGGTGCGCCCCCTGTCTCGTCGGCCCCTCGAGCACCTCCCGACCGACTTCTTTCACCTATATAAGCCTACGTACCCTAAAAACATCAAATATCAAGATAGATCAGGAGTTCCGCCGCCGCAAGCCTTTGTAGCCACCAAAAACCTCTTAGGAGCCTGTTCCAGCACCCTGCCGGAGGGGGAACCCATCACCGGTGGCCATCTTCATCATCCCGGCGCTCTCCATGACGAGGAGGGAGTAGTTCACCCTCAGGGCTGAGGGTATGTACCAGTAGCTATGTGTTTGATCTCTCTCTCTCTCTCTCTCGTGTTCTTTCTATGGCACGATATTGATGTATCGCGAGCTTTGTTATTATAGTTGGATCTTATGATGTTTCTCCCCCTCTACTCTCTTGTGATGAATTGAGTTTCCCTCTTGAAGTTATCTTATCGGATTGAGTCTTTACTTTGAGAACACTTGATGTATGTCTTGCCGTGTTTATCTGTGGTGACAATGGGATATCACGTGCCACTTGATGTATGTTTTGGTGACCAACTTGCGGGTTCCGCCCATGAACCTATGCATAGGGGTTGGCACATGTTTTCTTGACTCTTCGGTAGAAACTTTGGGGCACTATTTGAAGTACTTTGTGTTGGTTGGATGAATCTGAGATTGTGTGATGCATATCGTATAATCATGCCCACGGATACTTGAGGTGACAATGGAGTATCTAGGTGACATTAGGGTTTTGGTTGATTTGTATCTTAAGGTGTTATTCTAGTACGAACTCTTGAATAGATCGATCCGAAAGAATAACTTTGAGGTGGTTTCGTACCCTACCATAATCTGTTCGTTTGTTCTTCGCTATTAGTGGCTTTGGAGTGACTCTTTGTTGCATGTTGAGGGATTGTTATATGATCTATCTATGTTATTATTGTTGAGAGAACTTGCACTAGTGAAAGTATGAACCCTAGGCCTTGTTTCCTATCATTGCAATACCATTTACGCTCACTTTTATCATTAGTTACCTTGCTGTTTTTATATTCAGATTACAAAAACCTATATCTACTATCCATATTGCACTTGTATCACCATCTCTTCGCCGAACCAGTGCACCTATACAATTTTCCATTGTATTGGGTGTGTTGGGTACACAAGAGACTCTTTGTTATTTGGTTGCAGAGTTGCTTGAGAGAGACCATCTTCATCGTACGCCTCCTACGGATTGATAAACCTTAGGTCATCCACTTGAGGGAAATTTGCTACTGTCCTACAAACATGTGCACTTGCAGGCCCAACAACGTCTACAAGAAGAAGGTTGTGTAGTAGGCATCAATGGTGTGCCTGCCATCTTGTAATATAGACCATCTGATTATATCTGACGGATAGAAAGCAAACTATGATAATTTTACAAAAGATACCCGCACCAATCTCCACATCCTTATCTCCCACAACCTCATTGCTCAGCAATTAAAAAAGGAAGTCTCTGGAACAATCTAGCATGGTGGCCGCTGCCGCCTGCCGGCGCCGTCCAACCCCATGCCTCCGCCCATTCCGACCACCAGTCACCACCACACTCCACTCCTCCTCACCTTATCTCTCATCTTTCATTTTTTCTATGACATTCTCAAGATACTAGTTTTTCGATAAAATTCTCGAGATATCATTAGTTTTTACACATGGGATTACTCCTGCATGGGTCAATCACAACAGTTGTTTTGTAAAAAAATGCATATTGATGTTCCGTGCAATGCATGAGCATCTTGCTTGTAATTATATAACGCAAATCACGAGCAGGAAGTGACATTTTTTTACACAACCACATTAACATGGCCACGTAAATCACTAGCTAAAGTAAATACCATTATACTTATATCTCGATGAAAAAGGTTGAGTACATGTCCGCAGAGTAGAGTCGCACAGACATACTTTGTCTCTCAGAATCACACACACACACACACACACACACACACACACACACACACACCAGTTACGTGACGCCCACTTAAGCAGACATGTATGTTATAATTTGTGCACCCGCGGGTACACGTGATGTTGCGCATTTATTTAAGCCGGACGGCGAACCCAAACAATAGCTGCATTCATTCCCCTCCCGCCGCCTCTTCTCTGGTCCCCGTCGCCCGGTAGCCATGGCCCGGCAGAAGGTAACAACATACGCCATACTCCCGCCGGAGCGGCGCTTTAATATGGAAATTTTAGTGGTCATGCATGCATCTTTTTGTGCTAGCACTCCTATATAAGGGTTGACCGGTCTCTTCCCGCGGACGTGCGCGGGCAGTGGAAGAGGAAGGAGAAGGGAAGCGGGTTGTGGAGTAACATTTTTTACCACAATTTCTTAGGAAACTGAGTGCAATAATTGAGTAGTTTTGCAAACTACCAGTACTATACCTGGAACGGTTCAAAACCTATACTCCCTTCCTAGCGCGTGCTTCCCGCATGAAACGGTCAGCATCGCCCTAGAGTGCCAGTGCCGCATTAATGCCCGCCAGAGCGGAGGCGACCTCTCACTAGCGTCGTCTTTGAAGTGGCGCGATGGCCGAGAGAGCGCCGCTTCCCAATGCACGCGACTGCTCCGCGTCGAGGCTGGCCATAGGCCCTATTTGGATCCATGGGTTAGAGTTGGTTTGAGCTAGTTGGGCCTCAAATAGCCCTAAAGTATCCAAGCATGAGGGTTCAAATTGGAGCAAGTTGCACTGAACCCACCAAAAAAACTATCCCACCCAAGAGGTGTTAACTGGAGATAGTTCTCATTGGGACCACTGAAAAATCACTTTTCTCTCTCCATCAAGTGCATTTATTGTCAATCTAACCCTGTCACCGAAACACCTCTTTGGCTACAGTTAGTTCAGGGTTAGTCTAACCTCTAGCTAAGTTAGAGTATCCAAACGGGAGCAGTAGAGGACATGCAAGTTTCTCAAAGCATACAGTCAAATTTCTACGTGAAAGGATTTTTTTCTTTTTGAAAACGGAACGTGAAAGGAATTTTTTTAGAATGCTCTTGGCATGTCGCTAACATGTGATGAGTTAACCGACCTCAATAGAGGGCAAAAACGCCAGCCCACCGCACTTTGAGAGAGACGAGGAGGGAGAAGCGATACAGGCTGCTGGTAAGGATGGCAATGGGTCAGGTTTGGATCGGGTTGAACAATATCAAATCCATATCCATATCCATGAAGACAGTCTTTGCCCGCCCATGAAAGAATCCATGGGTGAAAAATTATGTCCATGTCCAAATCCGATGGATATCCATATCCATTGGATATCCATTGGGTCCTCTCGAGACATATAAATAAGACTTAACTCAATATTAACATAAACTCTTCCATTCTTCACCTCGTGGCAGGCTAGGCTTCACTTATGGTAAATCAACATCCAGTAACAACCTAAGATCATTTAGTATTTTTCTAACAGATGAGAATGACGAGTCATTTAAGAAGGAGATAAAAATAAGGGAAGGGGTGTTGGAGTATGTTTCGGAGGGGATTGACTATCAACTTATAAAAGTTACTTTGTAATTTCTTATGCATGTTTTAGATAAAAAAGTGTAAAATTGTCGTGGGAGATGTGAACGTGGGGCAGGGGTAGCAGATTTTTTCCATTAGGTCATTATATCGGGTCGGGTTTGGGTATATCCATGGGTACAAAATTATATCCATGCCCTACCCACGAACAATTGGATCGGGTTTGGGCGCTGCCCATGGACACAAAAGCATATCCAAACCCTATCCATTCAGGTCGGATATCCATGGATATCCATGTCCATGGATAAAATTGCCATCCTTAGCTGCTGGATTACTAGAGATAGGTGTCACACGGAAACAAAGAAATATGGTGATAGCGTGGGTTAGCCATGTACTAGTATGATGTAACTACACTGGGTTGCCGTGTTTCGTACTCTTCCAGTCCACTGTGGAGATGATTTGTTGATTTTATATCGCTGAATAATATTAAATATTATGAGTGCGGACGCTCCGCCACGAGGTTCCTTGCTCCTTCTCGGTCGTCGGGAATCTATGTTCTTCCACTCTATTTTTTTACGTGAGCTTTGTTCATCCTTTTGCTAACACGCGAGACATCTAGCATCAAGGTGCACGTGTCATGCAACAATCGTTCCATCTATATGAAAAACACATGGGATTGGAAATACGAGACGGACATATACCCAGGAGTGGACGTACGAACCTGAGTAATGTAGCGCAGTAAGTGAAGTAGAAAGGCACAAATGGTATGAACATGCGTGGCATATAGGGTGTATTTGGTTGTGTTCTCGTCTCAGCATAGTTGTTCCCTCTTCATGCATGCTCAACTCAACACCGCTCTTCATGCATGCTCTCTTCATGCATGCTTCTAGTGTATTTGTGCTAAACTAGTGTGGACTCATGCACCCTCCATACACTCTACCAAACACCCAAAGTGGGTCGAGAAGGGAACTCTTGGGCGGCATTTGTCTCTTACTATGTACTACCACTAAATGTTGTACGTGCAATGCACGGTGATGTTATGGAGTACGTGCCTAAGTACTCTACTACTACTATATTAGTTGGAGGCACATATTAACTTTTATATTTGTTTATGTGTATGCCCCGAGACCTTCCAACTAGACATGTCTTTCTCTCCAGGTTGCACTTTGTATCGTTCATACCACTAAGTACTAATGCGTGTGGTGTCCGACCCAGAAGTGGAAGAAGTGGAGACGCTCTACCATGCTATTTTTTTGCACTGGGCTCTACCACGCTGTTCATGTCCCACTCCTTTGGCTGACGTGTGGGACATCCAGCACTTGTCGTGTTTAGCACTCTTTGTCGTAAGGGTTGAAACGCTAGCATTCATCAGAAATAAAAAATAATTATAAATCAGCAGTGATACTATTTTTTGAGAACCAATCAGCAGTGATACTATACCACGCGGTTTCCTTGCTCCTCGATATCGGAAAGAATACTTTCGTTCGCCAACATGTGGGACGTCGACCATCCTGGTCCACTTGCCATGCACGCAGAACTCAAAGGGAGAGTCACCCCGGTTGTCGCGCCGCAGTAACAATGACTAATGAGCCATCAAATCACAGGCCCACTTTCCCACTTTGAAGCTGCTCGGATGAAGGAAACATCATGACTTCGTTGAATTCCGCTTCTTGAAGAAAATTACTGTACCAGCAGTACTGCTAGCTACAGTAGTTACTCCAACAGAGGCCTCCTTTCGTTCATAGAATAGGAATATGAAAATCATAGGAAGTGAGATGACATGCATCTCAATTCCTATAGAGAAAGAGATGTCATTTGATGCATAGGATAGGAATTTTTCCATTTAGTCTAGGCTAATGTACTGGTAATTTGCTCTAGAAACTACAGTAGTAACTAGTAGTACTGGTACATGCTCGTACTCAGACACATACACACACACTAACTACTAGTACTACTACTTCTCACATGCTGGCCAGACGTCGTCGTTCTCCTTCCCGGCTTTGTCGACGACACCCCATCGTGCTTGGATCTCCGCCGACCTCTCCACAGCAGCGCGTGCGTCCTCTTCTTTCTTGCGGCGGCGGGCCTCTCTTTTCTTGAGTGATTTCTGACTTTTCCGCTCCCTCTGTGTGGCTTTGGCCGCCTCTTGCTCTACCGCCCATTCAGCCTTGGCATCTTCAAATTCCTCCCACACAGGTGTGAGGTCGTGAGCGGCGATGAACTCGGCACGGCGGGATGCCATCGCTTCCCTACCATTTTGTGTGCAGTCGTGGGCGGCGAGGAACTTGGCGCGACGGGATGCCATCGCTGCCTTACCGGTTAGTGTGCGGATTGGTGGCATGAACAGCGCTTGGTGAGAGCTCTGCGGTGGAGTGACTGGATAACCGTATAGTGCATTAGTTTGTCAAGAGCTCAAGGACAGAAGACGAAGGAAATTTGGATTCCCCTTCAATCCTGGTCATTTATTACCGAGTAAAATGCATTGGCGGTCATCGAACTTGTCTTGATAGCTCACTTTGATCATTGTATACGAGATATGGTGGTTATACGGTCACTAGCTCAGCGTATAGCTCCGTATTTGTCTGGTTGACCAGTCAAACAGTCTGCATGCGCTTCATCAGCTCATGTTCTTTATCTATCTACGCGGGCCTACCTGTCAATGGAGAAAGAAATACTCCCTCTATCCCAAAATAAGTGTCTCAAGGATAGTACAACTTTGTACTAGAGCTAGTATAAAGTTAAGACACTTATTTTGGGACGGAGGGAGTAAAAACCAAAATTATGCATATGTGGGGACTCAACCACAAACTCGTCGCTGCAACACACCCTCGTCAGCCAAATGAAAATGAAATACTTTGCGTCAGACAATCATGCTCACGATGTCAAAGCATGCTAATGCATGCACGTTGCCCTCTAAATCAAAGTCCTTCTCATGGTGCAACGCAAACGGCAAGCCCATCACCTGCGTGCCCTGGCGGTGCCTGACGTTACTGTTTAGACGTTTGATGGAGGCCTACGCGAATGCCGAGCATGTATTCACCTGGCTCAACAACAACGGTCATACTCGGAGCGCCTTGCTCATGTATATCCTCCATCACAACGACAATCTATAAAACAGTCTAGCTAGAGAGGGCACTATGGTACGGAGTATGTACTATCGTGAGCGACCGATCTTAGTGCCACTGCACATGAGTGTGTGTCTGATCGATTCGTCCATTATTCCTAAGTTATGCATGGTTGTGTGGTGTCTAATGGTGGTCGTCGAAGGCTAGCTGGCGACAAGAGCGGTTGTCAATACGTGCCGCATATGCTTCAAAGGCTCGTCATCCATGAGTTCACACTTTACCACCACGCCAGCGTCTGACTGCCCTGGCCTACCGAAACCCCTTCCATCGCTAGCGTGCACTTCCCGCCTAAAACGGTCACCGTCTCTCCAGAACGTCAATGCCGCATTCACCGGACTTAACTGCAGGTGCAGTTGGTGTGTCACTAACATGCGGGCCAGATGCCCGTTGGGCCCACATGTCAGTAACCCAACGCATCTGCAGTTAAGTCACTGAAGCAGCGTCCGCATTCACGCTTGACAAACCTACTCCGGCACCAGCCGTCCATCCGTCTGCTGCGGCTCATTGCCGTTCGCCCGCTATATTAAGCCCCAGCTCCCAGCCATAGCCAAAGACCCACACTTATTCTCCTCCGGTCCCTTCCTTCTGTCGGCACCACTCCAACCATGGCCTCCTGGCGCTCCGAAGCTCTCTTGGACGTACTGTCGCAGGAGCAAACAAGGGACATCGGCGGCTCCGCTCTGGGCGCGCTCCAAAGCACTCTTCGACGTACTGTCACAGGAGAAAACGAAGGAGATCACCGGCACCCCCTCGACCGCCCTCCGCCGCCACGATTACGAAGCCGACGCGCGTGCACGGGCGCAGCCGACAACGAGGAAGAGTAGTACACGGTAGGTTGCCGCCGCTCTGGTCCCACGAAGGCCACCGCTACTCCACTCAGTCGACGCCACGCTTGGTGGGGTAAACATCAGCGGTCGATTAGCCGCTTGACGGTGACGTGGAGGCGGAAATCTTCAGAAGCTTGTGCTCCGGAGGAGGAGGTTATCGAGGTGGATGAGGAGGAGGCAAAGGCAATGGCCGACTTTCTCGGGTTCATGGCCGCACATGGTGGTCGGGCACCGGCAATCATTTAGATTAGGTTTACAGTAGGTTTTAGTACGGTTTGTGTGAAATATGTAATGAATTTCGTGCAGTTTGTAGGAAAAGTTTTCGAAATGTAATGAATTTCCTCTGGTTAATTTGAAATTTTCTTTGTTTGCACCAATTTCGTCCTGTTAGTTCATATAGTTGTCGAAAGGTATGCGGGCAACATCGGATGGCATCCATCAATATCCTCAGACAGATGCCGGTGTAAATTTGTTGGCCAGCGATGGAGATGCCCTAACTATCATGCTATAATCACTAACAGTGCTCCATTATTTGGCAGGGAACAGTTATCCCCCGATCAAAATCAGATCCGTGGTGTTTCGCACTCCTCCCACGTAAGAGTGTAAACTCTTGCTTACATAAAAATGGAGCAAGTGGATGGCACTGTAGCACGTCATATCACTCAAACTAGCCCTCCTAACGAGCGGGAAAGCACTGCCCTCGTCATTTTGTTCTGGATTTCTATAGATATATCGCGCAAAAATGTTACGCTTTGCAAGTTCTAAAGGAAAAGGCGGCACACTTACGACTTGTACGCGTCTCACCCCCGACAGTCCGGCTCGCACACCGCTCACTAGAGGGGACACGCGTTGTCTTGCAATTTCACTGACATGTGGGACTGTAATTGAATAAACCGTCGATAGCCGAAATCTAATCGCTCGGCGGGCGTCGGCTGAGAAGAGAGAAACGGGGGAAGGAGAAGAGATCGCCCGCCCGCCGCGCACGGACTCCAAGAAATATATGGTGATAATGTGAGGTGGGCCATGCTGGAGTCCGGACCGCTTCCTGAGCCTGCTCTGACCGCCCTGACCCCTCAAGACGCCAGCTGTCCGCCGCATGCATGCATAGCAAGTAGTACCAGTAAAAATTTGGGCTATAAGCCCGCTTATGTGGACGAGAGAGAGACATTGACAAATTCAAGGAGTGGGCTCTGCAAGATCCCGTCTCTACACGTGCTCCTAGGTATAAAAAAATAATTCTAAAAAAGGCATAAAAAACAATTGTGTCTAAAAAAAGGTAAAAAACATTTGAGAGGAAATAGATAGAGCGAAAGTGAGAAAAAGTTGTAACCTTATAGCCAACCTTATAGTCAACAGTATGGTAGCATTACATGAGGAAGGAGGGAGTGGTGCACATGGCAAGTTCACTGGGCTGCCGTGTTTCACACTCCTCCGTCGTAACAATGGAGACAATAGTTTTCATCAAAAATAAACAATGAATACTCGTTGCTCGTCCTCTATATCAGAAAGAATACTTTCGTATGCCGACATGTGGGACGTCGACCATCCTGGTCCACCTGCCATGCACAAAATTATCCTGGTCTACCCTGGTCGTATAGCAGGCCCAACCTTTCCCACTATAAGTTGTTAGGACGAAGGAACCATCATGACTTCATTGAATTCTGCTTCTTCAAGAAAACTTACTGTACCTGCAATACTGCTACCACACGCGAAGACTGGACGACACTGTACCACGTCATATCACTGAAACCCACTAGGCCAAACTAGACCGCCTAGGTCATCTATTTTGGAACGGAGGGAGTACGTCTCTACACTGCTATGATTTTGCGTTGTAAGTCTCTGTACTTTTTCTATGATTTTCCTACCCTATGAACCAAACGAGGCCTGAATGTATCTGTATCGACTATCGTCTGATCGATCGCTAAGCCTAGAATTTTAGGAGCTTGGGCTATTGGTCGATCGATGATGGATAAGTATAAGCATACCACGAGCTCATCAGCCCCAACGTTTCTCTTTGGTGAGTGTTTTGCAAGTACTATAGCTCGCACAGTAGCTAGCCTACTAACACCAAGAATCATCAAACAAACCCTGCTGATATGATAAATAGTTCAAACTTACATCTAAGCATGCCATATATTACATCAAAAGCTGGTGAGGATACATCTATTTCCATAACTCGGAGAGGGTTCGCATGATTCACTATCAAACAAAAGTAGCAAGTACCGCCCACACAAGATAGTGCACTAGCCCTAAGATGGTTTGATAACATGCATTGTTCTGGTAATTAAACACAAGGCAATGCAAACTACCCTGAAGGATTAGTGCGACCAACTATTTCTTGTCATCGATCTCTCGAGCAATGACCACAGCACGGACAGCAGCATGGGAATAGATCTCTGGGGCGATGTCCACATGACTGACTGCGACATCGGAATCGATCTCTGGGGCGATGTCCACAGGATGGACAGCAACATCGGAATCGATCTCCGGGGTGATGCCAACAGGACGGACCGCGACATCGAAAACGATCTCTGGGGCGTTGTCCACAGGACGGGCCGGGACATCGGAATCATCAAGGATGTCCACCGGAACCTACACAACCCTAACATATTAGCAAGCACATTGCAAATAATAAAAAACCACAAATATGGTAATAAGCCATTATTTTTTACCTTGTGCAGCTCACCGAGGGATCTCATCCCTCCGGGGGCCATCTCCTCGTCCTTGATGGGGCCATCACCTTGCCAGGGGAATACTGCTTCTCAACGGCAACTATCTCCTCAAACTCGGCCTTGAGCCTCGCATAGGTGGCCATCAGAGTTTCTGGGGTAGGCACGGTGGGGCCCTTGGTATTCTTCCAACTTTCTTTGAGGAGTTCGTCCGCCAATGTCGTCAACTCTTTGGCCAGTGCTTGTTTCTTGGAGTTCTTCGTCTCCATGGGTTGGCCCGCCAACATGGCCAACTCGTTGGTCGGTGCTCGCTTCCTGGAGATCGCTGTCTCCAGTGGGTTGTCCACCGGCAACTCTTTGCCTAGTGCTCCAGGATCCATCAATAAACTGACAAACAAAAAGCAATCGAAAGGAAACCACAATCGCAATGAAAACGGGAAAAGAATAGGCCGTGAGAATCAGTCGATGCTTCGCAAAAAGAAGATTCTTGGAATGAAAATATAGCAGCATAACTGATTCGCCCACTTTCCTTCGTCGGTACAGAAGAAAAATGGTAGAAGTGAGTAGCTTGGAGTGAGGTTTTCTTCAAGAAAGGGAAGAAAGGGCTTCAACAAGCATTCCAGTGAAATGATGGTTGCTTCGTCCAGTCCAACTTGGAGGCCACTTTACCACTGCTGGTAAAGGTGTGGGTTTTGTGATATGACGGGTCATGACGGACACATCAGGGTGACAGGTGAGTCTCGACTATAGCACCTCACTGTGTTTTGGTGGACGGCACTCGGGCCCGGATGCTTTGATGTCCCGCATGTAGATAGAGCAGCTAGTCATATAGGATTGCTCAATATTGTGCACGGCGACCAAGGCAGAGAGGAAAACGAGAGAACTACGTAATTAATGCATGAGTTTAATTAGGGTACTTTTGTAAAGTACAAGATACATTCCTCCAATTGCAAAATGCCTTGGTTCATGAGATTTGAGATTAGAGCCCTATAAACCAGAAGGGAGGGAGTACTGCACGCAGTGTAGTCTAGTCACTTGTTGAAATCTCTAGAAAGTCAAATACTCCTTTCCGGTTTACAGGGCTATACTACTCCCTCCGTCTAGGTGTGTAAGTCATCTCACGAAAACCAAATAATCCCAAACACTTAGGCCCGATGCATTAACTTCTACCTTGTTTCTTGTTTTTTTGACATATCAACCAATAAGAAATGAGAGGTGTGCATGCTTTTAATGACTTGAGACTACCAAACACGACATGCAGTGGCTAGTTCATTGCATGCAATGCTATTAATTAGCAAACAAACATTGGTGACCCCAGGAGGAAACGGTGCTAAGCGCGTGGACCTATGCAGAATGACTATCAATCAATGGATGATGGAGTTTAATTGTTAAACAATTCAATGAGGGAAGCTTAGCTACAAATTCAATGACTTATTCACCTAGACGGGGGGAGTAGCAAGTACTAGTACTACTACAATAGTGGGCTCGAATAGCAATTTTGTCTCATGCAAGAGCCTGGCTACTATATGTGTGCTCCAAGGCACCGCACCATGCGAGCGTTCACAACTGCCACATTCGGGTTGCGCTTGGCTATTCGCCTCTTCGAGAAGACGAACAATGATGTTACTCCTACTTCTACAATACCGAATCCACTGGTGCATGTCCGTCCACCTCGTGCGGGAGGGATAGCGTGTAGCAAAATCTTCTACTAGTCCTGCCAGCCACCACGCTCATGCGCGAGGGAGGGACGAAGCTTCATTGACTTATACTGCTCCTGCCTTTGCGTCTATGAAAGGTGGGCCCAACAGGTGGTTGGCCCACCTGTTATACAGCCAAAGGCAAGTGCAGTTAAGGCACCGGAGCTCAGTCCGCGAGGGAGAGGGTGTTGTAGTAATCAAACTTCTTGGTCTTGTACGAGTTGACGCGACACATTAAAACACTGCACTCGATATAAGTCTTTTTACACATTTCAAATGGACTACAACATATGGATGTATGTAGACATATTCTGCTTCGTATGTAGTCACTTGTTGCAATCTCTAAAAAGACTTATATTTGAAAATGGAGGGAGTACAACGCATGCATGCATGCTATGACTTTCCTTTTGATACTTGCATGTGTTGATGTGATGCACCTTGCCAAATTTTGACTATAAATTTAACTAACCAAATTTTCATGCATTTCACAAAAAATTACAGGGCTGTTTGGATTGTGACTATGTTTGTCTTATGTTGCCACAATATTTTTGTCACACTTTCCTAACTTGAGTTGCTCAAATTGTTAGACATACTTTGGCTTGCCTAAGGGAATCTTGCCACAATTTTTGTGTCTATGACATGTGGGGTTCACTGCTAATAAAAAAATTTCTTGTCTTAGATGTGGCTAATAAAAAAGACTTATATTTGGGAACGGAGGGAGTAGAAAATATAAATAATAATGCATGTTGGGGCAACCCATGTTTCCGCTAATTTTAGTCGTGGGCTTGTTCACAATTTTTACGAGGGAGTGGTTGTTCATTTAATGGAGGGACTTGTACCAGACTTGAACGATACAAAGTGCGACCTAGCACACCATAACACCACTTGGAATAAGCGGGTAGCTATCTCAAAAAACAATCAACAACTAAAAAAACCCGCGACTTGGCACGTAGTACACAATTTTAAACGATTGTTTTGATGGAGTGAAAAAGGAAAACTACCCCACTACGTATATATAGGTCGGAGCCTCTGCGCTTGCTTGCTAGGGTTGCTCTATTCACACACTCTCATCCTCTCCAGATCTAAACATATAGGGGTGGTAACACTATCTTTCTCCCTTCAAAAACACTATCTTTCTATCCTCACCGCTGGTTATAGATCCGGACGTATCCCCCTTCGCCGGTGAAGTTGAGGAGGGGCAGCGTTTAGGCCGTCGACGGCAGCGAGGGAGGAGACCCATGCCAGCCGCACCGTTATCTCTGGCCAGCGCCGGCACAGGAGGTCCTCCGATCCCTTCGTCGTTGCCTGTGGGCGGATCCAGCCTCCCGCCGCCCACCTATCCACATCCCGACGACCTTCTGGTATATCTTCGTTCGAAACCGCCTTAGCTCTACTTCCCCATCTCGCTACGTTGCTGCATGTGCATCATTTTCTACCTCTCGGCCCCTCTCGATTGGATGGTCCAACGTCACCTATTTTTTTGTTCTATTGTTAGAGGTAAAGCTACTTCATGGAGTCGAATCGTGTACTCCCTCCATCCGGAAATACTTGTCGTTGAAATGGATGTATCAAGATGTATTTTAGTTCTAGACACATCCATTTTGATGACAAGTAATTCCGGACGGAGGGAGTACTTGGTTCAAACAAGAAATAATGTGGGGGTGGGGGAATTTAGTATGTACATCGGACTTGGTACAAACAGGAAGGAAAGGGGGTGAAAGTATTACAGACTGGTCATCCAACCGGTCAAATATAGGGGTAACGCTGTACACAATGGTATGACCAGCACTAGATTTGCTATCCACACATAGGAGTAAGTGGATAGAGTGAACCAAAATGGGACCAACCCAGATATGTTTCTTGGATGTTTGTTTCTCGGGGCAACAAACTAATGTCCCCTGTCTACGTACATGGTGTTGGACTGCTGATGCACCCACTGTCCCATGCCCTTATACCAAATATTTAGTTGTTCTTAATCTAATGTCCCTGGTAAAAATGAAGCCATGCCACTGTTATAAGCCATGACAAGTTTAGCCAAATGTTTTTGCATGTAATTGTTTGCGACTCTAACTGTTTCCTCTGTAGCTTTTTGTGCAAACAGGGATATCCAATTCACCTGGTTGCTATTGTCACCTTTTGGTGCACTGCACAAAACTCTTCTTAAAAGAAGTGACTTTTGTGCTGTTTAACTGGAATGTCAGAATGGAACAGTTGGTTCAATTCGGTGAAACTGCACAAAGGGAGATCTGTGTTCCAATCATCATCATCCATATTGGCGCCATAACCTTCCTTTAGGTAAGAATAATATTTAATGCATGTGTTCATCTCTATTTTCCGACTGCCATGAGAAAATAATGCTATTTTTACTAGTACACTTGTACTCCCTCACTGACAAAACCAATTCTGAAATAGAAGGCCAATCATGTACTTGGTTTCACCAACTGGTGAGGAGAAAGAGAAACAGAGCATGAAGAGGAAGAATAAGAAGAATAAACAGTGCCAAGGCGATCTTGCTGAAGCTACAGGCCTCAGTCGAGGCCATTCAAGGGCTCCTACAACGACTACCTTACATGCGAGACAATCCTCCAGGGAGCCCTTCCACTTATGCTGTCTCACTTAATTAATTAGGACTACTTAAGTACCACTAATTTATTGCTACCTAATTTTCCTGTCGGAGTTAAACAAATCTTTAGTAGGACCCTATGCTGAATCATGTACGTGTGTATGTTTGTCTATGGAAGTGAATCATGTGGTGAAGCAGGGAGGGAATATTATTAGTGTCATGACATAATAGTGCTATTGTTTTGCATGTCAATTTATTGCCATTGGTTCAATGAGGCAATGTTTTGCGTATTGTCCATCATGAATTTGATGCTACTGTTAGAGTAATATGCTAATGTCTACATATCCTTTCTCACTAAGCTAATGAAGGTTTCACCTTGTCCCTACTTGTGCAAACAGGGATCATGTTGTGCCAATCATACATTTTAGTGGAACTACACATGACAGTACAATGAACTGTATCCCAGCCAGTGCTTTAACTCTGCTGGAAGTTCTTGATAATCTTTCGATATAATCTCAGCACTGGTAAACAAGAGTGATTTCAACCATACATTTGAAGTGCACAAAAATATATACTATTGAGTGATTCCAGTGTGTGCTTTATCATATCTTATGGGACTACATGAATAAGCTTTTTTCACAGGTTGGTACGGGCCTAAGTCCTTCATCCATATTAGTTTGCTGTCATCTCTATTTGTATCATGCTACTGTCATGAGAAACTCCTTTATATTTGCACGTTAAAGTTTTGCAACCTATGATAAATGGCAATGCTTTGAGTGTTGAGCTAATTGGCACTGATTTACTAAACTAATACCTCTCTTTAAGCAAGACTACTATGTTGCTAACTTTACCCATTAAGATAATGAGGGTGCTTCCATTTGTTAGTGTATGTTTCATCAACTAGTCCAACTATTACAGTAATATCACTCTCTCAATATATGTGCCAACAGGGATGCTCGATTTTGGTGGAACTGCACAAAAACTTTGGGTGCTTCATTGCCTCAACAACTTCTGTCCTTTCCTGTCAGTCGCTAATCTCGGCCTGCTTTCTTCCTTTGTTGTCAATCGCTTCGCTTATCTCGGCTTCCAGTCAAAGGAAATAATAATTGATATGCTACCTCACACGGTTTGGTACTGGTCTTTATCCTGATTATTGTGGTTGTCATGTATTGGTAATTTGGTATTGTGCTACTGTTTGTCGATTTTATAAAGGAGTAACTTGGAGCTTGAACTTGCAGGCAAATCATTGCATTGGGTGATTTCAGTAGAACTGCACAAAATGATCAGATGGACAGATACTTATGATGCTGCTATGTACTCCAAAGTTCACTCAGACAAGCATCAATGTTGACAAGAAGTGCCTATATTCATTCGAGTATCAACCGGCGTCAACCAGTTGTCAAACTCCAAGTATTAGGAGAGTGAACGCCAAAAATATTGCTTGGCGCATAGCCCAGAAGAACACAGTCCAGTCTTTGGTCCCAACTTGTGCCTTTTGGTTATCGGCAGATATGGTAGCGAACTGTATGGCATGGAGTCTAAAGATTCCAGACAAGTTGGTTGACGCATATATTCATCTAGCACTTAATCAGTCTGCACGCTAGGGATACTCCATTTTAGTTGAACTACACAAAAAATTTGGCTAGTTCATTTTCTCAACCGCCTCCTTTCTCGTCTGCAATGTAGAATTTTGGAGAGCTACATGACCAAGATGAGCCAGTAAACTAGTTGGATGAAAGTAGTGGCCAAGTTGCTCAAACCTCCCTCGGCATGAGGCCACTATTTGAGGATAAACCTACAAGCAAAGTTCAGATTGTCTGTGCTGCCTCTTATGTACTCGAAAGTTTACTCATACAAGAATTAATTTTAGCAAGAAGTACCTCTGACTGAACACGATTTACCAGTCTGTACCCTAGGTAATTAAAGTTAGTCCATGGATCATATTGGCTGTGATACAATCATTTGATGCATAAACATACTGAACATGTGTATATCTGAATCATTTTGTGAATTATGTATGAATATTGTCATGTGATCTATCAATCATTTGGATGCATAGAGATGCTAAACTTCTGTATATATGAATCTTTTGAGTTGTTGATAGTGAATGTTGGCTATGAATATGAAAGTGTCCTGTGAACCTGAGTTTGATACGAATGTTTACCTTTTCTGTTGTATTTGTGTGTGCACTTGTTAGTATGCCTACTGTGGGGTATGTGACGTGTGGGTGTCAACGACACACCTTCTTCCCGAGAAGAATTGCACCTGCTTTGTTAGGGTAGCAACGGCGCATCATCTCTTTTTAATCTTTTTATTACTTTGTCTTCCCCTCTCCCCCGCTCAACCCCTGCCGTAATGTTTTCGGCCTCAAAACAAACATAGTACTGTGTTGTTTTTGGGGCTTGATGAAAAATCAAGTGTTGGTTTCTGTAGGTTGTTCCGCCCAGCAAATGGGCTGCTGGTCCACCATGACGGACTGGGAGGCTAAAAATACAAGTTGTATGGTGCAGAGGCAAGTCAAAAATGCTATCGAGAGCCATCCACTTAAGAAAAAAATCGCTCTTGATGTGCTTCTTTAGTCGTGCCGCCGACCCCCTCTTTAATCCAGTTCGCTCGGGGATCTGGTATCATTTTCCAGAGGGCGAACAAGTATCAGCTAGGCCTAAGTTTTGTATTTTAACATGCATAGCCCACGACATGCGGAGACAGTGGTTTCAACTTATTTTTTGAGGTCCATACCGGCCTATGGGCTTTTTCTTAAAGATCGGAAGCCCCATGTATTTTTTTAATAAGATGCAAGTCTCTGTTCTATTTATCTATATATAAGATAATAATGCTGTGTCCAGTTTATGTTTTCCCTTCTAACCACATTATATATTTATATTATTACTATTATCATATATATTATAGAGACTTATATATACATTATAAAAACATCCCACGTGTTATTAACTTATAAAAGTAAATGTTTAACAGAAGTTGGCAAGGAAAATACTAGTTGTTTTTGACTCACAGGCAAGGAAAATCCTGGTGATTGCATACAAAAGCTTGCGAAGATTTTAAGGACCAATTTAATAATAATGTGCTCATTTTTATTTTGAGCAATAACTCGTTAATTGTTAATTATATATATATAATGTGCCTCTCTGGTTTATTTTTTATATTAATTGCTCCTTCTAACATAAAATTATATATATAACGAGCCCAACTAATTCGTGTATTTCAAGGAAGTGCAAATGGGCTGGTATTTCTTATAAAATATAAATGGACCTGATTGACGCGAAATTATTTGTTCACCCAGCCCAGCAAATGGACGGTACATTCTAGAAAACATGGGTTAAATACATGCCACATTTTTGCAGGTTGACATGTGGGCCAATAGGTTGAAGCCTATGCAGGGCGTTGTCAACTTGGTCAACAAATGATTATGACATCCAGAACCATTGGATTTATATCCAACGGCCGACATGCACCTTCTATCTCTAGTATTCTTCCTCTAGTGTCGTCGGGACCGCCTGGTCCGGCCTCCGGCGGCTAGCGGCTCTGCTTAGCATGCATCACTGCGAAGCGCTACCCCTCCACCCCTCCACACCTCCTATTATTCTCCACCGACTGCAGCCCCACGCCGCACCAGAACCAGTTATAACCCTTCTCCTCCTCTCAATCTGCGACTCCACTGCGGCGTCTTCCCATCTCCAAGTCGTTCCCGTCCGGGGCCTCGCCGTTGTCCACCGCCTCGCTGCGCTCGGTGCGGCGTGGTCAACAAACGAGAGTCATCGAAAGAGGACTATACGTGGAGAGCCTAACGACTGGGACCCACGAGGTCCATGGTCGCACGCATGGAAGGTTCCTCCTTATAAAGCTGGAAAAAATGTTTCCTCCACCTGACATCTGGGACCCACCGGCTGTATCTTCGCACGAAAGGAAGTGCCTCCTTGTTATGCGAAAAAGTTATTCCTTCCGTTGAGAGCTAGGACCCGTCAGATTTGGCGGCTGACTTGTGGGCCTACTAAGCGGACGTGTACGCAGGGCTTTGTCAACTCAATCAACAAATGATTCTAGCAGCTGGACCGTTGGATGTTAATCCAATAGCCGTGCTCCTTCTTCAACCTCTGTTCTTGCTCCTGTCTCCAGTGGGTGGCACCGCAGCTATGCTGCCGCGCACTCAAACCAGTCAAGTTTCCCACTCATTTCCATCTGCGACTCCACTGCCTCGTCTTCCCCATCTCCGGGTCGTTCTAGTCTGGGGCCTTGCCATCGTCCACCGGCCTTGGTGCGCTCGGCACGGTGTGGTCATCATGGTCAACAACCGAGAGTCATCGGAAGATGACTGTATGTGAGAGGCTGATAGTGGGGACGCACCACGCCCATGGACGCATGCATGCAATGGAACGCGGCGTGGTCAACGTGGTCAAGGAACGACTTCCATCGGAAGTGTACTGTACGTGGAGAGGCTAACAGCTGGGTCCATGGCCGCAGCAAGGAAGTGCCTCCTTATTATGCGGAAAATAATGATTCCTCCACGTGACAGTAGGGACCCACTGGACGGGCCACCGTCTTTTGCGAAAAAAACATTTCCCCCTGACTACTGGGACCCACCTGGCGGGCCACCGTATTTCGCAAAAAACGTTACCCCCGCTGTCAGCTCAGACCCACTGGAAGTGCCTCCTTATTACGCAAAAAAAAATGAATACTCCCCCTGCTAGCTGGGAACCACCTTGGTGGGAGGATGACTTCTGGGCCTACTAAGTTGACGGGAACATAGGGATTTGTCAACTTAGTCAATATGAACGATTCTAGCTCCAGTGACCGTACAATGTCCATCCAATGGCCGTAGTGCTTCTTCAACCTCTGGTCTTCTTGTTCCAGCAGCCCAAAGCAGCGCCGGTCGTGCCGCGTGCTCTTGCCTCCCGTGGCTGGCTGTGATGCCGCGGAGGCCTCACCGCCCCCTACTACTCCCACCGCTGGTCAGGCCATCCCTCTACTCACCCACACCCCCTGTTATTCTGCGGTGACAGCAGCCTCACACGACAGCCGAACGAGTGAAACCTCATACTCCTCTACGCGTGGGCATCCACTGCCGCGTCTTCCCCAGCTCCGTGTCGTCCCCTTCCTAGACCTTGCTATTGTCCACCGCCCTGGTGCTCTCGGCGCGGCGTGGTCAATGTGGTCAAGGAACGACTTCCATCGGAAGAGTACTGTACGTGGAGAGACTGATCGCTGGGTCCACGGCGGCCGCAAGGAAGTGCCTACTTATTACGCGCAAAATAATTATTCCTCCACCTAACAGCTGGGACCCACCAGAAGGGACACCGTATTTCGTGAAAAAAATGTTTCCCCCTTGACTGCTGGGACCCACCAGCTACATCTTCGCACGCAAGGAAGTGCGTCCGGGCAAAAAAAAACGATTCACCCCCCGACTGCTAGGACCCACCAGCTACATCTTCGCACATAAGGAAGTGCCTGACAGTCGGGACCCACCTAGTCGAAGCGTACGTAGTGTTGTCATTCTGGTCGCAAACGTGTACGCACATACTGGTGGATGTAGAGGCGTGCACGTGTCGTAGTAGAGGCGCGCACCTAGCATGTACACGTACGTGCAACGGCCACTGTGCAAGAAAGAAAATAAGGCCACGTACGTACATATGGGCGGGGTCTCGAACGCCTACTCGCGCATACGTACGGCTAGAGCTTGTGTACATGGATTGGTCGGAACGGAGAAACAGCGTCGTCATCGTGTTCATGGGGAGCCAACAGGCTGGGTCAGAATGGAATGCGTTGTCGTGTTCATCGGGAGGGCTTGGACGGAACAGGCGATGGAAACGAGGCCTGGCGTACCGCGGAATGGAGGAAACGGCCTTGTGTTCGACCGACCACGTTCTAAACGGGATCCTATTCATCGAGAGGGGTCTGGCATACTGCAAAACGGAGGAAACGGACTTGTGTTGGACCTCCTATGGTCGAAACAGGGTCCTGTTGATCAGGAGGGGTGTGGCGTACCGCAAAACGGAAGAAACAGACTTGTGTTGGAGCGCTACGATTAAAACGGGGGTCCAGTTCACCGGGAGGGGTGTGGCGTAACGCAAAATAGGACTCCACGAGATACTGTTCATCTCCACTGTTGACCTCTTCCAGCCTCCACGGGATAATGTTCATCCACCGTTGACCTCCTCCAGCCTCCACCTAAGACTGTTCATCCACTGGCTCCTGTTCATCCAGCCTCCACCGCGCGCTACTCCACCGGCTACTGTTCAACCACCCCTCTCCACGGGCTCCTGTTCAACCACCCCTCCACGGGCTACTGTTCATCCACCCCTCCACCATCTATTGTTCATCCAGCCCTCCACGGGGTCGTCCTATTCATCCAGCCCTCCATGGGGTCCTGTTCATCCAGCCCCAACCAACTCGATCGATCGGGGTCCTGTTCATCCAGAGGCAACACCACGGGGTCCTGTTCATCCACCCCCACGGCTCACTGTTCATCAAGAGGAAGCATTGATCGGCTTCAGTTAGTAGCAGTAGCGAAAGAATCGCTCGATCGGGTTCAGTTAACAGCCATCGATCGATCGCTCGGGTTGAGTAACGCGTAGCCTGCAGTGCAATCGCTCGGGTTCAGTTAGAGCCCAATGCCTCGCTCGGGTTCAGTTAGAGCCAACGCCTCGCACACACGCGCGTACGTGTATGAGAGAAACACGCATCGCTTGGCCCCCGACCACCCATCGTAATCGGGAACTCGCCCAAATTTTCATCGCCCTCTCTTCTACCATGGTTTTTTCCGTCATGGACGGCCCAAAGAATGTCATGCAGCTGTGTCTCCGGCCCGCCCAAGACAAAAAGCACATTTTCTGTCATGATTTTTTGTCATAGAAGTAGGATCCCACCACATCTATGATGATATCGGGTTTTGTCACAATTATCGTCATAGAAGTGTAATAAGTATGACAGGAAAAAAATTCGTTCGGCCCAAAATGTCACAGATGTGTCTTTTCTTGGTAGTGATTGGAGGAGTCACATACCAAAGAATAATCCCCCAAAGCAGTTTTGTGAGTGGAGCTTTGAGCAAGGAGATCGAAAATGGCAGCAAGATGAGCTAGAACTCGTGCTTGAGCTGGTTGGTGATTTTTTTGGGAGGAAAAAGAAGTGTGTGGGTGCAGGAATAAGTGGAGGGGGCCACCATGGGCCCACGAGGCAAGGGGGCGCGCCACAGGGGGGTGGGCGCGCCCTGGACCCTCATGGCGTGTTCTTAGTGCCAATAATTCTTAAATATTATAGAGAAAAAAAATCATATTTCATTTTCAGGGCATTTGGAGAAATTCTATTTTCGGGGTATTTTTTATTGCAAGGATAAATCAGGAAATAGATAGAAAATACTATTTTTGCTTTATTTAATCTAAATAACAGAAAGTAAAAGGAGGGTACAGAGAGTTATGCTTTCTAACTTCATCCATCTCATGCTTACCAAAAGGAATCCACTGACAAGGTTGATCAAGTCTTGTTAACAAACTCATTCCGAATCACATGAAACCGGAGAAATTTCGAATAATACTAGGTTACCTCAACGGGGATATGTACATCCCCGATAATAAGAATATCATATTTCTTCTTGACAGTAGGAAGAGGAAATTCAAAACCTCCAATAATAATCGATGGAATTTTTCCAATATAATTGATATTGTGAACTTGAGGTTGTTTCCTCGGAAAGTGTACCATATGCTCATTACCATTAACATGAAAAGTGACATTGCCTTTGTTGCAAGCAATAACAGCCCTTGCAGTATTCAAAAATGGTCTACCAAGGATAATCGACATACTATCGTCCTCGGGAATATCAAGAATAACAAAGTCTGTTAAAATAGTAACGTTTGCAACGACAACAGGCACATCCTCACAAATACCGATAGGTATAGCAGTTGATTTATCGGCCATTTGCAAACATATTTCAGTAGGTGTCAACTTATTCAAATCAAGTTTAAGATATAAAGAGAAAGGCATAACACTAACACCGGCTCCAAGATCACATAAAGCACTTTTAACATAGTTTCTTCTAATGGAGCATGGTATAGTTGGTACTCCTGGATCTCCAAGTTTCTTAGGTATTCCACCCTTAAAAGTATAATTAGCAAGCATGGTGGAAATTTCAGCTTCCGGTATCTTTCTTTTATTTGTAAAAATATCTTTCATGTACTTAGCATAAGGATTCATTCTAAGCATATCAGTCAAACATAAAAATATAGGTGTAATCAATTCAACAAAGCACTCAAAATCCTCATCATCCTTTTTCTTGGATGGTTTAGGAGGAAAAGGCATGGGTTTCTGAACCCATAGTTCTCTTTCTTTACCGTGCTTCCTAGCAATGACGTCTCTTTTATCATAACATTGATTCTTTGATTGTGGGTTATCAAGATCAACAGTAGGTTCAATCTCTACATCATTGTTATTGCTAGGTTGAGCATCAACATGAACATCATTATTAACATCATCATTGGGTTCATGTTCATTACCCGATTGTGTTTCAGCATCAGAAATAGAAATATCATTGGGATTCTTAGGTGTGTCAACAACATGTTCACCAGAAGCATACAAAGTCCTATCATTTTTCTTCTTCTTCTTTTTAGAAGGACTAGGTGCATCGACATTATTTCTGTGAGAATCTTGCTCAATTCTCTTTTGGTGTCCCTCAGGATACAAAGGTTCCTGAGTCATTCTACCACCTCTAGTCACAACTCTAATAGTATTATCATTTTTCTTATTATTTAATTCATTGAGCAAATCATTTTGAGCTTTAAGCACTTGTTCTACTTGAGTGGTAACCATATAAGCATGTTTGCTAATGAGTTTAAGTTCACCTTTAACTCTAGACATATAATCACTCAAGTGTTCAATCATATAAGCATTGTGTTTCAATTGTCTACCAACATAAGCATTGAAGTTTTCTTGTTTGACAATAAAATTATCAAACTCATCTAAGCATTGGCTAGCAGACATATAACGAGGAATATCACCTTCATCAAATCTATAGAGAGAATTTACCTTTACTACATGTGTCGGGTTATCAAGACATTGTATTTCTTCAATAGGCAGTAAATTCTTAACATCTTCAGCTTTAATACCCTTTTCTTTCATAGATTTCTTTGCCTCTTGCATATCTTCAGGACTGAGAAATAGAATACCCCTTTTCTTCGGAGTTGGCTTAGGAGTTGCTTCAGGAAGTGTCCAATTGTTTTCATTAGTCAACATACTATTCAATAACAATTCAGCTTGATCAACAGTTCTTCCCCTAAAAACAGATCGAGCACAACTATCTAGGTGGTCTTTGGAAGCATCGGTTAGTCCATTATAAAAGATATCAAGTATTTCATTTTTCTTGAGAGGATGATCAGGAAAAGCATTAAGTAATCGTAGAAGCCTCCCCCAAGCTTGTGGGAGACTCTCTTCTTCAATTTGCACAAAATTATATATTTCCCTTAAAGCAGCTTGTTTCTTATGAGCGGGGAAATATTTAGCAGAAAAGTAATAAATCATATCCTGGGGACTACGCACACAACCAGGATCAAGAGAATTAAACCATGTTTTAGCATCACCCTTTAATGAGAATGGAAATAACTTAAGGATGTAGTAGTAGCGAGCTTTCTCGTCATTAGTGAATAGGGTGGCTATATCATTCAATTTAGTAAGATGTGCCACAACAGTTTCAGATTCATAGCCATAAAAAGGATCAGATTCAACCAAAGTAATTATCTCAAGATCGAAAGAGAAATCATAATCCTTATCAGTAACACAGATAGGTGAAGTAGCAAAAACAGGGTCATATTTCATTCTAGCATTCAAAGACTTTTCTTTCAGCTTAGATAATAATTTCTTAAGATCAGATCTATCATTGCAAGCAAGAAAATCTCTAGCAGTTTCTTCATCCATAACATAACCCTCAGGCACAACAGGCAATTCATATCTAGGGGGAGAATCTTCATCATCACTTTCATCAGTATTATCAGTTTCAATAATTTAATTCTGTCTAGCCCTAGAAAGTTGTTCATCAAGAAATTCACCTAATGGCACAGTATTATCAAGCATAGAAGTAGTTTCATCATAAGCATCATGCATAGCAGAAGTGGCATCATCAATAGCATGCGACATATCCGAATTAATATCAAAAGCAGGTTTAGGTGTCGCAAGTTTACTCAAAACAGATGGTGAATCAAGTGCATAGCTTGATGGCAGTTCCTTACCTCCCCTCGTAGTTGAGGGGAAATTCTTAGTTCTTTCGTCTTCCAAGTTCCTCATAGTGATCAGCAGATATAAATACCAAGTGACTCAAAGAATAGAGCTATGCTCCCTGGCAACGGCGCCAGAAAATAGTCTTGATAACCCACAAGTATAGGGGATCGCAAAAGTTTTCGAGGGTAGAGTATTCAACCCAGATTTATCGATTCGACACAAGGGGAGCCAAAGAATATTATCATGTATTAGCAGTTGAGTTGTCAATTCAACCACACTTGGATAACTTAATATCTGCAGTAAAGTATTTAGTAGCAAAGTAATATGAGAGTAACGGTAACGGTAGCAAAAGTAAAAGTAGGAGTTTTTTAGTAATTGTAACAGTGGCAAAGGTAAAGTAACTAAGCAAAGATCAATATGTGAAAAGCTTGTAGGCATTGGATCAATGATGTACAATTATGTCGGATGTGATTCCTCGTGCAACAGTTATAACATAGGGTCACACAGAACTAGCTCTGGTTCATCAATGTAATGTAGGCATGTATTCTGAATATAGTCATACGTGCGTATGGAAAAGAACTTGCATGACATCTTTTGTCCTACCCTCCCGTGGCAGCGGGGCCCTATTGGAAACTAAGGGATATTAAGGCGAAGGCCTCCTTTTAATAGAGTACATGACCAAAGCATTAACACTTAGTGAATACATGAACTCCTCAAACTACGGTCATCACCGGGAGTGGTCCCGATTATTGTCACTTCGGGGTTACCGGATCATAACACATAGTAGGTGACTATAGACTTGCAAGATAGGATCAAGAACTCGCATATATTCATGAAAACATAATAGTTTCAGATCTGAAATCATGGCACTCGGGCCCTAGTGAAAAGCATTAAGCATAGCAAAGTCATAACAACATCAGTCTCAGAACATAGTGGATAGTAGGGATCAAACCCTAACAAAACTAACTCGACTACATGATAAATATCATCCAACCCATCAACGTCCAGCAAGCTTACGATGGAATTACTCACGCACGGCGGTGAGCAGCATGAAATTGGTGATGGAGGATGGTTGATGATGACGACGGCGACGGATTCCCCTCTTTGGAGCCCCGAACGGACTCCAGATCAGCCCTCCCGAGAGAGATTAGGGCTTGGCAGTGGCTCCGTATCGTAAAATGCGATCAATCCTTCTCTCTGAATTTTTTTCTCTCTGAATGTGAATATATAGAGTTGGAGTTGAGGTCGGTGGAGCACCAGGGGGCCTGATACATCCATTTTGCATCATGCTTTTATATCAATATTTATTGCATTATTGGCTGTTATTACACATTATATCTCAATACTTATGGCTATTCTCTCTTATTTTACAAGGTTTACCATGAAGAGGGGGAATGCTGGCAGCTAGAATTCTGGCTGGAAAAGGAGCAAACATTGGAAACCTATTCTGCACAGCTCCAAAAATCCTGAAACTCCACAGAACTTATTTTTGGAATTAATAAGAATTATTGAGAGAAAGAAACACCAGAGGGGGCCAACACCCTGGCTAGGAGGGTGGGGGGCACGCCCACCCCTACTAAGCGCCCCTGTCTCCTGCGCCCCCTGGTGGCCCTCTGGTGTCCATCTTCTGCTATATGAAGGCTTTTACCCTGAAAAAAAATCGTGGGCAAGCTTACGAGACGAAACTCCACCGCCACGAGGCGGAACCTTGGCGGTACCAATCTAGGGCTCCGGCGGAGCTGTTCTGCCGGGGAAACGTCCCTCCGGGAGGGGGAAATCATCAGCATCGTCATCACCAACGATCCTCTCATTGGGAGGGGGTCAATCTCCATCAGCATCTTCACCAGCACCATCTCCTCTCAGAACCCTAGTTCATCTCTTGTATCCAATCTTGTATCAAAACCACAAATAGGTACCTGTGGGTTGCTAGTAGTGTTGATTACTCCTTGTAGTTGATGCTAATTGGTTTACTTGGTGGAAGATCATATGTTTAGATCCTTAATGCATATTATTACTCCTCTGATTATGAACATGAATATGCTTTGTGAGTAGTTACGTTTGTTCCTGGGGACATGGGTGAAGTCTTGCTATTAGTAGTCATGTGAATTTGGTATTCGTTCGATATTTTGATGAGATGTATGTTGTCTCTCCTCTAGTGGTGTTATGTGAACGTCGACTACATGACACTTACACACACTCGTCAAGAAGAAGCATGTCATAGGCATCGAAGGTGTCAAGTTCAAGAAATATCATTTGTGTGGTGCCTGTGAAGCTCGGAACATAACTAGGGCGAAGCACCCCTCGAAGACAATCATGACGACATCTCAACCCTTCGAGCTGTTGCACATGGACTTATTTGGCCCTACTCACTACTCTACCCTCACAACAACAGCGTGTCTCTATGGCTTCGTCATTGTTGATGACTACTCAAGATATACATGGGTGCACATAATTCTCTACAAGACTGAAGTACAAGATGTCTTCAGACGATTCTCCAATCGAGCAATGAACAATTATGGCATCAAGATCAAGCATATCAGAAGTGATAATGGCACTAAATTCAAGAACACCGGGCTTGATCTCTATGTGGATACAATGGGAATCACTCATGAGTTTTCTGCTCCATACACACCTAAGCAAAATGGCATTGTAGAGCGCAAGAACAGAACCCTCATTGAGATGGCTCGAACAATGCTCGACGAGTACAAGACACCAAGAAAGTTCTGGCCTGAAGCTATTGATACAGCATGTCACATCATCAATCGTGTCTACATCCACAAGCTTGTGGGAAAAACATCCTATGCGCTCCTTACTGGCAAGAAGCCAAATGTCAGCTACTTCAGAGTCTTTGGTGCTAGGTGCTGGATCAAGGATCCCCATCGCAAGTCAAAATTTGCACGTAAAGCTCACGAAGGCTTCATGCTCGGTTATGGAAAGGACTCACACTCTTACAGGGTCTTCAACCTCTTCCACTACAAGATCATTGAAACTGTGGACGTGCGATTTGATGAAACCAATGGTTCACAACGAGAGCTCCTGCCAAGCACATTAGATGAAGCTTCTCCCAGCGAATCTATCAAGCTGATGGGAACTAGTGAAATCATGCCCTCTGAAGCACAGCCTGAAGAGGAACTTATCATTTCTGCACCAAACCAACCTGAAGACAATGCTCAGACCGAAGACAATCCTCCCAATGATGACAATGATCAGCATGAGCAAGGGCTTCGTCCAGTTCATCCTTGCAAATGATGTACAAATTGAGAAGATAATTGATAGCATCAATGCACCTGGTCCACTTACTCCCTCAAGAGCAACACAGTTAGCAAATTTCTGTGGGAATTTTCCATTTGTATCAATATCTGAACCCAAGAAAGTTGCTGAAGCCTTTATGGAACCTGAATGGATTCAAGCCATGCAAGCAGAACTTCAACAGTTCAAGCTGAATAATGTTTGGGAACTTGTCAAGCGCCCTGACCCTCGCAAACATAACATTATTGGAACTAAATGGATATATCGACACAAGCAAGATGAGCATGGTCAAGCCGTCAGAAACAAAGCACGTGTTGTGGCTCAAGGATATACGCAAGTTGAAGGAATTGACTTCGATGAAACATTTGCTCCTGTAGCAAGGCTTGAAGCTACTCGCATACTGCTAGCCTATGCTAATCACCACAACATCTTGCTATATCAAATGGATGTGATGAGTGCTTTCCTCAATGGCATGATTGAAGAAGAAGTGTATGTTGCTCAACCACCTGGCTTTGAAGATCCAAAACATCCTGATATGGTGTACAAACTAAACAAATCACTGTATGGCCTCAAACAAGCTCCTCGCACTTGGTATGATACAATCAAAGACTTCCTGAAGAGCAAAGGCTTCAAACCTGGATCCCTCGATCCCACACTCTTCACGAAGACATATGATGGTGAACTGTTTGTGTGCCAAATATATGTGGATGACATAATCTTCGGCTGCACCAACCAGAAGTATAGTGATGAGTTTGGATACATGATGCAAGAGCAATATCAGATGTCCATGATGGGTGAGCTGAAGTTCTTCCTTGGTCTTCAAATTCGTCAGCAAAGAAATGGCATCTTCATATCTCAAGAAAAATATCTCAAAGACTGTCTGAAGAAGTTCGGCATGCAAGATTGCAAAGGTTACACGACGCCAATGACAGCCAAACATCATCTTGGTCCCGACGACAATGGTGAAGAGTTCGATCAAAAGGTATACCGCTCCATGATTGGTTCTTTACTTTACCTATGTGCATCTAGGCCAGATATTATGCTTAGTGTTTTCATGTGTGCTCGATTCCAAGCGGCACCAAAGGAATCGCATCACTTAGCTATGAAGCGAATTCTTAGATATTTGGCTTACACCCCAACACTCGGATTATGGTATCCAAAGGGCTCAAAATTTGATCTGGTTGGATTCTCGGATGCTGATTATGCTGGTGACAAGGTCGATCGCAAGTCTACATCAGGAACATGTCACTTTTTGGGACGATCACTTGTCTGTTGGTCTTCAAAGAAGCAAAACTGTGTATCACTCTCAACTGCTGAATCTGAATACATTGCTGCTGGATCTTGTTGTGCTCAGCTTCTGTGGATGAAGCAAACTCTCAAGGACTATGGCGTCAATCTGAAACAAGTATCTCTCTTCTGCGACAACGAAAGCGCCAGCAAGATTGCCAACAATCCAGTTCAGCACTCGAAGACAAAGCACATTGAAATTCGTCATCATTTTCTCAGAGATCATGCCATGAAGAAAGATATTGACATCATTCACGTCAACACTGAAGAGCAACTGGCAAATATCTTCACAAAGCCCTTGGATGAGAAAAGGTTTTGCAAGTTACGGTGTGAGCTAAATATCTTGGAATCCTCAAATGTCCTGTGATCAGGCACACATCCTAACACTTATGCATGTTGATGACTTAGATGTGCAACACACGAAGTAAAGTATATCTTCAATCAATGAAGACTTACATTCGGAGTGTGAATACATTAACATGGAATTTGACTTCGGAGCGCCACGATAATTGTGCGCCGTGTCTGGGTCTAATACTTCCTATACGGTGGGTAATGCCACCACCAAATTTCTTGGTTTGAAGTGTTTCACTCATGGCGTTATTGTTGAATATATTCGCATTTGATTTGTCTTCAACTTTGAACTTATCTTCATGATTTACTGCACTATGTTGAGTTGATTGCTTTCCCATATATATATATATACTAGTATTCTGTCCTCTACAGCATTCACTTATAGATATGTGTTCATTTGTGAATCTTTTGAACTAAGTGAATGTGATCGGACCCTAATCTCTCTATGCTTTCTATCTCAAACTCTATCTGTCCAAATCATATGCATTCTATTGAAACTGCCAAATGTCTTCTCTACATCCTTGTCAGCAGAAGACACAGAGACAAACATCATGTCCTTTTAAATGATTCATCTTTATTGTTGAAATCCGGAGAAGCCGGAACAACCATTCGACAAACTTGGCGGGCGTGGGAACGTGGGACAACTCTGAGTATGTTGCATGCTTGCCACGTGTCCCATGGATGTGAACAGGCAGGGGCACCTGCGTAATTGCGCTATGCCACACACCTACCAATAAATACGTGTCCCCTGCGGTCAAGAAAACCTTCTTCCACCTCTCCACCTCGTCAAAACCCTAGCGCCACCGCTAGCTTTCGACGACGCTGGCGACGAAGCGCTTAGCTGCCGCGACTTCTCCGACGCCGTCCTCACGCCGGCAGCGGGCATCGTCCTCTCCGCCGCCGCCGTAGGTGTCCTCCGTCGCCAAGTTAGGGCACGGTGGATTGAACTGCTCGGTCTCCAATTCATCCCATCTAGCAGTTCTTCGTGTGGTAAATATAACTCTATTTTTACCATCTTTTTGATCCTCAATGATTCATCCAATTTACCAAAATTAGTTTCTATCTATACAAAGTTAGATCTATTCTGTCTGCATCTCATACTGCCTAGTATATTCACTTAAGCTTCATATCTAGTTAGATTCCTCACTTGTACTTATTCACGGATTCATACAAATCTGGAACCAACTCTCAACATATAAGTGAATGTCTTCGCAACATGAGGTCAATGTCTTCAAACTGATTTATCTTCAAAATCTTCTGAGAATGCATATGACCTCTTCCCCTTCCCTCGCATATCTAATGCTATCATAGGTACATGTCCGTGGGAGAATCCCTTGGTTCTCATAGTCTGCATTCGTTTGCACAATTCTTACAGCAACACATTAACTCTCCTGAAGCTAGTTCCTGCTTGACCAGCAAGCGAAAGCCCTTGAAGCCTTTGAACATATTGAAACCATTCAGTTTGAAGTTCATGGCTGCAGAGAAATTAGTAAGGAAGGGTGGCAGGCAGCGTCGAGAGGGAACATCAAAGGATCTTCCTGATGATCTTGCAGAACTTTACAAGACAGATCCTGAAGAGGATTATAATCAGCGCAAGACCCGAATCCAATGGATTCGACGCTATTGGGCTGAACAATGGTTCAAGTACAAGTTCGTGACCCAGGAGTACGCTGAGAAGAATGCTATAAAGAGTCCTTGGGGTGATATTCTCTATCGAGGCCTTCCCCCCAAGAACAAAGCTGAAGCCATTGCATAAGAATTCTATCCTTGTATGGTCCGTGGACCACAGCCTGAGAATGCCGATCCATCATCATTTCTCTGGTGTCGTGATGATAATCTCTTCAAGCGCAACTTCCAGTATGCAAAGGCATCGGCAAAGGAAAACAAGAAGTCATGGGGATTAGACTTCAATCCTGGTCCCTCTGCTCCCCGTGATGATGGCACACGTGAAGCGGAAGAAAATAGAATCGGCCCCTTTTCAAACCTTGATGGCCTCATCTCTTAGATCTTGGTACAAGGTGCCAAAGTGGATCATTCTGATAATGATGTTGATTCTGATGAAGCCCCAGCTCCTCCTCCAAGGCCGCAGAAGCCAAAGAAAATTAAGGCTTCAACATCAGCCGCACCTCCAAAAGCTTCTCGTGTGAAGCCACTGGCCACTGCACCTCCTGAAGACAGTGTGTAGTCTGAAGATCTTTCACGCATCTCCAAGAAGACGGAGAAGAAAAAGAAAATCATCAAGAGTACTGATCAGACATTGACTCATGCTGCAATTCTGCGTGAAGAGCACATTGATCTGCCCAGCGATGACGATCTTGCAGATGATGCTCTTGAGCAACTGATCAAGAGCAAGGAAGAAGCAGAGATCTTCAATAATTTGCCTCTCTTTGATGTGGCAGTCATCCATAACTTCATTGATGAATGGTTTGACACACCAAATCTCAGCTTTGATTATCTGCAACTTCCAATTGGCCTCAGCGTCGCCTTCAATGGCGCTATTGCTTCTAAGTTAGCTATTGCTCAGCGCATCGTCGAACAGAAGCACAAGATTGAATATGAAAAGGCTTAGTTCAAGAAGCATGTGGCCACACTCAACGTGCAAGATGTCAAAAATTTCAAGATCATGCTGCACGAGCTCAAAGAAGCCTTTCACAAGAAGCGTGAAGAAGCTCGAGGCTCTAGAGAGCACATGAAGAATCTGGCTGACAAGTGTGTGCTTGCCTACAATGAGGCTGAGAAGCGCAAGGCTCTTGGTCGTCCTGGCATCGACCCCAGGATGGCTGCAAAGAAGAAGAAGCTACCAACTGTCCAACCTGCACCTTCAAGGCAAGATGAACCTCGCATTGTCTTCCCAAGCAGCATGACTGGCTCGAAGCCAAAAGTCACGTCAAACGCTTCAGAATAGAAGAAGACAAGGGCTGCAGAGGCTGAAGCCAGAAAAAGGAAAACCTCAGAAGCCTCTGATGCTGCTCCCTCCAAGAAGAAGCGCAAGACCAAGAATAATCGGGCTGCTCCCACAGAGCCCCTTGCTGTTGAACCCATCTTAGTGGTTCGTCCTGCATCTGCAACCCAAGAACTACGAATGACTGTTCATGAGCCTGCTTCCACAGAGGCTCCTGAAGTTGAAGAGATTCCAGCAGTTGATCCCATCACTGCTGAAGACATTGGTCACCATGACAATGTTGAAGATGATGAAGTTCTTCCTCAAATTGAATACAATGTGGTATCATTGCCTGTTCTTACGAACAGCGAAATCATCAGCATTGGTCGTCCTCTGATGCCAATTGCTCAGGATGCTTCATGGGCTGATCGCCCGCAACAACAAGACTCCCCCAGTACTCCCCAACAACAACAAGTCACACCATCCGTGCAAGTTGAAGAGGATGAGGACCTGCCTACTCCATCTCCAACGGCGTCGCCTGTATTACAAAGGCTTCGCAAAGGACCAAGGCCTCAAGTCCCTCTTTCGAGCGTTCCAGAAGGAGAAGTGCATCATCAACTTGTTGCACGTCAAGTGTTTTCAGAAGCCATTCCAACTGTGAATGTCTCCGTGTCTGAAGCCCCAGCTGCTGAAGACAATCCGGCTTCATTAGCTGATGACGAACTTCAAGAAGAACGTGTCCCTACTCCCCCCATTCCTGAAGAAGCTGTTCATGAAGTGAACGTGTCTGTGCCTGACCCTCCAGCTCATCAAGTGGAGGTTGAAAACCTTGAGGCTGCCACCACCAACACCAATGAAGCCAATGACATAGTCATGGCTGAAGCTAATGTGGAGCCTGTCCCAAGCACCATACCAGAAGTCAATGCTGAAAATGCTCCCGAAGCCACCGTTGCTGCCACTGCTCCTGTTCCGCCACCAAGGCCCTATACAATTGAGCAAGCATACAACCATGGTGAGCTAATCACAGTAAGATGGCCCGTTCTGGTCCCTCCGCCTAATGTCTCTGGTCCTCAATTTGACTATCACATTGAGCATAGGCCTCAGGTCCAGAAGCCAAAGCCAAGACTGCCAAGGTTTCCAGGTACTGCCACATCTGTCGGGTCCTCCAATGCAAATGGCTTCAAAAGCCACAACACATTCTTTGACAGCTCAAAGAACCCCTACACAAGACCAAGAATATCATCAGATCGTTTCTGGAGTCATCAGCAACGAAGCTATTACTCCTGTGTTCTGTATGATCAAGGGAGCATTTTCCCTCATATGCGCCTCGACACTGAAGCCATTGCTGGACTGCCATGCTTAGAAGAAGCACTTGACTGCTTTCGTGATGCTGGTCTGCTCAGCTTTGTGACAGACAAAGAACATTGGAATTAAGAACTATTGCTTCAATTCTATGCTACCCTCCACATTCGCGGCTACAACAGAGATACAACGGCATGGGTTCTCGAGTGGATGACAGGAAATGTTCATCATGAAGCCAAAGCTCTTGACATCATTGAGCTTACAGGCCTATCCACTCCTGGAGAGCTATATGAACCTGGTTGTCAAAACCACCGCAATGCACTGGAGAGCATCTTCCATAAGCCAGAACCAAACATGAGCCATATGTTGAGCATGATGAAGCCTTTGCCACATGATGCTGAATATCCAAAGGATTTCTTTGTTGATGACCTTGAGTATCTGCCACGCACTATATATCACATCATCAGGCGGACTCTATGGCCGATCAAAGGACATTCATCAGCTGCAAAACTGGAAGGAGCCATGAAGACATTGGTCTTTTACATCCTCAATGGCATCAGCTTCAATGCACAAGATTTCTTCATCAGGCAACTGGCTGCATCTGGATTTGACCTTTTCGGACTGAAATTCTATGCTCCATGGGTCATGCGCCTCATCAAGCAACATTCTTCTATCAACTATCAGCCCTCTGCTCGCAATCATGTGATCTTCCTACCAGAGGTTGATATGTCAGTTGAAGCCATATACCCTGAGCCTGCCAAGAAGCCTCTTTGTCTTCAAAATGCTGAACATCAAAGCTTCACTCAGCCTATGGAAGGAGTCCAAGCAGTAACTCGTGTCTATCCAATGGCTGAAAACACTCGTCTACCTCATCATGCGCCAACTGAAGCTACTGAGAGCACAATTGCTCAAAGGCCTCGGAAGCGCTCTCGGGTCCTAAATGACCGAGAACTTCTTGTGGCCCTGCATCAGAAACAAGATAAGCATCATTTTTGGCTCCAGCGTCAGATGCAAAGCCTCTTGGTGGATGTAAATCGCATTCGAAACCTTGCCACCAAGAATGCATTTGTCACTCACGAGACCTGTCGGCGATCATGGAAGAGTTTGATCCTACTCAGTGCTGAAGCAGATCTTCAAGACGATGGCTTCACTGAACGATTCAAGTTTGACTCCACTCCTCCACAGAATGTTGTCCTACGACGAACTCCATCCCTTGAAGACTCTGACTATTCTTTCTCCGCGGCAACCGTGAATGCAAATGTGATTGATGATGAAGACGATGCTACTTCACCACCCCCTACTTCTGCACGCAACGAAACTGCACCAAGTTCGTCTGCACCACCAAACGACAACGACAACCCTGCTGCTTCAACTACTCCTCATGAGGACGAGTCGATGCTCTATGTCTTCAAACCTTTTTGGTCATTACTGACAAAAGGGGGAGAAGCGTATGAGTTTGATTGTCTTCAAGCGGGTTCATATGGGCGGTTGCTTAATATTTTGCCTAGTGGTTACAACTCTTGCTTTTGATACATTTCGTTCTTTGAGTTGTAACACTTAAACTTGATGCTCGTCTACTACTTATTTGCGTTTCCACGTGCGATGATAACTTCTGCACTTAGATCATTCTGCAGACGTCCATTTTTCATTATGCATGTCATTCTCTTAGTTATATCATTTCATGCATGATGAATTATCTTCATAAGTTGAAGAGGATCTCCACAAATACAACCTGCCATGTGCATTTCCATTCCAAAAGCAAATCATTTATATGCACATCTTCAGGGGGAGCCCTTGCCACTTATGAAGACAATACCCTATCCTTTACAATTTCACATACTTCTTTCATGTTGAAAACTTCAACCAGTTTGTCATCAATCACCAAAAAGGGGGAGATTGTAAGTGCATCTAGTGCCACCCCTAGTTGGTTTTGGAGTATTGACGACAAAGTTGGTTGAGGGACTAATGCGTTTGTGAGAATTGCAGGATAACGCAGGTAGTGTCCCTCATTGATTCGGTTTACCTACCGGAGATGACCCCTAAAAATGTATGAAGACATTAAAGACAATGGAGGTGTGTGAAGATATTCACACTGAACACTATGACATGAGAAGACATTGAGTGAATACTATGGAGCGCGAAGACTGTGTTGTTTCGTTGTTTCCTTTTCTTCTTTGTTGAGTCATAGGAACCACCGTAATGTTAAGTGGGGTCCAAGTGAACAAAGTCAGAGTGACTGAAGTGATGCTCAACCCAAATCCTATGTCTTCGAGCGAAGACAATGAGAGCAAATCTTATCCAGAGCTGAATGAGTCAGCTTTGCTTGTAGCCCAAGTAAAGTTGCCGTGTGTGTTTGAAATCTGACCGTTGGAACACGTGTCAGTTCCTTAGTGACCCAGGGTCATTTCGGACATATCAGGTCGGGTTGCCTTGTGGCTATAAATAGCCCACCCCCTACACCATAAATTGGTGGCTGCTCAGAGTTAGTTTCCGACTTTTGTCGTTTTGAGAGCAACCCACCTCGAAGCCTTTGAGAGAGAAATCCTTGCGAGGACAAAGCCCAAACACCCAGAGCCAAAGAGTGTTAGGCATCACTGAAGTCTTTCTATGTGTGTGACCAGAAGACTTATTACACTTGAGGACTGTGTATCCTCCAGCCGGTTAGGCGTCGCGTTCTGAGCATCCAAGAGTCATTGTGGATTGCCGGTGAACGAAGTCTGTGAAGGTTCGAAAGTCTACCTTGAAGACTTACCAGAGTGATTGGGAGAGGACTGTGTGTCCTTGTCTCAAGGGGAATAAGGTGAAGACGCGGTCTTCTGAGTTGAATCTCAGCCTCCCTAACCAGACGTACAGTTGTCACAGCAACTGGAACTGGTCCAACAAATCCTGTGTCTTCATCAAGTGACTGGTTCTATCCCTTCCCTCCTTTACTTTGAGTTTGTCTTCGTGAAGTCATTGCTTATTTGTCTTATCTGTTTGACTTCATCGCTTGACTACTATCGTTGATTGGCTTCATACTATCTTCCATCCTGATCCTTACTACCTTGCTGCTATTAGTCTTTGTACGTTCACGTTATTGCATACTTGACTATGGCTTGCCTGTTGTAGTTTATCTTCTGCTGCATATCAATTAGGTCATTTCTATTGTTTGTCTTCGAAACTTCCAAGTTTTGAAGACTTTGATAAAAATCGCCTATTCACCCCCCTCTAGTCGATAACTTCATATACCTCCTAGTTTCACATACCAGCAAAAGAAAAAGTTCTTTTATGATTTAAGACATTACTTCTGGGATGACCCACACCTTTATAAAGAAGGAGTAGATGGTGTTATTAGACTGTGTGTACCTGAGCATGAACAGGAACAGATCCTACGCAAGTGACACTCTGAATCGTATGGAGGACACCACGCTGGAGATAGAACTGCACATAAGGTACTGCAATCTGGTTTTTATTGGCCTACTCTCTTCAAAGATGCTTGTAAGTTTGTCTTATCTTGTGATGAATGTCAAAGAATTGGTAATATTAGTAGACGTCAAGAAATGCCTATGAATTATTCTCTTGTTATTGAGCCGTTTGATGTTTGGGGCTTTGATTATATGGGACCTTTTCCTGCCTCTAATGGTTACACACATATTTTAGTTGCTGTTGATTACGTTACTAAGTGGGTAGAAGCTATTCCAACTAGTAGTGCTGATCATAACACTTCTATTAAAATGCTTTAAGAAGTTATTTTTCTGAGGTTTGGAGTCCCTAGATATCTTATGACTGATGGTGGTTCACATTTTATTCATGGTGCTTTCCGTAAGATGCTTGCTAAGTATGATGTTAATCATAGAATCACATCTCCTTATCACCCGCAGTCTAGTGGTCAAGTAGAGTTGAGCAATAGAGAGCTCAAATTAATTTTGCAAAAGACTATCAATAGATCTAGAAAGAATTGGTCCAAAAAACTTGATGCATTATGGGCCTATAGAACTGCATATAAAAATCCTGTGGGTATGTCTCCGTATAAGATGGTTTATGGAAAAGCATGTCACTTACCTCTTGAACTTGAGCATAAGGCATATTGGGCTATTAAAGGGCTCAACTATGACTTCAAACTTGCCGGTGAGAAGAGGTTATTTGATATTAGCTCACTTGATGAATGGAGAACCCAAGCCTATGAGAATGCCAAGCTATTCAAAGAAAAAGTCAAACGCTGGCATGACAAAAGGATACAAAAGTGAGAATTTAACGTAGGTGATTATGTGTTATTATTCAACTCTCGTTTAAGATTTTTTGCAGGAAAACTTCTCTCTAAATGGGAAGGTCCTTACGTTATCGAGGAGGTCTATCGTTCCGGTGCCATAAAAATCAAAAACTTCAAAGACACAAGTCCGAGGGTGGTGAACGGTCAAAGAATTAAACATTATATCTCAGGTAATCCTATCAATGTTGAAACTAATATTATTGAAATCATAACCCCGGATGAATACATAAGGGACACTTTCCAAAATGTTCCAAACTCCGAAAAGGAATAGGTATGTGGTACGGTAAGTAAACCGACTCCAAAACAGTTCTAATGGAATTTTTTTATCAGTTTTGGAATATTTAAGAACTTTAGGAAGAAAGAAGTAATCCGGGAAGGACCCGAGGTCTCCACGAGGGTGGAGGGTGTGCCCACCCTTCCTGGGCGCGCCCCCTGTCTCGTGGCCACCTCGTGTGCCTCCTGGACTCCGTTTTCTTGCACGTTATGTATTTTGGTCGGTAAAAATTCATTATATAAACTCCTAAAGGTTTTGACCATCGTATCACGCAAATATCATCTGTTTTCGTTTTGAGCTATTTCTGCTACAGATCTAGAGCACCATGACGTCACCCTCCTTCAACAATGAAGACAAGGATGCTTGGCTATTGAAGATAGAGCTTAAAAGAGAAGAATCGGAAGAGATCAACAAGGATGAAGGGATCAAGAAGGCCATGGAGGTTCAAGCTCCGGCTATGAAAGAAGAAGACATCCATCAACCCTTACCTAACCTCTTTACTCCAACTGAGATTGAAGCTTTCAAGATGATTGAGTTAGCTCGCATACAGAATAAGTATCTCACACAGGAGAATATTTTGTTGAAGGATCATATCGTCAGACTCAAGGGCATTATCCGCAAGTTGGAGGAACTTTTACGCTCGATGTGTGATTATCCACCATCATCATCACCACCTCCATCACCTCCGAGGACATAATCACATGGGTATGGGCACTCCCCTTGGCAACTGCCAAGCTTGGGGGAGGTGCCCCGGTATTGTATCACCATCACACTCCTATCTTTACCGTTTTATTTAGTTTGATCCTTTTAGTAGTATCTTGATCTAGTAGATTGAAGTTTTAGTATCAATTATTTTTGAGTGTTGCTTTGTGATACCTTTATTTAATCGAGTCCGTGAGCTATCTATAATAAAGATTAGTGTTGAGTCAAGGGCTTTGCTTTCTTGCTATGATCTTGAGGAAGTAGAAAGAATGAAAGAGTTTATTTTGATCTTATGGATAGTAATAACTTCACACATAGAAAGTATGAGGCATAAAAGTTGTTGAGAGTTGACAAACATAGTTTTGGTCATCGTTGCAATTAATAGGAATTAATAAGGAAAGAGAGGTTTTCACATAAAAATACATTATCTTGGACATCTTTTATGATTGTGAGGCACTCATTAAGTATGACATGCTAAAAGAGTTGATGTTGGACAAGGAAGACAACGTAATGGTTTATGTTTTCTCACATCTCAATTAAAGTATATTGTCATAGACCTTCCAAACATGTTGAGCTTGCCTTTCCCCCTCATGCTAGTCAAATTCCTTACACCAAGTAGAGATACTACTTGTCCTTCCAAATATCCTTAAACCCAGTTTTGCCATGAGAGTCCACCATACCTACCTATGGATTGAGTAAGATCCTTCAAGTAAGTTGTCACATTGCAGGCAATAAAAATTGCTATCTAAATATGTATGACTTATTAGTGCAGAGAAAATAAGCTTTATACGATCTTGTTGTGGAAGCAATAAAAGCGACAGACTTCATAATAAAGGTCCACATACAAGTGGCAATATAAAGTGACGTTCTTTTGCATTAAGATTTTATGCATCCAACCCTAAAAGCACATGACAACCTCTGCTTCCCTCTGCGAAGGGCCTATCTTTTACTTTATGTTTTTACTTTATCCTTGAGTCAAGGGGATCTTCACCTTTCCCTTTTTCATTTTATCCTTTGGCAAGCTCCCCGTGTTTGAAAGATCTTGATATATATATCCAATTGGATGTAAGTTAGCATGAATTATTATTGTTGACATCACCCAAAGGTGAATACGTGGGGAGGCAACACAGTAAGCCCCTATGTTTCTCAGTGTCCGGCTGAAACTCCATAACCACAAGTATTGCGTGAGTGTTAGCAATTGTAGAAGACTACATGATAGTTGAGTATGCGGACTTGCTGAAAAGCTCTATTCTTGACTCTTTCTGATGTTATGATAAATTGCAATTACTTCAATGACTGAAATTATAGTTTGTTAGTTCCTAATGAAGTTTCTGAACCATACTTGACACTGTGATTTGATTGTTACTTGAGCATAAGAAATCATATGACAAAATCTTTATATGTTGCTGTTATAAGAATGATCGTGATGCCCTCATGTCCGTATTTTATTTTTTTATCCACACCTCTATCTTTAAACATGTGGACATATTTTTCGATATCGGCTTCCGCTTGAGGACAAGCAAGGTCTAAGTTTGGGGGAGTTGATACGTCCATTTTGCATCATGCTTTTATATCAATATTTATTGCATTATGGGCTGTTATTTCACATTATATCTCAATACTTATGGCTATTCTCTCTTATTTTACAAGGTTTACCATGAAGAGGGGGAATGCCGGCAGCTGGAATTCTGGCTGGAAAAGGAGCAAACATTGGAAACCTATTTTGCATAGCTCCAAAAATCCTGAAACTCCACGGAACTTATTTTTGGAATTAATAAGAATTATTGAGCGAAAGAAACACCAGAGGGGGCCCACACCCTGGCCAGGAGGGTGGGGGCGCCCCAACCCCTACTAGGCGCACCCCCTGTCTCCTGGGCCCCCTGGTGGCCCTCTGGTGTCCATCTTCTGCTATATGAAGTCTTTTACCCTGGAAAAAATCGTGGGCAAGCTTACGGGACGAAACTCCGCCGCCACAAGGCAGAACCTTGGCGGAACCAATCTAGGGCTCCGACGGGGTTGTTATGCGGGGAAACTTCCCTTCGGGAGGGGGAAATCATCACCATCGTCATCACCAACAATCCTCTCATTGGGAGGGGCTCAATCTCCATCAACATCTTCACCAGCACCATCTCCTCTCAAAACCCTAGTTCATCTCTTGTATCCAATCTTGTATCAAAACCACAAATTGGTACCTATGGGTTGCTAGTAGTGTTGATTACTCCTTGTAGTTGACGCTAATTGGTTTACTTGGTGGAAGATCATATGTTCAGATCCTTAATGCATATTATTACTCCTCTGATTACGAACATGAGTATGCTTTGTGAGTAGTTACGTTTGTTCCTGAGGACATGGGTGAAGTCTTGCTATTAGTAGTCATGTGAATTTGGTATTCGTTTGATATTTTGATGAGATGTATGTTGTCTCTCCTCTAGTTGTGTTATGTGAACGTCGACTACATGACACTTCACCATTATTTGGGCCTAGAGGAAGGCATTGGGAAGTATTAAGTAGATGATGGGTTGCTAGAGTGACAGAAGCTTAAACCCTAGTTTATGCGTTGCTTCGTGAGGGGCTGATTTGGATCCATATATTTAATGTTGTGGTTAGGTTTACCTTAATACTTCTTTTCTAGTTGCGGATGCTTGCAATAGGGGTTAATCATAAGTGGGATGCTTGTCCATGTAAGGGAAGTACCCAAGCACCGGTCCACCCACATATCAAATTATCAAAGTACCGAATGTGAATAATATGAGCGTGATGAAAACTAGCTTGACGATAATTCCCATGTGTCCTCGGGAGCTCTTTTCTCATTATAAGAAATTGTCCAGGCTTGTCCTTTGCTACAAAAAGGATTGGGCCACCTTGCTGCACTTTATTTACTTTCATTGCTTATTACTCGTTACAATTTATCTTATCACAAAACTATCTATTACCTACAATTTCAGTGCTTGCAGAGAAAACCTTACTGAAAACCGCTTATCATTTCCTTCTGCTCCTCGTTGGGTTCGACACCTTACTTATCGAAAGGACTATGATAGATCCCCTATACTTGTGGGTCATCAGGGCCCATGAGGCAGGGGGTGCACCTAGGGGGTAGGGCGCGCCCCCACCCTCGTGGACAAGGTGTGGGCCCCCTGGCCTTGATTCTTTCGCCAATATTTTTATTAATTCCAAAAATATTCTCCGTGGAGTTTCAGGTCATTCCGAGAATTTTTATTTCTGCACAAAAATAACACCCTGGCAATTCTGCTGAAAACATCGTCAGTCCGGGTTAGTTCCATTCAAATCATGCAAATTAGATTCCAAAACAAGGGCAAAAGTGTTCGGAAAAGTAGATACGATGGAGACGTATCAATTCACTGTAAACTACTTTGGCAAACAGTGAGATTAACAGCATCTATCAGCTAACATTCAGCGCTACTCCGACATGCATGGGGCCTCAATCTAGAATGCGCGTACCATGGGAGAACTGACCGTTGTGCGTCTCCACAAGAACGTCGCCAACGGTGGCGGCGCGGCTAGAGGACGGCAGTCTACGAGAGCATACTGTGGGAGCGAGAGGATTGCCGTGTGTCCCCTCCACGAAGCGCGGCCCCTATATATTGGCGCGGCGGGGAGGGCGGATTTGGAGGAGCGTATGGAGTGGAGGGGGAGGGGAGGGGGGGTTTGGCGAATATTATTGGCTAGTTGGCCGAAGGGCGGTTGAATTCGGGATTTGGGGGGAATCACTACAAAAAAAGACACATCAGTGACATTTTGGGCCGAACGATTTTTTTTCTGTCATACTTATGACACTTCTATGATGATAATTTTGACAAAACCCGGTATCATCATAGATGTGGTGGGATCCTACTTCTATGACAAAAAATCATGACAGAAAATGGGCTTTTCGTCCTGGGCGGGCCGGAGACGCAGCTGCATGACATTCTTTGGGCCATCCATGACGGAAAAAACCGTGGTAGAAGCGAGGGCGAGGAAAATTTCGGGGAGTTCCCGGTTATGGTGGGTGGTCGGGGCCGAGCGATGCGCATTTCTCTCGTACACGTAAGCGCGTGTGTGTGAGGTGTTGGGCTCTAACTGAACCTGAGCGAGGCGTCACCTAACTAAACCCGAGCGATTGCACTGTAGGCTACGTGCTATGTCTTGAGCTTGCGTTGGTTTTCCTCAAAGAGGAAATGGTGATGCAGCAAAGTGTAGCGTAAGTATTTCCATCAGTTTTGAGAACCAAGGTATCAATCCAGTAGGAGGATCCTCAAAAGTCCCTGTCGTGTCAAAACCGGCGGATCTCGGGTAGGGTTCCCGAACTGTGCGTCTAGGCGGATGGTAAAAGGAGACAAGGGACACGATATTTTTACCCAGGTTCGGGCCCTCTCGATGCAGGTAAAACCCTACTCCTGCTTGATTAATATTGATGATATGGGTAGTACAAGAGTAGATCTACCACAAGATCAAAGAGGCTAAACCCTAGAAGCTAGCCTATGGTATGATTGTTGTTCGTCCTACGGACTAAAACCCTCCGGTTTATATAGACACTGGAGAGGGTTAGGGTTACACAGAGTCGATTATAATGGTAGGAGATCTACATATCCGTATTGCCAAGCTTGCTTTCCACGCCAAGGAAAGTCCCATCCGGACACGGGACGAAGTCTTCAATCTTGTATCTTCACAGTCCAGGAGTCCGGCCAACGGTGATAGTTAGGCTATCCGGACACCCCCTAATCCAGGACTCCCTAAGTAGCCCCTAAACCAGGCTTCAATGACGATGAGTCCAGCGCGCATATTGTCTTCGGCATTGCAAGGTGGGTTCCTCCTCCGAATACTTCATAGAAGATTTTGAACACAAGGATAGTTTCCGGCTCTGCAAAATAAGTTCCACATACCACCGTAGAGAGAATAATCTTTACACAAATTCAATATGCTGACTTATTCTGTGGTGTGACATCACACCACGACCAAACCTTTATTGGAATCGTTTTTACTGTCCCACCTCAGCGTGTTTAGCGAGGCGGTTTCCTTGGCACGTCTTGTCAATGCAGAGATCGTGTCCCCTTATTCCGGGATTCTCATCAATACGGGCGTGGGTAATCCAACCGCGCCATTGATTATGGCGCTTGGGAGATAAGCGAGTTTTATCAGGCTGGTGGGGACGCATAGTTTCGTCCGTCCATATAAGGGGATAAGGATCCACCTTTTTACCTACGCCTTCTTCCTCCTTTGCTCATCCATTTCCTCGCACTCGAGCTCCAGCGCCCAAGTCCGCACATCCCTTCTCAACCTTCTCCAGCCATGTCCGGAGCGGGAGGCAAGTGGATGGTCTCCTCCGTAACAGAGGGGCACATCAAAAAGTTGAGGAAAGCCGGATACCTGCACAACGACATTGCCCACCGGCTTCCAGACGAGGGGCAGCTCGTCCCCACCCCCAGGCCCCATGAGAGGGTGGTGTTCCTTCCCCATTTCCTCCGTGGACTGGGCTTCCCACTCCACCCATTTGTCCGGGGCTCATGTTCTACTACGGCCTGGATTTCCATGAGCTGGCCCCAAATTTCATCCTCAACATCTCATCGTTTATCGTTGTGTGCGAGGCCTTCCTCCGCAACAAGCCCCACTTTGGCTTATGGCTGAAGACCTTGAATGTCATGCCGAAGGTAGTGGGCAGCCAACAGGCAGAGTGCGGAGGCGCCATGGTAGGCAAGATGCCCAACGTCATATGGCTCGAGGGCGCCTTCGTGCAAACCATCAAAGGGTGGCAATCGGGGTGGTTCTACATCACTGAGCCGCGTGACCCTGAATGGGCAGCGGCCCCCGAATTCCGATCTGGCATCCCCACACGGCTCACCTCCTGGAAAGAGAAGGGCCTGACGTGGGGTGATTTGGAAGAGCTGACCGGACTCCAAACCTGCATCCAAAACCTTGTGAACAAGAAGATCAAGCTCGTCAACGTAGCCCAGGTCATGCTCATCCGCCGGATCCTCCCGTGCCAACAACGGGCCTTCAACTTGTGGGAGTTTGATTCGGCACAGCACCAAACTTTGAGCAGGTTCTTTGACACTACGTATGAAGATGTCTGGAAGGTGCTGTTCAAGGGCGCCGAGGCTCCTGCATCCGCTACCGAAGATCACGGATTCAGCTTGCAGCGTCAAGCCGGCGAGGTAAGCTATTTTACCCTTTGCAGGACACTTGTTTTTCATAGTTTGACTCTATGCGGGATCTAAAATCCCCTACCTTTGACAGGACTAGCAGAAGAAGTCCGGGCAGGTTAACTGTCCGGCTCCCTTACCAGAAGACCCAGCGGACGCCTGATTGACGGGGCTGCTGGTTCCGGCACCTCACGTGGTGCCGGATAAGAAGGCCAAGAAGAAGGCCATGGGAACGGGAAAGAGTTCCCGGCGTCAGGTGTTATCGGACTCATCGTCCGATGACTCTGAGGCGGACTCCTCCCTTGAAGACGAGGAGGAGGAAAAAGAGGCTTCTCCCCCAGCGGGGGGAGAGAAGAAAAGGAAGGCCTCCCCAACTGTGGAGGCCGGAGGGTCCAAGAAGGGAAGGACCCTTCCTCCGGACTACTCCACCGACCCTGACGATGGCAAAGAGGAGAGGCCACCGAGGGCTAAGCCCCTGGCGACATCGTAAGTTTCCGGATACCAGAACAATTCATGGCATTTCGTTTGTCGCATAGAATCTCCTAATGCCGAATACAACCCTGCAGCCCGCCCAAGGACGGGCTCGACATTTCGACGAGCGGCTCCTTGGCTCCGTCGGACGTGAACAACACTTCACTTCTGGCCGCCTCCTCTCCTCGCGCTGCTGATGATGCTGAGGTGGGGTCCCAAAAGGGGCCCAACTAGGAGGAGGAGGTCCCGGAGGTGCCGCAAGGCAACCTCCTAGACTTTGGGCATAAGGGGGATCAAACCCCAAGGGGTTCTAAGTCCGGCCCTGGGCCGGACTCCGCACCGGAACCTTCAGTGGTTCCAGAGTTCGATGGGCGGTCCCTTCGTAAGAAGGGCAAGACTGCAACGCTGGTGGCCTCCGTCCAACCGGAGGCACCGGATAGCTTGCTGGAGGCGCTTAACGGCGCCTCCATCGACGAGGCGCACCGCACTATCATGAGTGCGGTGATCCAGAAAGTTCAGTCCGTCAAGAGTGGACTGACTGAAGCCTGTACCAGCCTTCTAACAGGTTTTGAGGTAAGTTTTTAAGATATGTAAGAATATTACCACATAGATAGTAGCCCCTGATGCTCAGTTTGGTGTTCGGAAAGAAAAGCCAAGCTGAGGATCTAAAAAGATATACGCAGGAGTCTAACATAAATATGTCAATATGGGAATGCAGGCTGCGCTGCTGACCTCTGCCGCACTGACTGCGGAGGTCAATTCATTGAGGGAGAGCCTCGAGCGGTCCGAGAACGAGCTCGGCCTTACCAAGAAGCAGCTCGAGGACAAGGAAGGTAAGTAATACCTTATTAAAGTAATACCTTATAGAAAGGATTTGGTTGCAAAAAATGACAGTAATAACGTGAGTATTGTAGGGGCCACGAACGAGGTGGCGACCCTGAAGGAAGCAGTGTCCAAGGCCGAAAATAGTGCGGCCCTGGAGCGCACCGAGCGAGAGAAGTAGGAGGCGCGGGTGGCGGAGGTGCGGCAAGAGCTCCAGGCTCTCATGGAAAAACACGAGAGTTTGGACCGTGACTCGAAGACTCGAGATTCCGAGCTTGCCTTGGCTCTTGAGAGTGCCAAAGCCGCTAAGGCCGAAGCCCAGAAGGCCCTCCAAGAGATTGAGGCGATAAAGAAGATATCGGCGGGTAAGGCATTCTTTATGCAAAGCAAGCATGTAAAAGTGAATTATCTGTTACTTACCCGAATCCGGAGCTCTCCAGGAGCGTTCGCCGATCTGCCCCGTAGTGTGTCTGATGCTTCCGCGTTCTACCGAGCTGAGGAGGGGAGGTCGATAGAAAAGGTGTTTTGGTCTCAATATGCTGAGGCCGGACATCCGGTGCCCCTGAGTGACCAGCTGAAGCAGCTGATCGAGCTCCACAAGGTGGCCGAACAGGCCATGAAGGGCCTCATAGTTCGGCTGTGGCCTAAAGAAGCCATGCCTGGGAGCTACTTCGGTCTTGTGCGGCGGCTGGTGGACGCCTGTCCATGGATTGAAGTCATCAAGCGCTCCGTCTGCATTGAAGGTGCCCGTCGGGCCCTTGCCCGTGCTAAAGTGCACTGGGGCAAGATGGACGCCGAGAAGCTTGTGACGGATGCGCCACCGCCGGGCAAGGAGTATCGCAAGCCCGAGATGTACTATGAGGGCGTCCTGAAGGGTGCCCGCCTTATAGAGGGTGAATGCTCCAAAGATGTAATTTTTGAGTAGACTCGCATTTGTTATCCTGTACGCTGAAAACTTTGTTCATATGCGCTAAGCAACACTTGTTAATTTAAAATATTATCTTCTGTGCGGCCGTTTATCAAATTTGAGAGATGGTGAGTCGTTGGCTTCAGCCCCCATGCCACGAGTGTTGGGGTGTTCGGGATAAACTTGAGCACTCTTGTTCCCATTCTTGGGTCCTTCGAGGGAGGCGTTCAACACGACAAACGAGGCAACCGGACTATAATGCTTGAACACTCTCACTTAGCCATAGAATTCTATAATTTTAAATTTTGGTGAAGCCCCTGGTATTCGTAAGACCGAGTTCGGGGTGCTATCCACGCCTTGGCTGGACAATGCCGACTCCTCGCTCTAAGCGGCATGAGTCTTTAGGGACCCGAAAAAACCTCTCGAACAACGACCGGCTCTTGCCCTATCATGACGGTCAGTTTTAGCTTTCTCCACTGAGGTGCTCAACCCAGCTTAACCAGGGCACAATCGCAGTGGTTCTCCCAGCGCTACCTTAGCCGATATAACGGAACGTAAGGTACCAAAACATGGGAGCCGGGCAAACCCAACTATTGACCCAAGACATGATTCGAAGCCGATGCATATAATGCAATAAGTTCGGGGTGCCGCACTTGTGAAAGTGTTCGGACTTATCACACCATGTTTTGGGGTACTTAAGCCCCTGGTGTATTGACCGTACCAAGTTGTACGGGTGCAACATGTCATAGATGAACATTTATAGAAAAAAAGGAATGCAATAATAAGCAAAAGCTATGTATTGTTTATTCAAAAGATACTGCAATGAAAGCAGAACGATACAAATAGTGCGATAAGCAAGGGATGGGACTATTTAACATGTCCCCCTCCAGGGGTAGGCTACGGGATGGTATGTAAAACAGGTATACTGCTCATAATAGAGACCACCTAGACACTCGACGTAGCTTTTCTGCTTCCCTGGCTGTTGCATCGTGAGTTCGGCGATTCTACTGCCGGACATGGCTTCTGGAGAACGGAGTCCTGAGAATAAGAAAAAAAAGAAAGACACAATTGGGAGCCCCTTGTGCGGTTGAGATGCACTCTGGGCATGCCGTGGTCGTGCCCCTCCCCCTATGCCCATGGTATCTCCAGAGCGTAGTTATGTACGCGTGGTACTGGTCTCGCAATTTCGCGAGGGCTAGGGTTGGGGCCGCATTGCTACACATGCTCGGAACGTGCCAGGCGGTCTTGTTGTAGGTTACTCCGGGCGCGCTTGACGGTGTTCGGACATTTAGTAGTCGGACTCGAGAATTGCCTTAAGCAGCTGCTTTGTACTTCCGCCGCAAGGGCCGCTGTATGCTCCTCCGTTCGGAGAGAGCGTTCGGTGTTTCCATTGACCGTGATTACTCCTCGAGGTCCTGGCATCTTGAGCTTGAGGTATGCGTAGTGCGGCACCGTATTGAACTTTGCAAGTGCGGTTCGTCCGAGCAGTGTGTGATAGCCGCTGCGGAACGGGACTATGTCGAAGATTAATTCCTCGCTTCGGAAGTTATCCGGGGATTCGAAGACCACTTCAAGTGTAATTGAGCCTGTACAGTTGGCCTCTACACCTGGTATGACCCCTTTAAAGGTCGTTTTTGTGGGATTAATCCTTGAGGGGTCTATGCCCATTTTGCACACTGTATCCTTGTAAAGCAGGTTCAGGCTGCTGCCGCCGTCCATCAGGACTCTAGTGAGGTGAAATCCGTCAATGATTGGGTCAAGAACCAATGCGGCGAATCCGCCGTGGCGGATGCTAGTGGGGTGGTCCCTTCGATCAAAAGTGATCGGGCAGGAGGACCACGGGTTGAACTTTGGGGCGACTGGCTCCATCGCGTATACGTCCCTTAGTGCACGCTTCCGCTCCCTTTTGGGTATGTGGGTTGCGTATATCATGTTCACTGTTCGCACTTGTGGGGGAAAGCCCTTCTGTCCTCTATTGTTCGGCGGCCGGGGCTCCTCCTCGTCATCGCTATGCAACCCCTTGTCGTTATTTTCGGCATTTAACTTGCCTGCCTGCTTGAATACCCAACAATCCCTGTAGGTGTGGTTGGCTGGTTTTTCGAGGGTGCCATGTATCTGGCACGAGCGATCGAGTATTCGGTCCAAATTGGACGGGCCCTGAGTATTTCTTTTGAACGGCTTTTTCTGCTGACCGGGTTTAGAGCCTCCGAATCCGGCATTGACTGCCATATCTTCAGTATTATCACCGTTAATGCGGCGCTTGTGCTTGTTGCGACGCGACCTGCCATTGCTGTCCTTGGTATCCGAACTACCAGGGTTTTTGGTCAGGTTGTTACTGCGAGCTAGCCAGCTGTCCTCTCTCGTGCAGAAGCGGGTCATGAGTGATGTGAGGGCTGCCATTGATTTCGGCTTTTCCTGTCCTAGGTGCCGGGTGAGCCACTCGTCGCGGATGTTATGTTTGAAGGCTGCAAGGGCCTCTGCATCCGGACAGTCAACGATTTGATTTTTCTTTGTTAAGAACCGTGTCCAGAATTGTCTGGCCGATTCATCTGGCTGCTGAATTATGTGGCTTAGGTCATCAGCGTCTAGTGGTCGCACATATGTGCCCTGGAAGTTATCAATGAATGCAGCTTCCAGGTCTTCCCAACAACCAATTGATTCTGCTGGCAAGCTGTTGAGCCAATGCCGAGCTGGTCCTTTAATCTTGAGTGGGAGGTATTTTATGGCGTGTAGATCATCACCGCGGGCCATGTGGATGTGAAGGAGATAGTCCTCGATCCAAACTGCAGGATCTGTTGTGCTGTCGTATGATTCAATGTTTACCGGTTTGAAACCCTCGGGGATTTGATGATCCATTACTTCGTCTGTGAAGCATAGTGGGTGTGCGGCGCCTCTGTATTGGGCTATATCACGACGCAGCTCAGATGAGCTTTGTCTACTGTGTTCGGCCCGACCGGAATTGCTGTATCCGGCGTGACGGTTGTCATCATGTGTCGTGGGGCGCCGACGCGATCCGTAGATTGATCTTATTTGCCTTGCCTTGTCCTCCAATATGTCTCGCAAGTCTGGCGCATTTCCCCGTGGCTTTGTACTTTTCGAGCGACGCCGGGGTGCGGCTTTCGTGGAGGGCCTAGAGGCCTCTCTGTCGTGGCCACGAGGTGGCCGGTCGGCCGTGTCATGCGCTGGTGATGTAAGTTTGGGTGCTTCCTCCTCTAATTGGGGTAGCAGCCTGCGTTTTGGGTAGCTCTTGGAGGGGCGATCGAGTTTGTACTCTTCGGCTGCAAGGATTTTGGTCCATCTATCAGCTAGCAAGTCTTGGTTAGCTCTAAGTTGTTGCTGCTTTTTCTTGAGGCTGTTTTCCATGGCCATAAGCCTGCATTTGAAACGCTCTTGTTCAATGGGATCCTCGGGCACGACAAATTCGTCATCGTCGAGGCTTGCTTCATCTTCGGAGGGAGGCATATAATTATCGTCCTCTACCTCTCTGTCTGCCGCTCTATCATGAGGGCTGGCTTCTCCCTCCTCCTGTGCTGAATCCTGCTGGAGGGGGTTGTCTTCGGCACTGTCCCGGGTGTTATTATCTCCCGTGCCGGAATCACCGTTTTTGCTGTGGCAGGATTTAGAGCGGCGCCGCTGACGCCGGCGCTTGGGCTGTTTCTTGGAGGGGTCATCCTCCGTTGTTCCATTGCCATTACCATCTTTTGGGGTGTCCACCATGTATATGTCGTATGACGAGGTGGCTTTCCAGTGCCCTGTGGGCGCTGGTTCTTGGTTGTCTCCTGCATCGTCGTCCATACCGTCGATGTCTTCGGAGTCGAAGTCGAGCATGTCGGTTAAATCATCGACAGTGGCGACAAAGTGGGTGGTGGGTGGGTGTTGAATTTCTTCGTCGTCCACATCCCAACCTTCCTGACCATAGTCCGGCCAGGGCTCTCCTGATAAAGAGAGAGACTTTAGTGAATTCAGGATGTCGCCAAAGGGCGAGTGCTGAAAGATGTCCGCGGCAGTGAACTCCATAACCGGCGCCCAATCGGATTTAATTGGCAGGGGCGCGGGAGGTTCGGAGTCCGGAGAGGAGTCCGGCACCTCGAAGTCACGGGCTTTGCAAAGGACAGGGACGGTGTTTGGCTCAATCGCCGTAGAGATCGTAGCCCCCGAGGCGGTGTCCAGCCACTCGTCCTCGATCGGCGAAGTCGGCTCCGAGCTAAGGGTCGGAGCGGATGCTGGTGCGGCCTCCTGGGCACTGTTCGGCGGCAGAGCTAGATCATACCCATCGAGACAATGCGGCGCGCTTGGCTGTGGCTCGAATCCGTCTAAGATCAAGTCTCCGCGGATGTCATCCGTGTAGTTCAAACTCCCAAATCTGACCAGATGGCCAGGGGCGTAGCTTTCGATCTGCTCCAGATGGCCAAGTGAATTGGCCCGCAGTGCAAAGCTTCCGAATACGAAGATCTGTCCAGGGAGAAAAGTCTCTCCCTGGACCATGTCGTTGTTGATGATCGAAGGAGCCATCGGGCCTAAAGGTGACGACACAGAGGAACTCTCAATGAAAGCACCAATGTCAGTGTCAAAACCGGCGGATCTCCGGTAGGGGTTCCCGAACTGTGCGTCTAGGCGGATGGTAACATGAGACAAGGGACACGATGTTTTTACCCAGGTTCGGGCCCTCTTGATGGAGGTAAAACCCTACTCCTGCTTGATTAATTTTGATGATATGGGTAGTACAAGAGTAGATCTACCACGAGATCAAAGAGGCTAAACCCTAGAAGCTAGCCTATGGTATGATTGTTGTTCGTCCTATGGACTAAAACCCTCTGGTTTATATAGACACCGGAGAGGGTTAGGGTTACACAGAGTCGGTTACAATGGTAGGAGATCTACATATCCGTATTGCCAAGCTTTCCTTCCACGCCAAGGAAAGTCCCATTCGGACATGGGACGAAGTCTTCAATCTTGTATCTTCACAGTCCAGGAGTCCGGCCAACGGTGATAGTTCGGCTATCCGGACACCCCCTAATCCAGGACTCCCTCAGTCCCACGCACCTACACAAACAAACTGAGAACTTGCAACCAACGCAATAAAGGGGTTGTCAATCCCTTCACGGCCACTTGCGAAAGTGAGATCTAATAATGATAGTATGATAAGATAAATATATTGTTTGTATTTTATAATATAGATGCAAAAAGTAAAGATGCAAATAAAGGTAGATTGAAAGCAAATATGATAAGAGATAGACCCGGGGGCCATAGGTTTCACTAGAGGCTTCTCTCAAGATAGCATAAGTATTACGGTGGGTGAACAAATTACTGTCGAGCAATTGATAGAAAAGCGCATAGTTATGAGATTATCTAGGCATGATCATGTATATAGGCATCACGTCCATAACAAGTAGACCGACTCCTGCCTGCATCTACTACTATTACTCCACACATCGATCGACTCCTGCCTGCATCTAGAGTATTAAGTTCATAAGAACAGAGTAACACATTAAGCAAGATGACATGATGTAGAGGGATAAACACATGCAATATGATATAAACCCCATCTTGTTATCCTCGATGGGAACAATACAATATGTGTCTTGCAACCCTTTGTGTCACTGGGTAAGAACACCGCAAGATTGAACCCAAAGCTAAGCACTTCTCCCATGGCAAGAAAGACCAATCTAGTAGGCCAAACCAAACTGATAATTCGAAGGGACTTGCAAAGATAACTCAATCATACATAAAAGAATTCAGAGAAGATTCAAATATTATTCATAGATAAACTTGATCATAAACCCACAATTCATCGGATCTCGACAAACACACCGCAAAAAGAGTTTACATCGAATAGATCTCCGCAAGAGAGGGGGAGAACATTGTATTGAGATCCAAAAAGAGAGAACAAGCCATCGAGCTAATAACTATGGACCCGTAGGTCTGTGGTAAACTACTCACAACTCATCGAAGGGGCAAGGATGTTGATGTAGAGGCCCTCCGTGGTAGATTCCCCCTCCGGCAGAGTGCCGACGAAGGCTCCAAGATGGGATCTCGCGGATACAGAAGGTTAATGTGGTGGAAATTGTGTTTCGTGGTGCTCCTGGACACGAGACAGGGGGGCGCGCCCTACAGGGGGGCGTGGCCCCCTATCTTGTGGGGCCCTCGGGAGCTTCTTGACTTGCACTCCAAGCTCTCCGGATCACGTTTGTTCCAAAAATCACGCTCCCGAAGGATTCATTCCATTTGGACTCCGTTTGATATTCCTTTTCTTCGAAATACTGAAATAGGCAAAAAAACAACAATATGGGCTACCTAGCATGGAACAATAAAAAATTATAGATACGTTGGAGACGTATCAAGCATCCCCAAGCTTAATTCCTGCTCGTCCTCGAGTAGCTAAATGATAAAAAAGAAATTTTTGATGTGGAATGCTACCTAGCATAATTCATAATGTAATTTTCTTTATTGTGGCATGAATGTTTAGATCCAAATGAATACAAAATAAAAGTTCATATTGACATAAGAAATAGTAATACTTCAAGCATACTAATCAAAGTAATCATGTCTTCTCAAAATAACATGGCTAAAGAAAGTTATCCCTACAAAATCATATAGTCTGGCTATGCTCTATCTTCATCACACAAAGTATTTAATCATGCACAACCCCGATGACAAGCCAAGCAATTGTTTCATACTTTAATAATCTCAAACTTTTTCAACTTTCACGCAATACATGAGCGTGAGCCATGGACATAGCACTATATGTGGAATAGAAGGGTGGTTGTGGAGAAGACAAAAAAGAAGAACATAGTCTCACATCAACTAGGCGTACCAACGGGCTATGGAGATGCCCATTAATAGATATCAATGTGAGTGAGTAGGGATTTCCATGCAACGGATGCACTAGAGCTATAAATATATGAAAGCTCAATAAAAGAAACTAAGTGGGGTGCATCCAACTTGCTTGCTCACGAAGACCTAGGGCACTTTGAGGAAGCCCATCATTGGAATATACAAGCCAAGTTCTATAATTAAAAATTCCCACTAGTATATGAAAGTGAAAACATATGAGACTCTCTAACATGAAGATCATGGTGCTATTTTGAAGCACAAGTGTGGAAAAAGACATAGTAGCATTGTCCCTTCTCTCTTTTTCTCTTTCTATTTTTTCATTTTCCTTTTTTTTCTTTTCTTTGGCCTTCTTTTTTTCTTTTTGGCCTTTCTTTTTTTTCTTTTTGCAAAGTCCGAAGTCTCATCCCGACTTGTGGGGGAATCATAGTCTTCATCATCCTTTCCTCACCAGGACAATGCTCTAATAATGAAGATCATCACACTTTTATGGATTTACAACTCAAAGCTAGAACAAGATATGACTCTATATGAATGCCTCCGGCGGTGTACCGGGATATGCAATGAATCAAGAGCGACATGTATGAAAATTATGAAGGTGGCCTTGCCACAAATACAATGTCAACTACGTGATCATGCAAAAGGCAATATGACAAAAGTAATGCATGTCATATGAACGGAACGGTGGAAAGTTGCATGGCAATATATCTCGGAATGGCTATGGAAATGCCATAATAGGTAGGTATGGTGGCTATTTTGAGGAAGGTAAATGGTCGGTGTATGGTACCGGCGAAAATTGCACGATACAAGAGAGGCTAGCAGTGGTGGAAGGGTGAAAGAGTGCGTATAATCCATGGACTCAACATTAATCAAAGGAACTCATATACTTGTTGCAAAAATTTAGAAGTCATCAAAAACCAAAGTACTACGCGCATGCTCCTAGGGGGATAGATTGGTAGGAAAAGACCATCGCTCATCCCCGACCGCCACTCATAAGGAAGACAATCAATAAATAAAATTGTGCTCCAACTTCATCACAAAGCGGATCACCATACGTGCATGTTACGGGAATCACAAACTTCAACACAAGGATTCTTTAAATTCATAATCACCCAACTAACATGACTTTAATATCACTACCTCCATATCTCAAAACAATTATCAAGCATCAAATTGATCATAGCATCCAATTCACTTTCTATGATAGTTTTTATTATACCCAACTTGGATGCTCATCATTCTAGGACCAACTTTATGACCATAGAAAATAACATGCTGTTCTAAAAGACTCTCAAAATAATATAAGTGAAGCATGAGAGACTAGCAATTTCTTCAAAATTAAGACGCCACCGTTCTCTAAAAGATATAAGTGAAGCACTAAAGCAAAAACTATCAAGCTCAAAAGATATAAGTGAAGCACATAGAGTATTCTAGAAAATTATAATCAAATAGGCTTCTCCCAAAAGGTGTGTACAGCAAGGATGATTGTGGTAAACTAAAAAGCAAAGAATAATATAATACACGACGCTCCAAGCAAAACACATATCATGTGGCGAATAAAAATATAGCTCCAAGTAAAGTTACCAATGAACAAAGACGAAAGAGGGGATGCCTTCCCGGGGCATCCCCAAGCTTAGGCTTTTGGCTATCCTTGAATATCTTGGGGTGCCATGGGCATCCCCAAGCTTAGGCTCTTGCCACTACTTATTCCATAGTCCATAAAAGCTTTACCCACAACTTGAAAACTTCACAACACAAAACTCAACAAGAAATCTTATAAGCTCCGTTAGTGAAAGAAAACAAAACCACCACATAAGGTACTGCAATGAACTTATTCTTTATTTATATTGGTGTTAAACCTACTGTATTCCAACTTCTTTATGGTTCATAGACTGAATTATTAGCCATAGATGCATTGAAATAAGCAAACGACACACGAAAAACAGAATCTGTCAAAAACAAAACAGTCTGTAGCAATCTGTAACTAATGCAAATTTCTGGAACACTAAAACTCCTACCAAAATAGTAAGTCCTGGAAAATTTGTTTATTTAACAGCAGCAAAAAGAATCAATGCAAAAGCACGTTCCTGTGATTTAACAAAATTATATTCGTGGGTGCAAAGTTTTTGTTTTTTAGCAGAACCAAATCAACTATCATCGTAGGTTATCCTATAGGTTCTAATTGGCACAAACACTAATTAAAAGATAAAACCACATCTAAACAGAAGGTAGATGCAAGATATATTACTAAACAGGAGCAAAAACAAAAAACATAAAGAAAATTGGGTTGCCTCCCAACTAGCTTGTTTAACGCCCCTAGCTAGGCATAAAAACAAACATAGATCTAACGAGTGCCATCTTTGGCACTAAATTCATAAGTAGCATGCATGATAGATTCATAAGGTAATTTGACTTTATTTCTTGGAAAGTGCTCCATGCCTTTCTTTAATGGAAATTGGAATCTAATATTCCCTTCCTTCATATCAATAATCGCACCAATCGTTCTAAGAAAAGGTCTACCAAGAATAATAAGGCAAGAAAGATTGCAATCTATATCAAGAACGATAAAATCTACGGGCACCAAATTTCTATTTGCAACAATAAGAACATCATTGATCATTCCCATAGGCTTTTTAATGGTGGAATCCACAATGTGCAAATTTAACGAGCAATCATCAAGATCATGGAAACCTAGAATATCACATAAAGTTTTTGGAATCGTGGAAACACTAGCACCCAAATCACACAAAGCAAAGCACTCATAATCTTTAATTCTAATTTTATAGTAGGTTCCCACTCATCATTAAGTTTTCTAGGTATAGAAACTTCCAAATTAAGTTTTTCATCATAAGATTGCATCAAGGCATCAACAATATGTTTGGTAAAAGCTTTGTTTTGACTATAAGCATGAGGAGAATTAACAACAGATTGCAACAAGGAAATACAATCTTTTAAAGAGCAATTATCATAATCAAATTCCTCGAAATCCGAGATAGTAGGTTCAATATTATTAGAAGTTGACTATTCTCCAATCTCACTTTTACCAAATTTAACATCAAGATCTAAAGACTCCGAATTTTTGGGACGCCTTCTAGGCAAAGTTGATTCATCATCACTCCCATAATCATCTAAATTGATGTTGCAAAACATAGATCTAATCGGAGACGCATCAATAACTTTAAGATCCTCATCATTATTTTCATGAAGACTAGAAGAACACGCTTTTATAAAGCTTTCTTTTTTAGCACGCAATCTAGCGGTTCCTTCCTTGCACTCGTCAATGGAAATTCTCATTACTTTGAGAGACTCATTGATATAATGCTTAGGAGAAGAAGATCCATGTTTAAGAGAATTAACATCAAGCGAAAGTCTATCAATGTTCCTAGCCAAATCATCAACTTTGAGAAATTTTTCTTCAAGCAAACCATTAAAATTCATTTGGGAAATCATAAATTGTTTCACACTATTCTCAAAATCAGAGGGCATCTTATTAAAATTACCATAAGAATTATTGTAGGAATTTCCATAATTATTAGAGGGATTACTAGGGAACGGTCTAGCATTAAAATTTCCTCTATAAGCATTGTTTCCAAAACTATTCCTACCAACAAAATTTACATCCATAGATTCATTATTATTCTCAATCAAGGAAGACAAAGGCATATCATTGGGATCAAGAGGAGTATTTTTAGTAGCAAACATCTTCATAAGTTCATCCATCTTTCCACTCAAAACATTAATTTCTTCTATAGCATGCACTTTTACTAGAAGATCGTTCGGTGTGCCATTGAGAATAATTAGCCATAATATTATCAAGCAATTTTGTAGCATCTCCTAACATGATTTCCATAAAGGTGCCTCCCACGGCCGAATCTAAGAGATTTCTAGAAGCAAAGTTCAAACCGGCATAAAATTTTTGTACGATCGTCCATAAATTCAAACCATGAGTAGGGCAATTGCGAAGCATCAATTTCATTCTTTCGCAAGATTGGGAAACATGCTCATGATCAAGTTGTTTAAAATTCATAATATCGTTCCTAAGAGTGATGATCTTAGCAGGAGGAAAATACTTAGAGATAAAAGCATCTTTGCACTTGTTTCAAGAATCAATACTATTTTTAGGCAAAGACGAAAACCAAACTTTAGCACGATCTCTAAGTGAAAACGGAAATAACTTCAATTTGACAATATCGTTATCCGTATCTTTCTTCTTTTGCATATCACACAAATCAACAAAATTGTTTAGATGAGTAGCGGCATCTTCACTAGGAAGCCGGCAAATTGATCTTTCATAACAAGATTTAGCAAAGCGGTATTGATTTCACAAGACTCAACATCATTAAGAGGAGCAATCGGAGTACTAAGGAAATCATTATTATTGGTATTCGAGAAGTCACACAATTTGGTATTATCTTGCGCCATGGCAACAAGTAATCCAACACACAAGCAAACAGAAAAAGGCAAGCGAAAAGAGAGGAGGAGATTGGGAAAGAGAGGGCGAATAAAACGGCAAGGGTGAAGTGGGGGAGAGGAAAACGAGAGGCAAGTGACAAATAATGTAAATGCGAGGGAGATGAGTTTGTGATGGGTACTTGGTATGTCTTGACTTGAGCGAACACCTCCCCAGCAACGGCGCCAGAAATCCTTCTTGCTACGTCTTGAGCTTGCGTTGGTTTTCCTCGAAGAGGAGAGGGTGATGCAGCAAAGTGTATCGTAAGTATTTCCCTTAGTTTTGAGAACCAAGGTATCAATCCAGTAGGAGGCTCCTCAAAAGTCCCACGCACCTACACAAACAAACTGAGAACTCGCAACCAACACAATAAAGGGGTTGTCAATCCCTTCACGTCCACTTGCGAAAGTGAGATCTAATAAAGATAGTATGATAAGATAAATATATTTTTGGTATTTTATAATATAAATGCAAAAAGTAAAGATGCAAAAAAGGTAGATTGAAAGCAAATATGATAAGAAATAGACCCGGGGGCCATAGGTTGCACTAGAGGCTTCTCTCAAGATAGCATAAGTATTACGGTGGGTAAACAAATTACAGATGGAAAAGCGCATAGTTATGAGATTATCTAGGATTGATCATGTATATAGGCATCACGTCCATAACAAGTGGACCGACTCCTGCCTGCATCTACTATTATTACTCCACACATCGACCGACTCCTGCCTGCATCTAGAGTATTAAGTTCATAAGAGCAGAGTAACGCATTAAGCAAGATGACACGATGTAGAGGGATAAACACATGCAATATGATATAAACCCCATCTTGTTATCCTCAATGGCCACAATACAATACGTGTCTTGCAACCCTTTCTGTCATTGGGTAAGAACACCGCAAGATTGAACCCGAAGCTAAGCACTTCTCCCATGGCAAGAAAGACCAATCTAGTAGGCCAAACCAAACTGATAATTCGAAGGGACTTGCAAAGATAACTCAATCATACATGAAAGAATTCAGAGAAGATTCAAATATTATTCATAGATAAACTTGATCATAAACCCACAATTCATCGGATATCGACAAACACACCGCAAAAAGAGTTTACATCGAATAGATCTCCACAAGAGAGGGGGAGAACATTGTATTGAGATCCAACAAGAGAGAAGAAGCCATCTAGCTAATAACTATGGCCCCGTAGGTCTGTGGTAAACTACTCACAACTCATCGGAGGGGCAAGGATGTTGATGTAGAGGCCCTCCATGGTTGATTCCCCCTCCGGCAGAGTGTCGGCAAAGGCTCCAAGATGGGATCTCGCGGATACAGAAGGTTACGGCAGTGGAAATTGTGTTTTGTGGTGCTCATGGATGTTTTCGGGGTACGTAGGCATATATAGGAGGAAGAAGTACATCGGTGGCCGCCCGAGGGGCCCACGAGATAGGGGGGCGCGCCCTACAGGGGGGGGGGGCGGCCCCTATCTCGTGGGGCCCTCGGGAGCTACTTGACTTGCACTCCAAGCTCTCCGGATCACGTTTGTTCCAAAAATCACGCTCCCGAAGGTTTCATTCCGTTTGGACTCCGTTGGATATTCCTTTTCTTTGAAATACTGAAATAGGCAAAAAACAGCAATATGGGTCGGGCCTCCGGTTAGTAGGTTAGTCCCAAAAATGATATAAATGTGTAAAATAAAGCCCATAAACATCCAAAAGGGGTAATATAATAGCATGGAACAATCAAAAATTATAGATACGTTGGAGACGTATCACTATGCATTACTAAACCCGAGCGATCGAGCGATTTCTTTGCTACTGCTACTAACTGAAGCCGATCGATGCTTCCTCTGGATGAACAGTGAGCGTTGCAGGGGGGGGGGTTGGATGAACAGTGAGCAGAGGGGGTGGATGAACAGGACCCCGTGGCGTTGCCTCTAGATGAACAGGACCCCGATCGATCGAGCCGGTTGGGGCTGGATGAACAGGACCCCGTGGAGGGCTGGATGAATAGGATGACCCCGTGGAGAGCTGGATGAACAGTAGACGGTGGAGGGGTGGATGAACAGTAGCCCGTGGAGGGGTGGTTGAACAGGATCCCGTGGAGAGGGGTGGTTAAACAGTAGCCGGTGGAGTAGCGCGCGGTGGAGGCTAGATGAACAGGAGCCCGTGGATGAACAGTCACAGGTGGAGGTTGGAGGAGGTCGATGGTGGATGAACAGTAGCCCGTGGAAGCTAGAGGAGGTCGATGGTGGAGATGAATAGTATCCCGTGGAGTCCCGTTTTGCGTTATGCCACACCCCTCCCGATGAACAGGACCCCCATTTCGACCGTAGCGCTCCAACACAAGTACGTTTCCTCCGTTTTGCGGTACGCCACACCCCTCCCGATCAACAGGACCCCGTTTTGACCGTAGGAGGTACAACACAAGTCTGTTTCCTCCGTTTTGCGGTACGCCAGACCCCTCCCGATGAAAAGGATCCCGTTTCGAACGTGGCCGGTCGAACACAAGGCCGTTTCCTCCGTTCTACGATATGTCGGGCCTCATTTCCATCGCATGTTCCGTCCAAGCTGGTTTGTTCCCACGCGTTCCGTTATCTCCCAATGAACAGGACACATTCTATTGGCTCCCCATGAACACGACGCATTCCATTGCCTCCCCATGAACATGACGATGACGTAGTTTCTCCGTTCCGGCCCAGCCATGTACACGAGCCCTGGTCGTACGTATGCACGGGTAGGCATTCGAGACCCTGACCGTATGTACATACGTGGCCGTATTTACTTTCTTGCACCCTGGCCATTGTACATACGTGTACATGCTACGTGCATGCCTCTACTACGACACGTGCGCGCCTCTACATCGACCAGTATGTATGTACACGTTCGCGACCAGAATGGCAGCGCTACATACGCTTCGACCAGGTGGGTCCCGACTATCAGGCACTTCCTTGTGTGCGAAGATGTAGCTGCTGGTGGGTCCCAGCAATCAGGGGGGCGAATCGTTTTTTGTTGCCCGGGCACACTTACTTGCGTGCGAAGATGCAGCTGGTGGGTCCCAGTAGTCAGGGGGCGAATCATTTTTTCATGAAATACGGTGGCCTGTCCGGTGGGTCCCTGCTGTCAGGTGGAGGAATAATTATTTTGCGCGTAATAAGGAGGCACTTCCTTGCGGCCGCCGTGGACCCAGCTGGCAGCCTCTCCACGTATAGTACACATTCGATGGAAGTCGTTCCTTGACCACATTGACCACGCCACGCTGAGAGCACCACGGTAGTGGATGACGGCGAGGCCTAGGAAGGGGACGACCCGGAGCTGGGGAAGATGCGGTAGTGGAAGCCCGCGCAGAGAGGAGTACGAGGGTTCACTGGTTCGGCTGCGGTGTGAGGCTGCCGTCGCCGCAGAATAACAGGGGGTGTGGGTGAGTGGAGGGATGGCCTGGCCAGCGGTGGGAGTAGTAGGGGCGGTGGGGCCTCTGTAGCATCACAGCCGGCCACGGGAGGCAGGAGCACATGGCACGACCGGCGCTGGTTTGGGCGGCTAGAGCAAGAAGACCAGAGGTTGAAGAAGCACTACGGCCATTGGATGGACATCGTACAGTAACTGGAGCTAGAATCGTTCTTATTGACTAAGTTGACAAAGCCCTCCATCCCCGTCAATTTAGTTGGCCCACAAGTC